>NC_091639.1:16501066-16864137 GCF_027580195.1 Bos mutus
CAGAGAACTTCTTTCTCTCTTGCTTTCCTTATCCCTCATACATATTAGACTTTGTTGTAAGTTCTAAGCATTCTTTTTCTTAAATCTTTTAAAGATTTCTTCCTGTTCTTTCCAGACCTTCTAGCACAAACTGCTCCATCAATCTCCTGAGTGATCCTCAGTCCCCAAATTAATATCCCTGGAATCCCCTTCTGCTCCCTCTAATACTGGCTCCGTTCTTCAGTGGGGCTTTATTTTAAAAATACAAGTATAATCGTGTCTCTACTCTCTAAACCCTTGGATGGCTACCCTTTTCCCTAGAGAGAGCCTCCTTTTCTTCCCGCTGTTCCTGGGTCTCTCCTAGATCTGGCCCTTGCCTGGGCTTCAGCTCCACTCCTGCCCCGTCCTCTCCTCTCTCCAGTCCAGCTACACCAGACCTGACCAGTTCCCTGAACGTACCATGGTCCTGCATTATCTTCCTTGCCTTGTTTTGCTCTGCCGAGAACATTTTTTCCTATAGTTTGTTCAGCTTCCTCCCATGTATCATTTAGACTTTTAGCTTCTGCATCAGTTCCTTGGACAGTGACTCCTAACCCTTTAGACTAGGAGCCGAGTTCCCTTGCTCTCTGCTCCCACAGTGTGAATCCTTCCTGTTGCCCCATCTCTTCATGTTTGCGATTACTTGTTCAAATACCTGTCTTTTCCGCTAGAATATAATCTTAATGAAATCAGTGACCTCACCTGCCCCATTTATCAAAGTATTTTCTTTCAGTAATGTAGAATCTGGTGCTGGGGAGGCATTCAGTAAACAGTTGTCAAATACATTAAGATTTTTAAGAAAACAGAAAACTGGAGAGGTTGAATCTCCTGCCCTGAGTCATACAAGTTATACCTCTGTCCACACCTGGATTAGAACCCACATGTGTTTATCAAGAGCATCCAGCTTTCCTCCATTTGACTGCTACCTTGGGGAAGGGCTGGTGTGACTGGAAAGGTTCATTTATACTGTTTCCTGTTTTCTGTCCTTGGAACAGTATTTTGAATCCAGTTTTATATGATGGAAGGTTCTAAGATCTTTGTGATAATAGAATGTATACTTTAAAATAGTATTTTGAAAATTATAGATGCCTGCTTAATGATATTTCTACATGTTTTATAAAGTTATATAATCTAAAACCTTCTTGTGAAATCTATCATTAACTACTTTTAATTTTCATCTTGAATTTTATGTTAAAATTTAAAGTAAGTTTTTTTTTTTTTTTTTAATCATCTTCTCAGGGCTTCCTTGGTGGCTCAGATGAATCCACCTGCAGTGAAGGAGACCTGAGTTCGATCCCTGGCTTGGGAAGATCTCCTGCAGGAGAGCATGCAACCCACTCCAGTATTCTTGCCTGGAGAATCCTGATGGACAGAGGAGCCTGGTGGGCTACAGTCCATGAGGTCGCAGAGTCACACATGACTGAGCAACTCAATACAGCACAGCACAATCTTTCTTAAGTACAGTTTTCCCTGAAAGATTGCTTATAAATCACAGTATTACTTGGGTATTTCCTTTTGCATGTGGAATACCAAGTGGAGAGAGGTAAATTGCTGCCATATAACAGTATTTGTTTTTGTGGATGAGGGGAGAAATTCATTTGTTGACAAGCCTTTGGCATGTGGCAGGTGAGTCTGGTTCCTGATTTGAGTGGTTAATCTGTGAAATTTATTAATTCCCAGGCCAAAGAGTGGTGAGTAATAGCAGTGCAAACCTTGGCTCTGGTTTTGTTTAGCTTATTTCTGCTGATATTTATAAATACCTCTTTGAAAGTGAAAGTGAAAGTCACTCAGTCGTGTTTGACTCTTTGTGACCCCATGGACTATATAGTCCATGGAATTCTCTGGGCCAGAATACTGGAGTGGGTAGCCTATCCCTTTTCTAGCGGGATCTTCCCGACCCAGGAATCAAACTGGGGTCTCCTGCATTGCAGGCAGATTCTTTACCAACTGAGCTATGAGGGAAGATCAAGTTGTTAGCAATTTACAAAGATTACAGATTTCTTGAAACTGAAGAATGTGAGGGATGTGCACACATCCCTTCATTTCTCCTCCAGGCTTTATTTTTTCAGGCATCTCTAATAAGATGAGAATTTCCTGAAGACATAGAAGCAAACATCTATGGCTGGCTCATGGTGGGAGAGGAGGTATTTGTTTGCTTTAAATTTTCAGGAGTCATTCATTTTTGATATGTGCTGCCTGACATTTGCCTGCTTCTCTTTGGTGCCACTTCTACTCTGGAGGGAGGTTTGGGGACAGAGTGGCTTTTTGAAATCCCATGAACCTAGCTTTCTCATCAGTGAAAGTTTGAAAAACAGCAGCTGTGGAGATCTTCTTTCGAATACAACTGGAACATTAGTGGAATTGTTTTTTCCTGCTACGTGCATACATTTTGCAATTTTCCATCGGACACTGTATGACTTCCAAATTAATTTCGTCATCCTCAATGTAGAATTTGTGGTGTTTATTGTGCAACAGTAGCAGTGACAGTCTTTGCGTTGTTTGATTTTTGATAGTGAAAACATGCATCCCAGTGCTACTGCTCTTTGCTCATAAAACTGACCAGTTATGATTGCGTTTATAACCATGAGTGAGCTTGGAGCTTTCTTCAATCTCTCGCTAACTCCTAAGAAAAAATTTCTTAGGTAAAGACTGCAGAACTAGACATTTGAGAAATGCTTCAATGTTTCAAATGACTCCATGAATGCAGAAGAAAATTTTCTGTTGTAGTTCAGTTGAAAGATGAACTTGGTTTTGAGTATCAGAGTACATCATGAGAAATGCTGGGCTGGAAGAAGCACAAGCTGGAATCAAGATTGCCAGGAGAAAAATCAATAACCTCAGATATGCAGATGACACCACCCTTAATGGCAGAAAGTGAAGAGGAACTAAAAAGCCTCTTGATGAAGGTGAAAGAGGAGAGTGAAAAAGTTGGCTTAAAGCTCAACATTCATAAAACGAAGATCATGGCATCTGGTCCCATGGCATCTATCCCCAAATAGATGGGGAAACAGTGGAAACAGTGTCAGACTTTATTTTTGGGGGCTCCAAAATCACTGCATATGGTGACTGCAGCCGTGAAATTAAAAGACACTTACTCCTTGGAAGAAAAGTTATGACCAACCTAGATAGCATATTCAAAAGCAGAGACATTACTTTGCCAACAAAGGTCCATCTAGTCAAGGCTATGGTTTTTCCTGTGGTCATGTATGGATGTGAGAGTTGGACTGTGAAGAAAGCTGAGTGCTGAAGAATTGATGCTTTTGAACTGTGGTGTTGGAGAAGACTCTTGAGAGTCCCTTGGCCTGCAAGGAGATCCAACCAGTCCATTCTAAAGGATATCAGCCCTGGGATTTCTTTGGAAGGAATGACGCTAAAGCTGAAACTCCAGAACTTTGGCCACCTCGTGCGAAGAGTTGACTCATTGGAAAAGACTCTGGTGCTGGGAGGGATTGGGGGCAGGAGGAAAAGGGGACGACAGAGGATGAGATGGCTGGATGGCATCACCGACTTGATGGACGTGAGTTTGAGTGAACTCTGGGAAGATGGTGATGGACAGGGAGGCCTGGCGTGCTGCCATTCATGGGGTCGCAAAGAGTCGGACACGACTGAGTGACTGAACTGAACTGAATGGAATTTTAAACCTTTGAGGTACTCAATGAGATTCTGTAATTTCTTTCATTAATTCATGTCTTTTGCAGTTTTAGATCTAAGAGGAATATTCTTCAGAGGGAAAAACCCACTGGAAGTGGCAATTTCACTAAGTAGTGAAGAGTTAGTTTATTTTCAAATAAGTAGAGATGTTGGATGGGATACTCTTTAAAAAGACTTTTAGTATATTTCACAAATCAGTTCTCAAAAATGTGAAATATATATATATATATATATATATATATATATATTTTTTTTTTTTTGGAAAAGGTGAAAATTCTAAGTTGTGGATTCCAATGACCTGGAACAAAGCCCCACTGTGTTTCTACTGCAGTGGCATTCTTAGTATTCTTAATTTGTTTGGTGGGCCAAATGATGTTACTCATAGGGATAGTCACATCAGTGCTCCCTGTAATAGACAGCTTTGTTTTTGAAGCAAATACGCACTTTGTGGAAACCTGACAATGAAGAGACAGAACAAAGCAGACGTGTGAATTGATCATGAAACGGATAGATAGCTAGAACAATGGAGTTATTCACTTATCGTTATTTTTATGACAGCCACTGTAGACAGGTTTTCTCAGCATACTTCCCCATGAATATAGAAATGAGTGATTTTCATGCTACTACATATGGGGCAACTCTATTGCTTCCTACCACCATTCGAAACAGAAGATCCACAATTCTTGGGCGGGAGACAAGAAAAGTCATGACTAGACTCACAATTATTATTTAGGTTATAATTAGATAGCATTCAGTACGGATGAGGCTTTGGGTTACCTTAGTGAATTAGTATCCTCATTGGGTGCTATGGGTTAAGTTCTGTGTTCTCTGAAAATTCTTATGTTGAAAACCTAATGCCCAAGGTGATGGTTTTAGGAGGTGGAATCATTGGAAAATGATTAGGTTATGAGGGCAGAGCCCACATGTGGGCAGAGATTAGCGTTCTTTTGAAAGAGGCCTGAAATACTCGATCATCCCTGCTGTCCAGGGGTGGAAGAAATGTCTGTGTCCTGGAAGAGGCTCTCAGTTAACTATGCTGGCACCCTGATCTTGGACTTCTAGCCTCCAGAACTGTGATAAATAACATTGTTTATAACTCCCCCAAACCTTTGATATTTTGTAAAAGCAGCCAAAATGGACTAAGACACTAGACATGATTAAATGGGGAAAAAAAAAATTTGTCAAGCTTGTTTTCTCTTCCATAGTCGTGAAAGTGGAACAGGTAGCATAGATATTCAATTCTAGATAAAGTGGCACGTGATAACATACTCCATAGAACTGTAAATTTCCTGTTGTAGTCCTGTGACATGCTCACCTGGGAAGGCATTTTGTGAGATGTAATTGACATTTAAACCAAAAGATTGTAAATAAAACAAATCACCTTCTATAATGTGGATGGGCTTTATGCAGTCAGTTGCGGGCCTAAGAACAAAAATTGAGGTTTCCCAAAATAAAAGCAACTCAGCCTCAAGACTGTACCATTAACTGGTACCCAAATCTCCAGCCTACTCCACAGAGGTGGAGCAACTAGATACTAAGGGCTGTCACTGGGCTCTCATCCAAGTCCTAACATAACTGCTCTTGATTTTAAAAACTTATTTTTACTTCTCTAGGCCTAAGTTTTTTCAGCTACACAGGAAATTAGATGAGAAAATCCTTTACATTTCCAAAGATTATGCAAATCTCTGTATAAAACATGATCCCAAGCTGAAGATTTATTTGTGCCTCTCTCGAAAAGAAAATCATTTCTTGTGTAGCTTCCCTGTTAGGAACTCTTAGGCTCCTTATTATGTGCTCTGTTTCATAGTGTATTTCTCTAGCTTAGCCGTAAGAAAATTTCCTTGATAGAAATAATAACTTGACTGTTATGGAATACTATTTTTCTCTCTTTGGTTTTCCAGTAAAAAGCATGAGTTGTAATTAATGCACTCTAGTGAGAGAACTTGGTTGAAAATGTCAGCATGTCAGCTTGAAGAAGTTTACTAGTTTAAAAATGGGTCCTGGTCTATACAGAAGAGGTATGATTTGCATAGTTTTGTTTCTTGCAATAGTATTTTTTTTTCCCAAATAACATATCTATCCTTTTCTTATTTGCCTGAAGTTATATAGAATACATCCTCTTTTTGAAAGTGAAAATTGACAAAAAAAGGAACTTTTATCTGGAATAGCAGTTAACATTTTGTCCAGTTGTCATCTAATCCAAAACATAAATCTCATTGTGGGACCATCATCCCCAGGAAGGTGAAATTCCCACATAAATTGTCCCTAACATCAGTTTGGCAATCATTCATTTGATACATGCTCCATTGAAATACTCATGGTACAGAGGAATATAAAGAATAACAACTTCTTTGAGATTCAGATTCCTCATTTCTGAAGTGCTTTTACTTATAATATTTACTTCAAAAAGAACTAAATAAGCTGGTCTGTGAAAAATACCAGTTTCTGGCATGGTTGAGATACTCAGTAAATAGTAATTTCAGTGCAGCTGGTGTGGCTTAGTAGCCCTAAGGGAAGTGAACTAAAGTAGTAGGAATAGGTGTTGTTCAGATCATTAACTGTAATATAAGCCAGAATGTGGTCAGTGAGATAAAAATGGTGAGAATGAAATTAGGAAGCCATAAGGAGGGATGGGATCTAGGAAAAGTAGATAACAGTTCATCAAGGAGGTGAATTTCTTTGGGACCGTGGAAGAGAGGTTAGGTGTTTGTGTGCAATGTAGGAATATTTGATTTGTAGGCTCTCCTTAAAGTATTTTTATCAGTCATGATTTGAGTACAGCTAAGAAATTGAACTCCTGTGGTAAAGTATAAGAATTCTATGGTAGAAAGTAGATTCGAGTGGCAGGTTCAGAGCACTGTCTCTATTCTATCCTATTCAGCCTTTTTGACAGTGACTTGATTATCACATTATCTTAGGATGTAAAAGTGGGAAATCTAGTGTATGTGGAATGGGAAAGTGAAAGTGTTAGTTGCTCAGTCATGTCCGACTCTTTGCGACCCCATGGACTGTAGTCCACCAGGTTCCTCTGTCCATGGGATTCTCCAGGCAAGAATACCAGAGTGAGTAGCCGTTCCCTTTTCCAGGGAATCTTCCTGTTCCAGGGATTTCATGCCAGGTCTCCTTCATGCAGGCAAATGCTTTACCATCAGAGCCACCAGGTAGGTGAAATAAGAGACTGCAAATCCAATGGTTTCCATCTAATAAGGTGACACTTAAAAGAACAAGTGCTTCCACAGTTCTGTCAGTTCAGTTGCTCAGTCGTGTCCGACTCTTTGCGACCCCATGAATCGCAGCACGCCAGGCCTCCCTGTCCATCACCAACTCCCGGAGTTCACTCAGACTCAGGTTCATTGAGTTGGTGATGCCATCCAGCCATCTCATCCTCCTGCCCCCAATCCCTCCCAGCATCAGAGTCTTTTCCAATGAGTCAACTCTTCGCATGAGGTGGCCAAAGTACTAGAGTTTCAGCTTTAGCATCATTCCTTCCAAAGAAATCCCAGGGCTGATCTCCTTCAGAATGGACGGGTTGGATCTCCTTGCAGGCCAAGGGACTCTCAAGAGTCTTCTCCAACACCACAGTTCAAAAGCATCAATTCTTCGGCACTCAGCTTTCTTCACAATCCAACTCTCACATCCATACATGACCACTGGAAAAACCATAGCCTTGACTAGACGGACCTTTGTTGGCAAAGTAATGTCTCTGCTTTTGAATATGCTATCTAGGTTGGTCATAACTTTTCTTCCAAGGAGTAAGTGTCTTTTAATTTCATGGCTGCAATCACCATCTGCAGTGATTTTGGACCCCAGAAAAATAGTCTGACATTGTTTCCCCATCTATTTCCCATGAAGTGATGGGACTAGATGCCATGATCTTCGTTTTCTGAATGTTGAGCTTTAAGCCAACTTTTTCACTCTCCTCTTTCACTTTCTTCAAGAGGCTTTTTAGTTCCTCTTCACTTTCTGCTATAAGGGTGGTGTCATCTGCATGTCTGAGGTCCTTGATATTTCTCCTGATGATCTTGATTCCAGCTTGTGCTTCTTCCAGCCCAGCGTTTCTCATGATGTACTCTGCATAGAAGTTAAACAAGCAGGGTGACATTATACAGCCTTGACGTATTCCTTTTCCTATTTGGAACCAGTCTGTTGTTCAATGTCCAGTTCTAACTGTTGCTTCCTGATCTGCATACAGGTTTCTCAAGAGACAGGTCAGGTGGTCTGGTATTCCCATCTCTTTCAGAATTCTCCACAGTTTATTGTGATCCACACAGTCAAAGGCTTTGGCATAGTCAATAAAGCAGAAATAGATGTTTTTATGGAACTCTCTTTTTTGATGATCCAGCAGACGTTGGCAATTTGATCTCTGGTTCCTCTGCCTTTTCTAAAACCAGCCTGAACATCTGGAAGTTCACGGTTCATGTATTGCTGAAGCCTGGCTTGGAGAATTTTGAGCATTACTTTACTAGCATGTGAGATGAGTGCAATAATTACAGTTCTGTAATTATGTCCAAATGATCAGGCATAACGGTTTGGGTGGAAAAAAAAAAAATCCTCATTGATTTTGGTTTCCTGTAAGGTGTGGGAGGCAGCATCTAAAAATTAATGAAAATTTTACTCTGAAGGAATAAAATGGTTTCATTCAACAAGCATCTAATGAAGGTCTGCTGAATGCGAAGAATGGGCAGCAGTGAAGAGTACACGTGTGGACATTGTAACTCAGGACTTAAATTTTAATAGAAAAGCAGACATGAGATAAATTTCAAAGTTAAATGTTGCACCACAATTGGGACAAATGTCAAGGGGAGAAACACAGAATGCCATATGTTCACATAACAAGGAGACCTGAGCTGTGTTGGAGTCAGGAAAGGAAAGGCTGCTTTGTGGAAGTGGTTTTTACTGAGATCTGAAAGATGTCGGGGAAGTAATCAGGTCAAAGACAGAGGGTCTTCCAAGTAGAGGAAAGGGCATTTATAGAGAGCTTTTTAGCCATATGTGAGAATATAGAGTGAGAAGAAAAGACACATGAGGATTGAACCTTGAAGGAATTTAGTCTACTTGGTAAAACTTATGATAACCAGACAATGAATACATGGTGGAATATGGTCCGTGCTGTGAAAGAGATAAGAATGAAATTTTTCAGAGGATAGGAGATATTTCCATTTGCCTGGGAATTTGGTAGAGATTCAGTTAAACTTAGGCAACTTGGTTTCTGCTTTTGCCATTGAGTTTTATGAGTTGAGAAAAGTGACTTAATCATTCTTGGATTTATTTATATATCTCTAAAATGGGAGGGTTGTCTAGTTGTTTCCAAGATTTTTCATTTTCTGAATATCCAGTTAATCCCGCTGGGCAATTATCTGGAATAAAAGCCCCTTTTACCTGCCAAGAATAATGACTGATGTAGCTAAAAAAAAAAATTATATAAAAACGTATTGAAATCATTGATTTTTTTTCTTTTTTCAGTTTTATTGAAATATAATTAACAAACTTGCAAGATATTTAAAGTATATATGATGATTTAAGCATGTATATATTATTAAAGAATTCCCCCATCAGGTTAATTACACATCCATTAATATCACCTCTTTCTTGGTGAAAACATTAAAGTTTTACTTTCTTGCATGCCTGCTAAGTCACTTCAGTGTTGTCTGACTCTTTATGACCCCATGGATTGTAGCCTGCCAGTCACCTCTGTCCATGGAAATTCTCTAGGCAAGAATACTGGAATGGGTTGCCATGCCCTCCTCCAGGGGATCTTCCAAACTCATGGATCAAACTCATTTATTTTATGTCTCCTGCATTGGCAGATGGGTTCTTTATCCATACTACAACTGGAAAGCCCTTTAGTCTCTTAACAAATATCAATAATACATTACAAACCATAGTCATGTTATACACTAGAACCCCCGACCTTATTCATCTTGGAGGTTAAAGTTTGTACTCTTTCACTAAATTCTTTCCTTTCTCGTTGATTTTTTAGCATTTATTTTTATGTGATCTGAGACATATTCTTGTGTTTATGGTTTTGAATTCAGGAAAAAAGATATCCCCTTCCTGTTGTAAACACTTTAGTGATAGGTCCTTGAGGAACCATCTTTACCTAGCAGCTCCATAATCACTTGTATCATTGTCTGAAAACAAGATGATTTACACAAGTAAGGAAAATAAAGAGAGCTTAGTGAACTTAAGTGTTCTTGCCTGGAGAATCCCAGGGACGGGGCAGCCTCGTGGGCTGCCGTCTATGGGGTCTCACAGAGTCGGACACGACTGAAGCGACTTAGCAGCAGCAGCAGCAGCAGTGAACTTAAGCGGTTATTGGAAGTTGTATCAGAGTTAAGGATAACTGAAAAGGAATAGCAAAAACTCTTGGAGATAGGCAAAAATAGGGAGCGATGAACACATTTATGCCTACAGGGCAAAGGAAGAGAGTGGACCTTGCAATCTCTAGAGAGACTTGTATATTATAGCTGCAGCTGAAGGCGAGAGCCTCTGACCAGAGCTCTGGGCTTCGGTGGAGAAACTTGGTCACCTCCCAGCAGAAAAGGAGTCAGAGGAAAGAATCAAATAACTAATCTCTTTCTCCACTGATTCTCCAATCTCTTGCTAGTGTCTCCCATTGGCCAAACTCAAGGAGAAGTCAGCGCCTAGGAAAGCCAGAGGAATGTAGTCTGGTCTGGGCAATCTCCAAAGGTTCATAACATGAAAGAAAAGGATCAAGGGTGGTTCTAGAGGGGGGCATATAAGGAATATCCAACACACCCATCATTTCTACATGGTATAAATGTTTTCTTTATCCTGTAAATGTAGTTGTTCTTCATAGACATTTAGAATGGCTCTTGGCATTATTAACTTTAAGGGGAAAAGTCAGGTTCTGATCTGACCTAGATTTGGACATTTGCACTATAGTGCTGTTAACATAACGCTGTTACTGGGACCCCAACTGACTGTATTGCTGATTTACTTAAACCCTTTGAAAAAAATAGGTAGTGTAACCTGACTTTGGAAGGGACTCGAAGCTATCAAGATGTGTTTTTATAAATTGTTGGATTCATTTGGCTAACTTACACGTGTGAGAGTGAGGACTTTTAAGTCCAAATTTATGAGTTACTGCTCTGTAATCTTCTGTTTTTGTGCTGCTTTGTCTTGTTTTGCTGCAGGGAAATACTGGCCCCTTGGAATTATTTTAGAGGGGTTTCCTCCCTTTTGTTTTATTTAGCAGATTATATCAACTTGGTCTTAATTTTTAAAATGCTTGTTAGAATTCTCCAGTAAAACCATCTTGGATTAAAGATTTCTTTTTTGAAATGTTTTATATTACAGTTTCAATGTCATTAAAGGTTATAGGACTATTCAGATGATCTACTTGGATGGGTTGTGATAATTTTATGAATTTTGAGGAACTGTTCATTTCTTCTAAGTTGTCACCCCCATGAATATAAAATTATTTATAATACTCTCTTGCTAAAATTCTTAATAACTGTAAGATCTGTATGATATCCCCTATTTCATTCCTAATATTAGTTGTTTGTGTAGTCTTTCTTTTTGTCAGTTGTGCTAGAATTTTATTAATTTCGTTTTTTCAAAGAAGCAGCTTTTTGTTTTATTGACTTTTTTTGCTGTTTTCCTATTTTCAGTCTCATTATTTTTTTACTTTTTGTTATTTCCTTCTTTCTGATCGTGTTGGGTTTATTTAACTCTTCTTTTTCAGTTTCTTGAGGTGTGAAATTTTATTATTAATTTCAAACCCTGATTTCTTATGGATTTAAGTATTTAGTGCTAAAAAATTTCTCAGTGCTGCTTTTGCTACATTTCACATATGTTGATATGTTGTGTTTTTGTTTTCATTCCTGAATTCTGTTGATATTTTCTTTTTGACCAGTGGATTTTTAGAAATCTGTTGTTTAATTTACACATTTAGAGATTTTCTTATTGTCCTTACATTATTGATTTTTTTCCTATATCATACTTAGAATACTTTGTTTTATTTCCACACTTTTAAATCTGTTGAGCTTTGTTTCGTGGCTCAGAATATGGTCTGTCTTGGTGAATGTTTCTTGGGTAAAAGCATGTATTTTGCCAGTGTTGGGGAGAGCATTATATATGTGTGTGTGTCTTCATGTTTATATATATGTGTCATTTAGGTCCTGTTTCCTTGTGACCTTCAGATCTTCAATATCCTTGCTGATTTTCTGTTTAGTAGTTCTCTATTCTCTTAGCTTCTAAGAGGAATGTTGATGTTCTGAATTATAATTACAGATTTACTTATTTCTCCTTTGAGTTCTATCCATATTTGCTTCATTTATTTTAAGACTGTTGTTTGATGCATACATAGGATTATTATGCATGCCTGTTGGATTGAGTCTTTTATCCTTATGTAATTCCCTTGTGTTCCTCTTTGTCTCCAGGAATTGTCTTTGCTTTGAAGTCTACTTTATCTGATATTAATCTATCCTTTTTATCCTTTTATTTTCAGCATATCCATGTCATTAGTGAGTTTCTTTGAAACAGTATGCAGGGCCTCATGTTCTTCTTTTATTCACTCTGCCAACTCTGTCTTTTGATCAGTATGTTTAGACCATTTATATGTTAGGTGATTAATGATATGTTATTGCTTAAGTCTGACATTTTATTATTTGGTTTTGTTTGTTCTTCTGGTTCTTGTTTCTCTGTTTATATTTTATTCAGTTTTTGTGTTACTGGAACCCTTTTTAAGACTTTAATTTATTTCTGTGCTTTTGAGTGTCTCTCTGTCCTATGGGTCTATTTGTCTGTCAATCTTTCAGTCACATCTATGATTTATCATACCTGTTGGTATCAGTATTTTGCATTCCTTGATGAGGAGTGGAGACTTCCTTCCATTTAGGACCTTCCTTCCTTTTAAATACCATTCTTTGAGTTACAGATGATATAATTTTTGCTTCAGTCATTAAGTATGATTAACAAATGTTATGAGGAAAAGGACAGTCTATTGCATATACTTAGTTCTTTCCATTGTTCTCTTCTCCCAGTGTTCTGAGAGTGTTTCTTTTGCTTTTCCCTTTCTCTGTGAAGACTTTCTTTAGCCACTTTTAAGGGTAGAGATGCTATTGACAAATTCTTTTAGTTTTTTTTTCTTTATTTGAGAATGCTTTTATTTCTCCTTCATTCCTAATGGATAATTTAGCCATGTAAAGAACCTGTAATAGACAGTTCTTTTCTTTCAGGACTTATGACTTTCATAAGGCATCCAGAGTTCATAGAAGGCATTCACAGATACAGGAGTTGATGTTTCCCTACAGGTAATACATCATTTCTCCCTGGCTGCTTTCAAGATTGTTCCTTTGTCTTTCATTTTCTGAAATATAATTAGGATGTGTCTTGGTGTGGGTTCCTTTGGGTTTATCCTATTTTGAGTTGCTGTGCTTTTTAAATCTGCATGTTTGTATCTTTTCCACAATAAGAACGTTTTCAGCCATGATTTCTTTGCGTAATCTTTAGACCTGTTTTCTTTCAATTTTTTTTATTCTGGGACTGTGATGAGATGAGTTTTGGATTTTTTATTGTTATCTGACAGGTCACAATTAAAAGACGCTTACTCCTTGGAAGAAAAGTTATGACCAACCTAGTTAGCATATTAAAAAAGCAGAGACCTTACTTTGCCAACCAAGGTCCATTTAGTCAAGGTGTTGTTTTTCCAGTAGTCATGTATGGATGTGAGAATTGGACTATAAAGAAAGCTGAGCACTGAAAAATTGATGCTTTTGGTCTGTGGTGTTGGAGAAGACTCTTGAGAGTCCTTGGACAGCAAGGAGATCCAACCAGTCCATCCTAAAGGAAATCAGTCCTGAATATTTATTGGAAGGACTGATGTTGAAATGAAACTCCAATACTTTGGCCACCTGATGCGAAGAGCTGACTCATTTGAAAAGACCCTGATGCTGGGAAAGATTGAGGGCAGGAGGAGAAGGGGAAGACAGAGGATGAGATGGTTGGATGGCATCACCAACTCAATGGACATGAGTGAGTAAACTCCTGGAGCTGGTGATGCACAGGGAGACCTGGCATGCTGCAGTCTATGGGCTCACAGAGAGTCAGACACGACTGAGTGACTGAACTGACAGGTCACTAGGGTTCTATTTTTTTTTTTTTTCCAATCTGTATTCTATTTATTATTCAGATTATATGAATTCTATTAATCTATCCTAAAATTCAGTGATTCTTACCTCTTGTCATCCCCATTCTGTGAATTATGTTTTATTGTAACTTTTATGTATGTAATTTTCATTTGATTCTTTTTTATAACTTCTGTTTCTTTGATAAGATTTTTTCTCCATTATTTGAAGAGAATTTGTAATTTATCTTGTATGTATTTATGATAACTGCTTTAAGACTTTTATCAGATAATTGAAGTGAAAGTGAAGTTGCTCAGTCGTGTCTGACTCTTTGTGACCCCATGGACTGTAGCCTACCAGGCTCCTCCCTCCATGGGATTCTCCAGGCAAGAGTACTGGAGTGGGGTGCCAGTTCCTTACATCTGATTAATTTCAGCATTGACATTGGTTGGTTGTCTTTTCTCAGTCCAGTTTTCAGTTTCTTGATTCTGATATGACAAGTCATTTTCACTTTTTGCTTTGATACTGTCCTATGTTAGAAGACTCTGGAATCCTATTTAAATCTTGTTTTACCAGAAAGCCATCCTGTTTAGGTTTATTGTGGCTTTCCAGGCTTAGTTTGTGGGGTCTGTTTCTATTAACAGTTTTTTTTTTTAAAGCCTTTGCCATGTTATTTTGATCTGTTTAACCAATCTAATGCTGCTTGGATGTGTCTGAGGAAGCAAAAGGGGTTTCCCCAGTCTAGGCCATTGGGTGTCTCTAGATGAAACAAGGCAGTTCAGGGTCTTTAGGGAAAAAGGGGGCTTCTTGGGCCAGACTTGCTGGGGCAGGATCTCCCCTCCTAGTGCCTCCCGGCTGCTCAGTGTTTCTGGACAGAGGCAGGAACTTTGAGGCTCTTGAAAACAAAGATTTTCCAGGTGCTCTGCCTGTGTGGTTGAGTCCCTCCTGCTGGTTCTACCCACCCCTTCTTGTATTCCCAGTGCAAAAGGGAGTTTCAGTCTAGTGGAGGCTTCCCTGGCCAGGTACATGTTCTAACAGTCTTCCCTGTTCTGGGGGACCACAAGTACTTCTGAGGCTGGCCTGCTGTTTCTGATGGGGTTACGTTACAGGTGCTCTCTGGAGGGGGCTCACAGGCAATGGGGACACAAAGGCTTCCAAAACCTGGTTGCTTGTATTGTGTCTCTTGCTGTGCTGCACAGCAGCCTTGCATGGAAGGCTCCCCCAGGACACTGCTCCCTATCCATCCTTCTGATGACTTGGCCAACTCATCTGGTGTTCCTTCACATTCATTCCTGGGGAGGAAGGGCCCTTCTCAGGCTGCCTTCTGATGCTAGGTTGGAGGTCAGGAATGCGGGGCCTAGGTTGCTTTCTTTTGTTGGGTGCTGCTGTGTTGCTCTTCTAGTCTTCAGGCTCTAATAAGCTAGTTCACCCTCTCCTTACTAACTATAAAAGGTCTCATTTAGTGGCCTCTTGTTATTTCCAGAACAAACAGAGGAGTGGGCACAAAGAGATCAAGGCCATCTTGTCTGAACCAGAAACGCAAGGTCTGTTTTATAACCTAGGGAAGAGATTTCAGTGAAGGAAGTTGTGGAGGAAAGTGAAAGAGTCCACAGTAGGCAGGAGATGAAAGTCATGTCACCCTTTTCTTTGGAAGTCACAGGAAGCTCAGAAAGTATTTACTGTAGGTGATATGTATATTCAATTCTGAGTACACTTTCTGTTTCAACAAATTTTAAGTCTTCAGTATTTTTTCATCAATTTTCCTTACAAATGGGTATGTGTAATGATACCAATATTACATTTTATTTATTCTTCTAGGTCAATTGTTCAAGTTATGACTTGAGACTTAAACCCATGAAAAAAAGAAATCTATTTGGATTATTTAGCAATAGATGAATTGATGGGATAATAAAATGACCAATAATGATTACTTGAGCTTACAAAATTTTATATATGCATATGAAGAGAGATGGACTTTCTCGGTAGCTCAGATGGTAAAAGAATCTTCCTGCTATGCAGGACATCTGGGTTCAATCCCTGAGTCAGGAAGATTTCCTGGAGAAGGTAATAGCTACCCATCCCAGTATTCTTGCCTGGAGAATTCCATGGACAGAGAAGTCTGGTGAGCTATAGTCCATGGGATCACAAACAGTTGGACACAAGTGAGCAACAAACCCTAACATGAAGAGAAATATTCACAGATAATTTCATTCCTGGCCCCTTGTGGTATTCTGAGAGCTTTGAAGTAAATGATATGTAAAATAAATTATTTTATTATGATAAGCTACTGTGGTATAACTATGTCTGTACATTCAGAATCCATTATTCCAGTGGCCTTAAAAATGAGTGTCCTTATCCCTTTGGGAAGGAAATGTTAGCATTTCTATTTATTTTTAGCTCACTGTCATTAACTTATATTTTATGTATATTTGTAAATGTCATAATATATTAGAAGAGCAATGCATATATAATATTTCTACGTATTATAATTTGGGGCACTGATAGTGTGTTGTAAAATGAAAATAATGTAGAGATTAGTTCTTCAGTAAACAGAAAATTATCAAAATTTGCTACATTAAATGTTACTTAATTTGAGGGAATTTATCCCAAATCATTGGTGAAATCGGTTCAACTGAAGAGAGGCAGAATGTTCAGAATATTCATGTTTGTATGAGTTTTCATAGAGCCTGTGAAATGGAAACATTTTTGAAGTTGGGCAGAAGAGCAAGAAATCTGACTGGACAGGGGAAACCTTGGATCTGGAATGCAAGAAAGCACGTTTGCTACCCTCAAGAGGCCCTAACAAATTAGGTGATCTTTAAATCACCTCCCTTTCTTCACCTTTACTCCCTAAACCCCTTCCTCTGCTTTACCATTTCTTTTCCCATAGTACAGATCACCTGTTAACATACCATATAATGTTAACATACCATATAATTTGATTTTTGTTTATTGTGGGTTATCTGTCTTCCCCCACCTAGAATATAAGTTCCATGAGGACAGGTGTCTGCCTGCTTTGTTTACTGGTGTAAACCAAGGACCTGTAAGAGTTCCCGAGTCAAGGAGGAATTAAGTGAATATTTGTTACATGACCAACAATAGCAGAGGACCTTCTTGACCTATAGGTTTCAGAATTTAGTGGTTTTTATTAGCTATTGTAACTAAACTGTTCTGCAGTTAAAATTACAAGGTTAGGATGCTTTTCCATTTTTATATCAGCATAAACATAAAGTACATTTAGAGGTAAAGATAAACATGAAGATGCTTTAGACCCAATATGCTAAGTAGAACGTACCTTTGAAAATAAAACCAGTAACTTTTAGTTGATTTGCTTTCGTTACCCAAAATATTAGTATATTCCTTTAAAAAAAACTTTCCATATATATGTGTATGTATATATATTTGTTTATATGTAACTTAGGCTTCCCTGAGGGCTCAGAGGTTAAAGCGTCTGCCTGCAATGTGGGAGACCTGGGTTCCATCCTCAGGTTGGGAGGATCCCCTGGAGAAGGAAATGGCAACCCATTCCAGTATTCTTGCCTAGAGAATCCCATGGACAGAGGAGCCTGGTAGGCTATAGTCCACAGGGTCCCAAAGAGTCGGACACGATTTAGCGACTTCACTTTCACTTTTACATTATGTATGAATTATATGTATAGAATATAATGGTAATATGTCCATTATACATATATAACATTGACATTTAACATGTTACATATAACAGGTGTACAGCATCAGTCAGTTCAGTTTGGTCGCTCAGTCGTGTCCGACTCTTTGCGACCCCATGAATCGCAGCACGCCAGGCCTCCCTGTCCATCACCAACTCCCGGAATTCACTCAGATTCACGTCCATCAAGTCAGTGATGCCATCCAGCCATCTCATCCTCTGTCGTCCCCTTTTCCTCCTGCCCCCAATCCCTCCCAGCATCTGAGTCTTTTCCAATGAGTCAACTCTTCACATGAGGTGGCCAAAGTACTGGAGTTTCAGCTCTAGCATCATTCCTTCCAAAGAAATCCCAGGGCTGATCTCCTTCAGAATGGACTGATTGGATCTCCTTGCAGTCCAAGGGACTCTCAAGAGTCTTCTCCAACACCACAGTTCAAAAGCATCAATTCTTCGGAGCTCAGCTTTCTTCACAGTCCAACTCTCACATCCATACATGACCACAGGAAAAACCATAGCCTTGACTAGATGGACCTTTGTTGGCAAAGTAATGTCTCTGCTTTTGAATATGCTATCTAGGTTGGTCATAACTTTTCTTCCAAGGAGTAAGCGTCTTTTAATTTCCTGGCTGCAATCACCCTCTGCAGTGATTTTGGAGCCCCAAATATAAACTCTGACACTGTTTCCACTGTTTCCCCATCTATTTCCCATGAAGTGATGGGACCAGATGCCATGATCTTCGTTTTCTGAATGTTGAGCTTTAAGCCAACTTTTTCACTCTCCACTTTCACTTTCATCAAGAGGCTTTTTAGTTCCTCTTCACTTTCTACTATAAGGGTGGTGTCATCTGCATATCTGAGGTTATTGATATTTCTCCTGGCAATCTTGATTCCAGCTTGTGCTTCTTCCAGCCCAGCATTTCTCATGATGTACTCTGCATAGAAGTTAAATAAGCAGGGTGACAATATACAGCCTTGACGTACTCTGTACGTGTACAGCATATGTGTATGCTGTATGTGTACAGCATAATGATTAGATATATGTTTATATTGCAAAATGATCACCACAGTAAGTCTGGTTACCATCCGTCACCAAACAGTTACAATCTTTTTTTTCTTCTGATGAGAACTTTTAAGATTCTTAGCAACATTTAAATAGGCAATAAGCATTTCCCTTTTTTGACTTAGTGTAATTAAATGGGACAAGTGTCTCTGAATCTTAGAACCAAAGAATCATGTTTAAACTATAAAGCTGAATAAGACTTCTCAGTGCCAGTTCATATAGAGCTTCTTGAAAATCCACTCCTGACTAGTTCCACCTGGCTGCCATCACACTTTGTCTGGTGTGCAGGCAGAGATCTGTGTTTAAAACATACATTTTTTTCCCCACTTGTCCGTGCATTTCTTCCTCAACATCTTTCATTGCCTCATTTGTCTTTCCTGTCTTCACTATCAAATATGTTATAATTACAGCAGAAGATGTCTAAGTAGCTAGAGTCGCATCTGCTGCCTACTGGGCATTTTGGAAAGAGGCTTGGGAGGAGTCCTTTCAATATTAGAGCTTTACTGTTAGGGGATTAGAAAGCTTTTCAGTTTCAAGAGTCCATCAATATGAAAATTATCTTAGGACTGAACACTTTTTAATTATTTATTTGATTAGTGATTAGCTGACCTTCTGCTGAGAATAAGACAATGAAGGGATAGTAAACAAGGGTGGATTCTAGCAAAAGGAATGAGAAACTCTTGGAGGAAGTGGACACATGTTTAAGGAAAGCATTACTTATGTTTTGTTTAGGTATAGTGGTTGGGCTGGCTCCGTAAAGGAATGGGTTGTTTTCATTTTATTTCCATTCATCCTGTATGCTTTACAATGTATGTCTTATTTGAGTGTTGAAAGGGACCAGTGACTTACTGCTTGTTATCACTGGGTAGTCATGCTTTGGTTCTGGTATTCGATAGAGTCTAGCAGAGACTTGAGTGTACTTATTTCTGTGATTTGTTGCAGTGACTTGATGTTTTCTGATGATTTCTGGTAAAAGTCAATGAAATAACAGGAAAATAAAGTTCGTATGCTTTTGGACAGAACCTTAATTATCTCCTCCCTTCTCTCTGACTTTTCAGGCATTTATTTACTCATCTAGTCCCATGTTCTTGGAGCCTTTTTGACTCTTAGGTCTGCCTCATTCCCTCTTTGTGGTCAAGGCCTAATTCTTTTCCTGTATCTCTCACATCCTTTGCTTCTTTTAGCTTGGCAGAGCCCTCTTTGATTTTCTTTTAGTGTCATAATATTCCCAGCTATTTCTAGGCTGCTTCTTTTTCTCTACCAGCCCCAACACCCACAGCCCCTCAATCCAGGTTAAGATTTCTCTTATCTAATTCTGGACACACTGCTCTCTTGCACTAAAATTTCCTGGTTCCCTGTTGCCTTTAGAATAAATGCAAACTCTCCAAATTGGTATAAATTATATCCCCTAATGTAATGCATGAGTAATCTGTACAAGATTTTCTCCATTCTAACCCTACAGTAATGTATATAGCATATCATAGGAGTATAATCATGAGAAATATTACATGTTTATTAGAAAAATGAACATTTCTTGTGTTTTTTCAAACTTGAATATTCACTGATATTTTATAATGCTATATGTATTAATATCTCAGTTCCCTTGGTCCAGGACATAGGCAATACGTACATCATAAGATGATCCTAAATGAATTGACAGATATACTGTCTTCCTCCTTTTGCATATTAATATCCTATCAGCCTTTCGAAACTCCATCAACAAGCCAATGCAGTTGTGTAACTCCAAAAAATCCTTGTTCTTACATCCAAATGGCTCCTAACTGTACTTGAATGCACTGTAGCACCTTCTTTGGCTTCACCTCTTAATCCTTACTTTGCTCTACCTTATAATATAGTAATTTGTGTGTTTAAGTCATCCTCTCTTTCTCCAAAAATTGAGAACCAACTTCTGGAAAATAGAGATTTACTTAAACCTCAATGCATGTTGTTGTTTCTCTGAAACATGATTTACTAATCTATGAGGTCAGTGAACTTCAAGGGTTTTTCATTTGTTTCCATTTGCTAACCACTGTTACTATTCTTGCTGTAGCAGAGCCATTTCTTCAAATGTAATCTTATGAAAATCTGAGGAAGAGGATAAAATAATGCACTCTGGATGGCAGGGGAGTGATTGTTAAAAGTTCCATGAATATCTTCTTTTCAGCTACTCCTTGCTGAATCTACAGAACACCTGTGACTCAGCTCAATATTTTCAGAAATCTGTTCTGAAATCAGTATTCTGTTTATATGTCATGGTCAAGCACAGAGAGGTCTTTTAATATCACTACCTCTGTCCTTGATCTAAAGCTTCAAGTTTGTGCTTGGAATAAACTTTATAACAGACAGATACATGAAGATGAGTGTGGGCTAATGGTGAGGGTATGTTTCCTACAATTGCATTGTCCCTCTTTTTGCCTAATTTCCTCTCTAAGAAATACCATCCTCTCTGCTGGAAATATCTAGACATTGAAGGAAAGAAGTTAAGCAGGTAACAGAGTAGAATTAGATGTTTTCAACAGTAAATGATTTGGAAAGAAAGTGCATACAGGTTTTCCCATGGTCTTCTGCCTTTTAAAAGAAGAAAGTGAAAAGAGGAGAAAGCTGACATTTTGCATGCATGCAGGAGCCAAAGAGGAGATTGATAGATTGGTTTGGAACAGAGTATTCTGTCATGTTCTGAAAGGTTTGGGTCATCCCAGCTAGGGGCAGGAGCAGGACTCAGGCACAAATAACCCTGGGAAGATCTCCTGGAGAAGGAAATGGCAACCCACTCCAGTATTCTTGCCTGGAAAATCCCATGGATGGAGGAGCCTGGTAGGCTACAGTCAATGGGGTCGCAAAGAGTCGGACATGACTGAGTGACTTCAATTTCTTTCACTTTATGAAGGAAGAGGATTTTTTTGCTGGACAGTGTTCCTCTATGAGTGTGAAAGGTTTCTTTGCACGACAGAAGAAAATTATCCTGGATTCTGCGCTGAAGAGGTGCCAAATTTTGTTCATCTCTAGAACTATGTCAACTCAATTAATAGCAACCAAGAACACTAATACAAAGGACAATTTCAGGAAAAGAGGACAGAAGAGAAATTGGAAGTAAAAGTAGAATATGAGATGGTATTTGCTCTTAGGTTATATTTGGGTCTTCACCAAATACAGTGTTGTAATAGCATTTTATTCTTCAGAACCCAAAACTTTAACTCACTTTCCCTCTTATGTTTTTGTTTCCTTCCATTTTTGTGTTCTTTCCTTCCCCTACAACCCCCTTTCCCTTCTACCTTTTTATTTCCCATTGTCTGTTTTCTAGGAATTCCTGCGGAAGCCCTAAAGATGCTGCAAAACCATCCAGCAACTTCACTGGTTTCTCAGGAGAGTCAGGTGGGAGATTGGCCCTCATCCCAGGTTGTCTGCAGGCAGCTGATCAAGCTGAACAACTTTAATCCAGTCACTTCTCTCCAGTACAATAGAGACTAAGTCTGTTTGGAGGGTTTTGTAATTTAGCGACCTAGAAGAGGTTGTTTGTAAAGCCAAATAATTATTGTAAAGAAGACCTAACAGGAGAGAATAGTATCTCACCCCTCAGATAAATATTTATGGATCCAACTTTCAGATCTACTTTATGTCTATGTGACCAGACAGAGAATTGTCCAGAGAACCCAGGATGGGGTCAGATGCACACCAGTATTTTTGCCATTCAATTGTTTGGCGTGTTTATGATATATGGGTCTCCTGTGGGTCAGCTAGTGGGCAACTGACTTCAGGCTAATTAATTTTCTCCAGATGGTGCTTGCAGAGTGGGAGAAACAGAGAGGCTGTGAATACTGCTGGTAGGGAGCTGTGGGGGCCAGAACATTTCCCCTGGTTTAAAAAGAAACTATGAAGTCAACTCTCCCCAACTTGTGAATATCCCTGGGAAATCCAAGGGTACCCCACATGAGAGACACTTGTCAATCAGGGGGAATTCTAGATAAGTCCCTCTTGGTCATGAAAAGGCTACAGTGGCACCATGTAAGTCAGTGATGTCAGAACTTTTCCATCTTTTCACCCTCTATCCTGCTTCCAACATGGCCAGAGGAATGAAGATCCAGAGAGGGAGGTGGAAGGAACCTTGCAGGAATGGACACATCTGCTTTCCCTGGTAGGTTCCCAGGGACTCAGTAGGGGAGAGGGAGACATTAGGCTGAATGCGAGATGGGGTTGATACCTTACTGAGCTGGCCTTGTTACACCCAGAGAGACAGAACGTATGGAATGGCTGCAAGGTGATGCAGGGGATGAGGATGCAGTGGAATGTGGCTGAAGGCAGCCACTGGAGGAGGATGGAGCAGTTCACATTTGTATCTGCTCTGGTCTCAACCTTTGTGTCCCCCAGAAATTTCATATGATGAAATCCTGATTCCTGTGGTTATGGTATCTGTAGGTGGGGTGTTTGGGAGGCGATAGACTTATAAGGATGGAGCTTCCTGAATGAGATGACTGCTTTTATATGTAAGAGACACACAGAGCCCCCTAGCCCTCCCCGCAAGTGAAGATACAATGAGAAGAGTGTGACCAGAAAGGACCCTGCTGACCATGCTGTGGAAATCTATTTCCATTGTTTATAAGTCTGTGATCTTTTGTTATAGCAGCCCAGAAGGACTAAGCAGCACCCTGACAATCTTTAGACAGTTCAGTAAACTTCATGCTATTTGGGTATACTAGTTGGAAAGCATTTGTACTGTCTGGGGTAACACTGTGATAGTTGGCTGATAGTTCGTGACTGGCTTTCATAAAGAATCCTGAAAATTCAGTCTTCTTGGTAGTGTAACTAGCATGACGAATAATTATCTAATTCTTTGATTCTAATAACTTGACCCAGAATAATTGACTGTGATTCTAACGTAAGCTGTTAATGGTCTTCTTTGTAATGCCAGCTTCTGTATTTGTGACAAATTTTAATAAGAACTTCTTTCTCTCAATGGTCGGAATGGGTTTTCTTTTGAATTTATATTAAAGAAAGATAAGAAACATTGACAAATTGTTCTTAGATTTTGACATCGCTACAAAGTCTGTTTGTTTTTATTAAGATGAGATCCGTTACACCCAGGCATGCATTAAAAAGCTATAAAGCTCAATGGAGTTTGCAGTGGGATGGATCACTAGAACCATCTCAGAAATGGATGGGATGGATGTGGGCTTGGCACTTTTTGTTGTAGACTTGGCACACCAGGAGCTTGGTATAAATGTCAATTTGATGTGAATCCCTCCACAGGCAGTGGAACAGAATAAAAATGCAGAATGATGTGTATCTTCATTGTCTATCTGCAGGCATGGGGATTCTGACCACACAAAGTCAGGGTAGATCTTGTTTGTCTTGACTTCAGGATGAACCTAAACACCCAAAAGACAATGACTTCTTACGAGTTTTATTAGTATTTGCTCTTCTTTGTTCCTTCTAATTATCAAATTAAGATTTGAGGAATATACATGAATATAATGGAGAAGGCAATGGCAACCCACTCCAGTACTCTTGCCTGGAAAATCCCATGTTCAGAGGAGCCTGGTAGGCTGTAGTCCAGGGGGTCACGAAGAGTCAGACATGACTGAGATTTCACTTTCACGCACTGGAGAAGGAAATGGCAACCCACTCCAGTGTTCTTGCCTGGAGAATCCCAGGGACGGGGGAGCCTGGTGGGCTGCCGTCTATGGGGTCGCACAGAGTCGGACACGACTGAAGCGACTTAGCAGCAGCATGAATATAAAGCTCTCTAGATATAGATTTCGGAGTCAGCCTAAAAGAAACCTGTTAGGAATCTAAAAACTATAAACATAACTCCATTTTGGTTTTGACTTTCTCTTTTCTTTCTTTGAACTCTCATCCTTTGTTTTCAGGAGAACCGAAAGGATATGAGCAGAATTTTACTAGTGAATGTACTGGGATATACTTTGAAGAAAGCGCTCATCTTGGAAATTCTATTCTGTGGTTCTCTCACCCTTGAAAATGTTTCAACCACCTGTGCCCAGGAAGAGAAAAGCTTTTGGTGGAATTGTGCGCAATGCAGGGAAGGCTGCACATGTCAAATATTGCAGCAGAATTCCGACCCACTTACAGTAGAATCTATCAGTGTGAATGACTAGGCTCTTGCTTTGTAATAGCAGTCTAGGATACAGGAGGCCGTAATTTTGTTCTGACAAAGTGAGATATTTCAAAACCCATTCCTCATTACAGAGTTCTCCTCTTTGATTCAGGAGAAAAGCAAGGAAGCCCTCAGCAGGGTGCTCACCTTGCAGACTGCCCTCCTTATGACTGCTTCATGTACTTGCAGTTTTGTCACATTCTCCCTGGCCCTTGATAGGATAGCATCGGAGATATCTCATACTCTGCAGGTCCGTGACTAGATGATGCAAAGGGTCATTCCAGGAGCACGCTATAACACGAGTATCAAGCTCTTAAGGACTTCATGCTAAGCAACCATAGGAAATAATCTCATTAAAATCAGCATAATTCAGTGCGTTTGGTAATATGTGATTTTTGCTCAGAGTAGCTGGCCTTAAAATTTCTGATTATTCATTTGTGTATGCAATTATTTTTGAATGTGGTAAAAGTTGCAAAGTTATAGAATGTAGGCTATTGTTTATACTTTGTGAATCATTTAAAAATCTGGCATATTTAATAACTAATCATTCTGATGGGTTCTAATTTAACATGAAGAATTTTATTTATCCCTCTGAAATTCTGCCATTTACTCAGTGAGTTCTTTTATATTTGAATGCTTTGCTTGTCCGGGGAAAGAAGTCTAAGTACTTTGTTGGAACTCAGTATGTGCCTGGAGTGCCTGACCCAGGAAAGACAGTTCCCACTTGAGCCCTTGTTATTTTCACCCAATGTTTCATTCATATTAATGAATCAGATCAGTCATTAATGTGTTCATTTTTGACTGGTAGTTTGTTTTATGATATTAGAACAAAGCAGCAATGAAGAAGTCATGACATTCCTAAACACGCTTTCCTCAATCCATCCCAACAGCAGCCCCCAAGCTGATATCAGAGCAGTCTATTTTGTTGACATGTGTCTGGGCAGAAAATGGCACAATGTTGTCTTTAGTAACAGCATCAGTGGGATTCACAATGGAGGGTTTTGCCTCCTAGTTCACTACTTTGAGCATTAGGCATTAAACTCCCAGCAGCTGAGCCTCTCTAATTAAAATACTTACTTTCTTGATGTCTATGAACTAGTCTAGTGGTAAAGGAAATGAAGAATGCAGAAGAGGTGGATAGACATTGCAAAGGAAATAGGATGGGACATGAGAGGAAGGAGCTGTAAAGAAAGTCAGACTGTATAGTGAGTGGCAGCATCGTTTTCTTGGGGGCATTGTAGCTTAACAGTTAATAGTGAGAGCTCTGAGTTAGATGAGATTCAGACTCAGTGCTTCCTACCTGTGTGACTGGTGTAAATTCCATCACTTCTATGAGCCTTGGTTTCCTTATCTCAGGATTGAATATAGTATTTAACATAAAGTGCTTTGCAAATTGTGTGGCAATGTAATAGCTCTCAATAAATTTTAAATTTATTTTAAATTCATTAAAATAAGTCCTCTGCCTCCTCCTTCCTTCATTTTATCATCCTCATTATTAATGAGCTTAGCAGAGGAAACGAATGCTGGTATCATTAACCAAGTTGTAGGCAGAGAACAGATTGTGTCTAAGGGGAGATGCGTGTGAAAATATTTTAAGTAATATTAGGACTGTGTTTAGCAGGGAATCAGAAGGGAAAGATTATAATGATAAAAAGTTGGAGCTGGTATAAATGATTGAGACTTGATATGTAGACTATGTTGTCATCACCACAGAGGCAATCATTGCAACCTTGAGATGCAAAACATAATATTTTGTAGGAAATCTTAGAAAGGAAATTTATAATTAAGAGTATGAGGTGACAGAGGAGTCATTGATAAATGAAGAATAAGTAGTTTCAGAGAAGTAGAAGCAGAATCTAGTGAGCCTTGAATGTTAGCAGTGATGGCTCAAGTGATGCAGTGTAGATGTGATGCCCATGTAGGAGTCTCCAGTAACAGGGATTACTCAAAACTGGGGTGTTTCTTACATATCCATGAATTTTGCAAATCTTATTTTTGTACAGATGGAGATTCCGTTGAGTCCATGCTTTCATACAGTAAAATAGCTGCCGTCCTGGGTCTAATGCGTTGCTTGCACTAAGGTTGTCTACATGGACAATTTATAGATCTGTTACTGATTTTACTGCTACAAATTTTAGTCATCCCTTGATTTTACTCATACTTCATCAGCTACATAATTAATTTCTCTTCAGTTGCTCACTGTTCATCTACCTTTTTCCGCATGTGTGGTTACCATTACTCTGATAATCTGAAGTCTGATAACACAAGGGTACTCTCTCACTCACTCAGGTGAAAAACCCAGATAAAAAGCTCCCGTGGGTCTGTTCCACTTGTTCTTTTTCTTCAAGGATAGAGAGGCCGGAGTTGTGGCAGCTGTTGGTGGCATTGATATAGTACCCTTTGCCCTGGGCATACTGTTTATTCTTGAAGTGATCAAACAAATTCAGAATTAGACTTATTTGGACATTCAGTAAATATATGCATTACCAGAATATTAACATGTTTGATAGATATATCATTTTTTTTTAATGAGGGTCATGTAAAAATGGAGTCATTCTTTTCCTGACTTTTCCCTTCCATAATCTCTAGAACAATGTTTTCTCATCCAGCTTTTCTAAGTTCAACCTCTTCCCATCTTTGCTCTTCTCTTGGTTAATTTTACCCTTCCCACAAGTTATTATTTGGATAGCAAACACTGAAAATGCCCCAAATATGAACTACTAAAGTGTTTTATTTATTTTTTAAAATTAATTTATTTTAATTGGAGGCTAATTACTTTACAATACTGTAGTGGTTTTTGCCATACATTGACATGAATCAGCCATGGGTGTACATGTGTTCCCCATCCTGAACCCCCCTCCCACCTCCCTCCCCATCCCATCCCCGAGTGTTTTATTGTGTCATCTCTTTTAGTTTTGAAACCAAATATAGCACATATATTTACCTCTATTTAGCTATTTAATTTCTTATTGTGGATTGGAACCAATATATTCCCTAAATAGGAGTTAAAAAATTATAACTTTTCTTTGACTAATCTCTTAATCCACACGCTTATAACTTAGTGTTCATCATGAATGCAGAGTACAATGTTGTTGATGCTTGCAAAATGGTAAGTCAGAAAAACTTGGCATAAATTCTACAAAATACTAAGCAATGGACTGGGAGTAAGAGTAGGAAAATCTAGCTAATGTATTAATAAATAAAACTAGTTTTAGCAAACGTTGTGAACATTTAAAGAGATTATTTGGAACTTTTGGGAGAAAAGAGGAACAGTTCAAATGGAGGATGAAAGAAAAACTAGTGCGTAAAAAGAAGAGCATGAATTTAATAGAAACACTGAGCACCATTTTTCATCAGTTGGCTGCTCTATTGGGGGCTCCTTGATTGACCTAGAAGTATTAACATACAACTTTCAATGTACCTTCATCATAAAGAGAATAATTGCGCCCAATTCTAAACCAACCTTTCTCTGTTAGTTCTAAACCTATTTATTGCAAATCTTAGAACAATAATTTGTAGCATTTAAAAACTATCATTATTTGTTTCTGTGACATGGAATCAACTTTGTTTAACATATCCCATCCACCCCGTTCAGAACTGCGGCATAGTTCTCATTTATTGACTATTTACTGTGGGCTGGGTGAAAAATGCCTACAAAGACATTGAAGGACCAAAATATCAAACATGCTTCGTTTTCCCCTTTCCACCTAAGAGTGCTTTATGTCAGGTGGTGTTATGGACTGAATGTGTCTTTCTCAGATTCAAGTGCTAAAGCCTCAATCCCCAACGTTCTGTGTCTGGAAACTGTTCTTTACGAGGGTTCTTCTTGTTGGTCAGTCACTAGGCTGTCTCCGAATCTTTGTGACCCCATGGACTGCAGCATGCCAGGCTTCCCTGTCCTTCACTCTCTCCTGGTGTTTGCAAGTTCATGTCCTTTGAGTCGGTGATACTGTCCAACAATTTCATCCTCTGTTGCCCCCTTCTCCTCCTTCCTTCAGTCTTTCCCCTCATCAGGGTCTTTTCTAGTGAGTTGGCTCTCTGCATCAGGTGGCCAATATATTGGAGCTTCAGCTTCAGCATCAGTCCTTCCATTGAATATTTAGGGTTGATTTCCTTTAGGATTGACAAATTTGATCTCCCTGCTGTCCAAGGGACTTAAGAATCTTCTTAGGCACCACAATTCAAAAGCATCAATTCTTTAGCACTTAGCCTTCTATATGGTCCAGCTTTCACTCCTGAAAAAACCACAGCTTTGACTCTATGGACCTTTGTCAGCAAAGTGATGTCTCTGCTTTTTATGATGCTGTCTAAGTTCATCATAGCTTTTCTTCTAAGGTGCAAGCATCTTTTAATTTCACAGCTGTAGTCACCATCAGCAGTGACTTTGGAGCCCATGAAAATAAAGTCTATCACTGTTTTCATTGTTTGCCCATCTATTTGCCATGCAGTGATGGGACCAGATGGCATGATCTTAGCTTTTTGTATGTTGAGTTTTAAGCCAGCTTTTCACTCTCGTCTTTCTCTCTCATCAAGGGTCTCTTTAGTTCCTCTTTGCTTTCTACCATTAAAATAGTGTCATCTGCGTATCTGAGGTTATTCATATTTCTCCCAGAAGTCTTGATTCCATCTTGTGATTCATCCAGCCCAGCATTTCACATGTGTGCTCTGCATGTAAGTTGTATCAGCAGGGTGACAATATGAAGCCTTGATGTACTCCTTTCCCAATTTTGAATCAGTTTATTGTTGCATGTCTGGTTCGAACTGTTACTTCTTGACCTGCATACAGGTTTCTCAGGAGACAGCTGAGAAATGTGGTTTGGTATTCCCATCTCCTTAAGAATTTTCTAGGTTGTGGTGATCAACACAAAAGCTATAGCGTAGTCAATGAAGCAGAGGTAGCTGTTTTTCTGGAATTCTCTTGCTTTCACTATGATCAGTGGATTTTTGCAATTTTACGTCTGGTTCCTCTTCCTTTTCTAAATACAGCTTGTACATCTGGAAGTTTTCGGTTCATGTATTGCTGAAGCCTAGCTTGAAGGATTATGAAGGTAATTAAGGTTAAATAAGTTCAGCGTGGAACACTGATCCAGTAGGATTAGTGTCTTTATGAGGAGAAACACCAGAGTTTTCTCTTCTGTCTCTGTGTCTTTCCATCTGTTTCTCTTCCCCATGCCCCACCCTGTGAAGCCAAGCTGGGAAGAGAGAGTTCTTACCAAAACCTGACCTTGCTAGCAGCCTGATCCTGGACCTCTAGCCCCCAGAACTGTGAGGAAATAAATTTCTGTTGTTTAATTCACTGAGTCTATTGTATTCTATTACGGCGCTCCAGGTTGACAAATACAGATGCTTAACATTTGTTTTGGAGATTTAGAAAAGAAAATTGAAAAGCTATTGCACACTTTAATAATCTCTGAGATTTCCCTAAAACTGACCCTTTCTTTTATTTCTATATCTTGTATGCTGACACCTTCTTTGATCTAGAAAGTGTATTATCTGAAGTTTGGCTGATACAGCCTTGTTTTTTAAAGGATAGTATAGCCCAGTCACTTATATGAAGGTTCCTTCTGGAAATAAACAAGATGTACAGTACTTAGAAATTTGAGGAACATTTCCCTGGAATGCCTATAGGCGTTGTGGGACAGTCTGACAGCTTGGGAAAACAGGTCTCAAAGGGGCTTCAGGCAGTTGTGATCCCTGCTAGGACAGATAGGCGTGGAGACCACATCCTGGTACAAGAGCAGATTTGACACCACCAGGAGCAGGAGCAGACAGGACCCTGCTTAAATACAAGCACGAGCCACTCTGGGATGATCTATTCACCCGAGGTTATCAAAAGCCATCCAGTCCAGGGAAGCCTTATCTCTCCCCATTGCCCTGAGCAGGATTTGGTGCTGTAGTAGCTGGGGTGGGGAAGAAGCCACATCTTCCACTGTGTAAATTTAGATGGATGATTATATTTTCACAGATATAGTTGGAGAGCTAGGTTATTCCCTGCATTTTTGTATTGCTCCTAGAAGTGCTTCTGTGTTCTGCAAACATTTGGAGCTTAAATTAATTCTGAGCCAGAGTGTTTAGGTCCTTCTTTTAAGATAGTTTAATGTTGAGACTCTGCAGATTCTCAGCAATGAGGCTGTCTAAGAGTTTGCAGATTTTTCACTCTACATTGATTAATGCTTCAATTTTAGACACCGAAACGATCAGAAAAGTACAGTTGATCTGTGTGGTTTACCATCACTCTGGGTAAGAATAAACACATGAGGGACTGATCGCTACTGTTGATAAAAAGAGAATACTAAGAGAAAAAGGATACTGTAGCTTGGATCTGCTGCTACTGCTGCTGCTAAGTCACTTCAGTCGTGTCTGACTCTGTGCGACCCCATCGACGGCAGCCCACCAGGCTCCCCCGTCCCTGGGATTCTCCAGGCAAGAACACTGGAGTGGGTTGCCATTTCCTTCTCCAATGCATGAAAGTGAAAAGTGAAAGGGAAGTCGCTCAGTCATGTCTGACTCCTAGCGACCCCATGGACTGCAGCCCCCCAGGCCCCTCTGTCCATGGGATTTTCCAGGCAAGAGTACTGGAGTTGGGTGCCATTGCCTTCTCCTTGGATCTGTTAACTCACCTTAATAACCCCATGCATTTCCTTGATACTTTGCCAAAAGCTTTAAAACATTTTTAAAATTTGTGTTTCATAACGACCCTGTGAGATAGACTTGACCTTCCGTGTTGTCATCAAATTATATTAATGAAGAAGCAACCACTTACAGAGGGTAAATGATATTCCCCCTCGCCCCCTTATTAGCAGATGGAGGTGCCTGGGTGCTAGTACTGTCATCTTTTCACTTCATTATGTCACGTTACACATACACGTGGGCTCTTAGTCTTCATGTGTGTTACAGGGCCCACATCAGTAGCTGTGATGACTCCATGCTTACAGAGGTCATTGCCATTACTAGCAGATAAAAAAAAAATGTGTCTTTTATTGCATGACAACAATGACTCTAGAAAGTTGACTTTATCCACTTGTTCTCGTCTATCTATAAAATATTCACTTTTGAAGTCTTTTGCAATTATCAGAGATTACATAGTCACCAATTTACTACCTCAGCAGATGGACAGATATGAACCACTAACAAATCAATAATTTACACTTACAAAAGGAAGAAACAATAATTAAAATAACTTTCATCACTTTTACTGCTCCAAAAGAACACAAGGAATATAAAATATTAAAATGTGTTTATGAGAAAACTCTTTTCCTATGGGATCTTCAATAAATGTAATTGTCCAATTGAAAAGTAGGCAAGTACTAAAGATTTATAGCAAAAACATACCTAACCCCAAATACCTGAAAATATGTACAAGACTCTTCAGCATAAAATGTAACTAACAAAGCTTTTAGCAGCAAAATAAGATGATTCATGTAGCAGACTTTCAATTATTCAAAAACATGTTTCCGAAGAGTTTATTTTAGGTACTTGATAGTCATGTAACATAGCTGATTAGATGTTTTATCTCCAAGTATAAATAAAAAGTACTCTGCAGATAGAGAAACTGGGATATTTGTACCTTTATCATCTGAAAGGCTTTTCACAGCCTAAGATGAGATAAAAGAGAAATGTTTCTGTTGTTTCATAAAATTATTTTAATACTTTCTTTGTCTTGCAATTTTTTCCTTTTTATTGATGTATATTGGAGTGGAGTTGCTTTACAATGTTGTGTTAGTTTCTGCTGTACATCAAAGTGAATCAGATATATGTATGTAAATATATAGAAAGGTAGATAGATAATAGATGGATGGATAAACTCCATCCATGGATAATCCTCTTCTGGGGATTTCCTTTCCATTTAGGTCACACATAGCATTAATTAGAGTTCTGTGTGTTATACAGTAAGTTCTCATCATTGTTGTTTAGTCACTAAGTCATGTTGGACTCTTTTGTGACCCCCTGGTCTGTAGCCCACCAGTTTCCTCTGTTCATTTGATTTCCCAGCCGAGAATACTGAAGTGGGTTGCCATTTCCTTCCCCAGGGCACCGTCTCAGTCCAGGGAGCAAACTTGTGTCTCCTGAGTCTCCTACACTGCAGATGGATTCTTTACCACTGAGTCACCTGAGAAGCTCCCAAGTTCTCATTCGTTATCTGCAATTTCTTTTTCTTGCAAATGTCAACCAAGAAAGTAAAGGCAATTAGCTATTACGAGCCTGTTTTTAGTTGTAAGATGTCATTTGGCCTAAACCCAGTTGACGAAGTATTGTAGGAGACAACTCTACTGTCACTGTCTGTATTATGGCTTCAGAGTTAAAAGTTTCATCAGACTGACTCATCTTGGCCACACCACATAAGAGACGAGGGAACTAGAAAATGTTTGTTTCTACCTTCTGTCATTGTGATGAATTGGACTCAAGAGACACTTTTGGTCTTATTTTTGACCAAGGTTTTTCAACTTTGGCATGGCTGGCATTTTGAGCTGGATAAGTACTTTTTCTGGGGGCTGACTTGTGCATTATATATTTAGCAACATCTCTGCTCTCTGCCCACTGGGTACCACTAGCGCCCCAGCCCCATAATAAGACAACCAAAGCCATCTCCAGACATAAACCAATTATCTATGGAAGACATTCCTTCATTTAAGAACCACTGTCCTATCGTACATAGAACCACTGTCCAATACAGCTGACTTCTAGAGCAGTGATTAGCTAGTTCTTCTAAAGTCTGTAATCCTGAAACTTCTGGCTAAGAGAATATTTCCTAAAATTTCTAATTAGCACATACCGTTCTGTGACAAACCTTTGTTGTCCATGGTGGCGATGATTTAGAGAAACACACTTCACCAGATAAGATCTCATCCTACATCTTTCTCTTCCCTAGAAGTTGGCTTTATAAAGTTGTGACATTTTCATGAATATATTTAATCAGGCATTCCCTTCTCTTTTGCCAGTCATCTATTTCCGTCGTTGAGATTACCCCCATAATTTCAAGCATCGAATGGTATTCTATTTCTTATTCATATTCAGGAAGACATACTGGCCAGACATGAATACCTAGGAAGGAGTCTGATTAATTAGACCAAAAGGAAATAAGAGAGAATGAAGCTGAGATCTGGAGTTTGGGTTAGAGGACCTATAAAATTAGAGCAGTCATTTACTGCAACATTTACCTTCATTTCTCTGCAGTTTCTTGGATATAACATTATCTTTCATGTAGATGTTTCATGTATTATCAAAGTATTTTTTTTCTCTTTCAGCATTGCTGGGTGAGGTTAATATTTGAAAACTTATGTGCTACATACCAAGAAATATAGAATAATGATGACAAAGATTTTCAATTCATGTTATTCTCTTAATACATTTCCCTCATTTTTTCTTAATTTTTACACATTCAGTTTTGTCCTTATAAAATGATGTATCTTGGTAGTAAAATGTACATTTTCATTTGTTTCTTTAGATTTTAACATGTATGTAAAGTTATATTTTCATCCCCAGTTTACAGATTGAAAAACAACGGATTGGAGAGATTAAATGTCAAGGATATAGAGGAAGTAATTAGTCAAGTTAGATACTGAAAGGTTTATCATTTCAAGAGGAATCAGGAGGGATGTGAAGAGAGCTGGAAAATGAATCCTTTAACATACATTGCCCCATTTTCTATGATGCACAAAATAGTCACCCCTAACCTAGCAATCTCTTCAAGAAAATTAGAGATACCAAGGGAGCATTTCATGCAAAGATGGGCTCGATAAAGGACAGAAACGGTATGGACCTAACAGAAGCAGAAGATATTAAGGAGAGGTGGCAAGAATACACAGAACTGTACAAAAAAGATCTTCATGACCCAGATAACCGTGATGGTGTGGTCACTCACCTAGAGCCAGACATCTTGGAGTGTAAAGTCAAATGGGGCTTAGGAAGCATCACTATGGACAAAGCTAGCGGAGATAATGGCATTCCAACTGAACTATTTCGAATCCTAAAAGATGTTACTGTTAAAATACTGCACTCAATATACCAGCAGGTTTGGAAAACTCAGCAGTGTTTTCAGCAGGCTACAGGACTGGAAAAGGTCAGTTTTCATTCCAATCCCAAAGAAGGGCAGTGCCAAAGAATGTTCAAATTACTGCACAACTGCACTCATTTCCCATGCTAGCAAAGTAATGCTCAGAATTCTCTAAGCTAGTCCATGGGGTCGCTAAGAGTTGGAGACGACTGAGCGACTTTCACTTTTCACTTTCGTGCACTGGAGAAGGAAATGGCAATCTACTCCAGTATTCTTGCCTGGAGAATCCGAGGGACGGGGGAGCCTGGTGGGCTACCGTCTATGGGGTCGCACAGAGTCGGATACGACTGAAGTGACTTAGCAGCAGCAGCAGCATGCTTCAATAGTATGTGAACTGAGAACTCCCAGATGCTCAAACTAGATTTAGAAAAGGCAGAGAAACCAGAGATCAAATTGCCAACATCTGTTGAATCATAGAAAAAGCAAGAAAAATTCCAGAAAAACATCCACTTCTGCTTCATTGACTATGCTAAAGCCTTTGACTGTGTGGCACAACAGACTGTGTAAAATTCTTTAAGAGAAGGAAATACCAGACCACCTTGTCTTCTGTATGCAAGTCAAGAAGCAACAGTTAGAACTGGACATGGAACAGCAGACTGGTTCAAAATTGGGAAAGGAATATGTCAAGGCTGTATATTGTCACCCTGCATATTTAACTTAAACACAGAGTACACCATGAGAAATGCCAGACTGGATGAAGCACAAGCTGGAATCAAGACTGTCAGGAGAAATATCAATAACCTCAGATATGCAGATGACACCACCCTTATGGCAGAAAGCAAAGAGGAACTAAAGAACATCTTGATGAAAATGAAAGAGGAGAGTGAAAAATCTGGCTTAAAACTCAACATTCAAAAAATGAAGATCATGGCATCCAGTCCCATCACTTCATAGCAAATAGATGGGGAAACAATAGAAACAGTGACTGACTTTATTTTAGGATCCAAAATCACTGCAAATGGAGAATGAAGACATTAAAAGATGCTTGCTCCTTGGAAGAAAAGCCATGACCAACCTAGATAGCATATTAAAAAGCAGAGACATCACTTGGCTGACAAAGGTCCATCTAGTCAAAGCTATGGTTTTTCCAGCAATCATGTATGGATGTGAGAGTTGGACTATAAAGAAAGCTGAGTGCCGAAGAATTGATGCTTCTGAACTGTGGTGTTCGAAAAGACTCTTGAGAGTCCCTTGGATTGCAAGAAGATCAAACAAGTCCATCCTGAAGGAAATCAGTCCTGAATATTCTTTGGAAGGACTGATGATGAAGCTGAAGCTCCAGTACTTTGGCCACCAGGTGCGTAAAGCCGATTCGTTAAAAAAGACCCTGATGCTGGGAAAGATTGAAGACAGGAGGAGAAGGGGATGACAGAGGGCGAGGTGGTTGGGTGGCATCACCTACTTGATGGACGTGAATTTGAGCAAGCTCCGGGAGCTGGTAAAGGACTGGGATGCCTGGCATGCATGTCCACGGGGTTGCAAAGAGTCAGACATGTCTGAGTGACTGAAAAACAACCTTAGGGAGTTTATTCTGATGAAGAGACAATAGTTTTCAAGGACAAACAGACACATAGACACACAGACACACACACACCCTGGTTTATGAAGCAGTAGAACAAAATTCTAGACAGTCATGTCCACTTTCCTCAAGAACAGGGGTGCACAAAGTGTTATTAACTTATGATAGCTTTAATTCTCTGACCTCAAGCCACTCTAGGGCCAAGGTGACAAAAATTCATCTTTCATGGCTCAAAATTTCCATTTGCCTTTTAGAGATTCCCTGAATGAAATGACTGTAGTGAATATAAACCAAGTTGTGATGACTTTAATTTTTAAGTCTGTGCATCTAAAGCAGCCTGTGACCTTTAGTTTCAATTTTACCACATGTTCTCAGAGTAAATTGACAGGTGAGGTGATTTTAAAAAAATTATGTCTTTCTATGGCATTCACCTTTTCTGTAGTTGCTCCTGCTACACTTATGCTTTAGCATCTTTCTAACTAAATGCTCTTAGGGGACTTAGAAATCTCAACAAAGACTAACATCACTTAAAAACTATCCCCCTAATTGCCTTAGCTTTGCAATACTAGATTTTGAATCAAATGAATCAAGTATGAGCCATTCATTTGATTCAAAATCTAGTGTTGCAAAGCTAAGCAATTAGGAAAATGCTATATGATGAAACTATATGATGCTATATAGGCTCGTATTTCATTCATGGGATTCAAAATATAGTATCATACTTGATTTACGTGCTTGTCAGGATTTTGTTCACTCATGCTCAGCATCCAGTTTTTTCCCCCAGACAGTGAAAATCTGAGTTGTTGCAAACAGTTCCATGTGGTAAAGAAGTTAATGCTGCCCCAAATGTCCCTCCTCTTCTGGAAATTTAAGCGTAGGAGAATCTGCCCTAAGAACTGACAACTTAATCTTAAAATTTAAAGGTGTTGCCCTTTTTGTAGATAGCCAGGAAAAGAGTAATCTAAAAAAGCGTAGGTTGTGTTTATTCAGTGGGGGCCAACTAATTTATTTGACTCCAAAGTACCTGTGTCTCTGTAAAATTTCTTGTGTGCATTCTTGCTGCTTCACAGCCCCATGTTTCTTATTAAAGGGATGTTGCAATATCTAAATAACCCTAAAGGCATATTTTATGTAAGAAATCATGGCTATCTTTCTTTCCCATATGTCACCCCCTTTCCACCTTAAATTTTGTATGTGCTCTTTTGCAAATTTTTCTCTTTATCAAAACCTGCCCTTACTTTAGAGCAGTCAAGAAGGTCAGTAAAAATGGACTTGTCTGTTTCTACTTAAAAAATTCATTCATTGCCATTTTTGGCCTGAGGGTTTAGGATTAAATCTGAAGATTGATTTCTGTCAAAAGCTGCATAAATAGATCAAATGATGTTCAATGCTTCATGATATTTTTAGTACCTGAAACTAATAGACAGTTTTGCCTTTTTTTTTTCTAAATGACTCTAGTTGTTAATACTAAGGAATATCATATTGGATTTCATATTTAAGTAGGAATGGAACTTGTATATTCTTTATATTTTCTTTTGTTCATCATTTTTAAAGTTTGGAATAATATTTTTGTCCTGTCCTTAATGATGTAAAAATATTTAAAATACTTCACATAACTTGAAGGTTGTCTGCCACTGGATATAGTGGGAATATTGAAGAGCTAAAGAAATTAAATTTTTAAGTCATCAGAATAAATGGATCAAAAGGATGTTTCAACTTAGATTAGTAATGATTTTTTTTATTATTATTTTTTGATTTAAGTATAGTTGACTTACAAAATTAGTTTCAGGTGTACAATGTAGTGATTAGATTTTTCAAAGTTATGCACCATACAAAATTATTATATTATTGCTATAGTCCCTGTGCTGTGTGTTACATCCTTGTGACTTATTTACTTTATACTGAAATATGTTTGGAGTTTGTACCTCCAGATCCCCTTCACCAATTTTGCTCATTCCCCCAACCCCTCCTCTCTGGCAACTATTGGTTTGTTCTCTGCGTTTGTGAATCTGTTTCTGTTTTGCTATATTTTTTCTATATGTTTTCACTTATATGTGCAGTGATGGTTTTTAGTAAAGTTAAATTTGGAAATGACTACAGGCATACTGTTTATGGATTTATAAATTTCAAAACTTGGACTAAAAGATCAGACAGGAAATCGAATCTGGAATCTGTGGTGCCTTATTAGCAAGTTAGGGACCCACCCACGAGCACCATGACAGGTCTGAGGCCAACCATAGAAGGCCAGAAGTGGGCAGTGGCCCAGTTCCTGGAAGTCTGTCCCTTCTCCCAAATAGTTAGAATAATCCTCCCACTCTTTATCCTATGACATTACCCAGACCATAAAAACTAACCAGTCTGTATATCGGAGCCTCTCACCTTCTGAGATGGCCCACTGTGTGCATTGTGTTTCTCTCTAAGTAAATCCAGTTCTTAACTTAAAGAAAAATCAGATATGTGTTGTTTGAGTTTGTTCTTTTTTTTGCCTTTTTTACATTTTTTGTTATTGTCGATTTACAATGTTGTGTTTCAGGTGTGCAGCACGGTGAATCAGTTACCCATAAACATATCCAGTCTTTTTTTAGATTTTTTTCCTATATAGCATTGCAGAGTATTGAGTAGAGTTCCCTGTGTTGTTTCTGATTTGAAAAATCAGAAAATATAAAGGGTACACTGGAAAAACGATGAACGTGATGGGACTTTCTTGAATTACACTGTTTTCAGAATAAACAGAAGTAATTATTTGATTACATCCTGCTATTTACATTGCCTTCTTTTTTGTTAAGACATACATCGCTTAACTCTTTGTTCAGTTCAGTTCAGTTCAGTTGCTCAGTCATGTCCGACTGCGACCCCATGATTTGCAGCACTCCAGGCCTCCCTGTCCATCACCAACTCCCGGAGTTTACTCAAACTCATGTCCATCGAGTCGGTGATGCCATCCAGCCATCTCATCCTCCTGCCCCCAATCCCTCCCAGCATCAGAGTCTTTTCCAATGAGTCAACTCTTCGAATGAGGTGGCCAAAGTACTGGAGTTTCAGCTTTAGCATCAGTCCTTCCAAAGAACACCCAGGACTGATCTCCTTTAGAATAGACTGGTTGGATCTCCTTGCAGTCCAAGGAACTCTCAAGAGTCTTCTCCAACACCACAGTTCAAAAGCATCAATTCTTTGGTGCTCAGCTTTCTTCACAGTCCAACTCTCACATCCATACAGGACCACTGGAAAAACCATAGCCTTGACTAGATAGACCTTTGTTGGCAAAGTAATGTCTCTGCTTTGGAATATGCTATCTAGGTTGGTCTTTGTTAGGGCTTTGCAAATCATTACCTTTCCTAAATAACTCTAGAACCCAAGTTCTTAATCTCAACAGTGTCTTGAGGGCATTTGCTCCTTCAATAAGAAAGCAGTAGTAGTAGCATTTGCAAATTTCCTCTGTAATTCCTTTTTTTTTCCTCACCGACAGAATATTCGTATCTTCTGACCTGGACCCCTGAGTTCTTTGTGTTACTTACTCTATGAGTTTCTTATCACGTTTGTTTTGAAGCATCTACACTTTTGGATTTCCTTGGTAGTTCAGCTGGTAAAGAATTCTCCTGCAATACCAGAGACCTGGATTTGATCCCTGGGTTGGCGAGGTCCCCTGGAGAAGGTATGGCAAACCACTCCAGTTTTCTTGCCTGGAGAATCTCCGTGGACAGAGGTGTCTGGCGGGCTACAGTCCATGGGGTTGCAAAGAGTTGGACACGACTGAATGCCTAAGCACAGCACAGCACATACTTTTGGACAAGTGTTAATGCCTGATATAAAAACAATGCCAGACCCAAGGGTGATGTGGCTAGAGACTTCACAGAGTCTCTTCTTAAGATTAAATTTTTTTCCAGTAAAAGCATCACATATTTGGCTGTATGCTAATGTTATGTGGGGCAGATAATTACCTTGTAAACCATTCTTCATCAGATATTGTGTGCATGTATTCCTTGTCTATTGGCAAGTGGATTTGAAGCGTGCCTACTTCCAGTGAGAGAGAGAGGGAAAGAGAGAGATTGTGTAATAGGAAATGGGATTCTGAGCCATGTCTTTTCCAGGGATAATTTAAAATTTTATAATTAGTCTGGGTACCACCAAACAGAACAGGAAGCTATAGCAATAGACCTGGGTCCTTGAGGCTCCCTGGTCTGATGTATTTCATTTCTTTAATTGTTCCATTGTGGTGAGACAGTGGAGGTTCAGAGGAGGGGCTGAAACCATCGAGAGTAGTCAGAGTGCTTGGGAAGTCAGGGCAACAAATCTCTCCCTAATTCTAATAAAATGAGCAACAAAACAAACTTTATTTAAAAAGCTAGCAAAATTGCACGTCTGTCAAAGGTGAAAGGAGGTATGAACATGTTACTCTTTTCATGGTTCAGAGCAGGGAATCAATAGATACAGTCAAGCTGATTTTTGAAAAAGAAAAGATGTCAATGAATGATGTAAAGTTATCATCACAATCACTAGAAAACAGAGAACAGATTATAAACCTTTTAGTTTCTCAGAAAAAAAGGAACCATCACACACACACACACACACACACACACAAATACACTGGCACACACAAAATATGTTTTCCATTTGACAAAAGATAGAAAAATAAGCCAAAAACCCCATAAAATTAGAGATCAGAATAGGATCAAACAGAATACCTTATGGGATATGTTTACATATTAAAGGAAAAAAAGCATGAATTTAGGGGTTGACTTTGGCCTCTCCCCCCAGAGGACATTCACCTGTGTTTGGACATTTCTGATTGTTGTAACTGAAGATGGCAGTGCTCCTGGCATCTACTGGATGGAGGCCAGAGATGCTACTAAATATCCCACAACACACCACAAACCCCCCAAATCAAATCAGTATGCCATCCAAAATGTCAGTAGCTCCAATGTTGAGAAACCTAACATTAAGATCTAAAATGAAATGGCTAAGAAAAGTGAAAATTTAAGTACAAAAAAGCTGCAGCAAGCAAATTATTTAAAATTGCTGGACAGCATTCCCAGTGCTATACAGTAGGTTCTTGTTGGTTATTTTAAATATAGCAATGTGTATTTGTCAATCTCAAGCTTCTTATACTTTTGTCATAGCTTGACACTTCTTTATATTAAAGTTCTGTTTGATCCACAAAAATAAAAATAAATGAAAATAAAATTGCTGGAAAATAAACTTACTAACAGACAAGGTTAAATGTAAGGCAAAACATGTTACAGCAAAGGGGCATACTTTGAGATGTTTTGAGTACAGTCTACAATGGAGACAAAGTTATCAACTGTCTTTATGCATTTAATGGCAGGATCTATACCCATGGCTGATTCATGTAAAGGTATGGCAAAAACCACTACAATATTGTAAAGTAATTAGCCTCCAATTAAAATAAATAAAGAAAAAATAAATAAAAGCATATACTAAGAAAGTGTGAGGGAAATGAATAAAGATTTAAGAGCAGGAGTTGATATGTGTGTATGTATTTCAAACAGCTGTGAAACATATATGATAAATAACATTATACTTGGCCATAATGAAAATGTTACAGTTTTCTAAAAGTTAGAATGCAGGACAGAATATATAAGTAGTTGAGGGCTTTTTGTTTTGTTTTTCCTTACTAGTCACCTGTGATTTTTAAACTGCTGAGTCTAAATAATTCTGAATCTAAATAACCTGAGTCCTTTGCAATGTCAAACCTTTACTTGGCACTCAATCCTGCCTCTGGCATTCTCCCCATTGGCTGACACATTCAGTGTCATGGCTTTACCTGTCATTTCCATGAAGATGATCCAAACTCTATTTTTCTTTTCCTGACTCTCTTCTGAGCTGCCATCTACTTGTTAGACATTTCAACTTATATGTCTTCAATCAAGATATGCTGAATTATTAAAAGAAAATCTTTAACGACCCATCTTTTAAACGACTCTCTTCTCAGTCACCTATACTTAACATCTCAGGGTTGTGTTTCTTTCTTTTTTTTTTTTTTTCTTTAATAGAAAATTATTTAATTAGTATACATGTGTTCCCCATCCTGAACCGTCCTCCCTCCTCCCTCCCCACACCATCCCTCTGGGTCGTCCCAGTGCACCTTTCCTGTCTCTCTTGACTCACACTCAACCAGTTGGTATGTTGCAATTCTTCCTCTCTAACATCCATAGCATTTTCTTTTATCCTCTCTCTAGGTTAATCAAAATATTTAATTTTGATCAGCTATTTTCATTTTTGATTGAGACAACTTTTGCTGGAAGCTTTGTCTGTAGAAAATAAACTCTGTGATTCCTCACCAAAAAAAAAAAAAGATCTCTAGGTTATCTTGACCTGAATATTTATAATAGCTTCTCTTCCATTTTCTCCTGATTATGTCCATTTCAATTTCAATCTGTTTATCCATCAGGAAGACTAATCATCCTGAAGGACAACTTCCAAACAATCTGTAATTTGTCTAAATCATCGTATTTGACCCATAGAGTTCATCTAATCAAATATCTCATTTTGCAGGTGAAGAAAATGTATTGACCATATGTAGTTATTAACAGAACTGGCACAGGAACCCTATTTTTTTGTCATACCATTAATATTTTTTCCTTCTATAATCATACCTGTACCCACTGAAATTCTTATGCAGCTGATGGTGAGTCTTGCTGAGGAGATATGAGGAGATATGACATTGAAGGCAAATTAAGAACACATTACTTCAAGGGAAAATGCCAAGGTAACTGGGTTCCCAAAGAGAGAGGAAAGAGAAATAGCATGTTGTAAACCCTTTGGAGTCACTAAGGAAATGTTACCACTGCCAAGGAGAATTTGAGAATGATTCTAAATTATATTATAAAACAATCCATTTGTTTGAATATGTCTTAATGAGTTATGTAGATAAGGGATGAAAAGCTAGTGATTTTATTTCTTCTTCAAATTGGTCTTTGGTTTATCTGCCATTTTGGTCTCTTATTCTTTTATTAATGCAAGTCTTGCATATGTCACAAAACCTTCATTTAACTTTTTCATTTGACAACTCTACATCATTAGTACAGTGAAAGTCAGAGAATTCTTGTAGATTAAAAAAAAATAGAAGGTTATCTGTCGGCCACTTGACAGAAGCAATATTATTATTACCATTATAGGTGATGTGGCATTTGAATGTCCTCTTTTTCACTGGCCATTTTGTACTCATATCTTATAAATTAACTTAGTAGAAGAAAAATAGGATATTTCTTCCAGAAAGGGGTTTCACTTCATAGAGAAAGACAGAAAATGAGTATAAGCTATAAGTTTCTTTTAGTAACTGCAGAATAACAGCTCGACTTTACTTTCAGCAGTACCCGACAAAAGGGATCATGTTCATTTGGATAAATAGAAAATCATGGATGCAGATGTGGGCAACAGCTATGAAATTGTGAAAATGTTTTCAAGTTCGGTGTATATGAAGTGTTCTCATTCTAGGTCCCATTAAGCGTATAGAAACATGTATTTTATCATTTAAGAACATTTTTTGAAGATAATTCTATGAAATAACTACATCTTCCCAACACTTGTGTGCATAAGTGAAGTTTAAAAAATTAAATAAGGTTCATATGGGTCTATCTAAAGAGAACTTTAATCTCAAATATCCAGACAGTTTGCTCTTGTTATTTTTTTTCAAGCCATCTCAAGAAGTACAGTCCTTTGTCATGCAGGGGGCACTGGTTTGGGGACCCCAGTGGATACAAGATCCACAGGTGGTCACATCCCTGTGTAAAATGGCATCGAAATAGAATTGGCCCTGCAAATCTGCAGATTCTGCATCCCTAGCTATGGAGGGCCGATTGAATTTGTTGCATGTGCTTGTCCAGACCTGTATCTTATTTTTGTGCAGAAACTTTAAAATTTTTGTTTACTTTACACATGAGCAAGTTAAATAGTTAAAACAGCCAATCAAATTGCTTGGTGGGCTTTGTAGCTTCTAAGCAACTGTTAGTGAAATCATTAATAATTTTGACTTTTCAAATACCTTGATTACCCAAACAATGATGATTAAAAGAGTGAAACCACCTTTTTTTCTTCCAAGGAACAAGAGTCTTTTAATTTCATGGCTGCCGTCACCATCTGCAGTGATTTTAGAGCCCCCCAAAATAAAGTCTGTCACTGTTTTCATTGTTTCCCTATCTATTTGCCATGAAATGATGGGACCAGATGCCATGATCTTAGTTTTCTGAATGCTGAGTTTTATGACCAACCTAGACAGCATATTAAAAAGCAGAAACATTGCTTTGCCAACAAAGGTCCATTTAGTCAAAGCTGTGGTTTTTCCAGTAGTCATGTATGGATGTGAGAGTTGGACTATAAAGAAAGCTGAGCGCCCAAGAATTGATACTTTTGAACTGTGGTGTTGGAGAAGACTCTTGAGAGTCCCTTGGACAGCAAGGAAATCCAACCAGTCCATCCTAAAGGAAATCAGTCCTGAATATTCATTGGAAGGACTGTTGCTGAAGCTGAAACTCCAATACTTTGGCCACCTGATGTGAAGAATGACTCGTTGGGAAAGACCCTGATGCTGGGAAAGATTGAAGGCAGGAGGAGAAGGGGACGACAGAGGATGAGATGGTTGGATGGCATCACCAACTCAATGGACTGAGTTTGAGTAAGCTCCAGGAGTTGGTGATGAATAGGGAGGCCTGGCATGCTGCAGTCCATAGGGTTGCAAGGAGTCGGACACGACTGAGTGACTGAACTCACTCACTCACTCACCAGCTTTTTTAGTGCTCTGATCAACATCCTATAGTATACACCCATAGGGTAGATTTTATCAATGTTATTTGACTATTTTAATGTTAAAAATTCAGTAAGACACTTTTATTCACTGTATTTAGGGGGTGAGCCACTGATGCTTGTGCGTGTCTGTTCTGAATTACTCAGATAATTGTCATCGTCTGACTGTGTACCACAAGAATATATTACATGAAAAATGTATTTTAATTCCTCACCAGTGTTTTACAGTTTTTAGAAAAATGTGTCTTTAAAAGTACATGTAGCATTTTCATCATATGGAAGCATTTCTAGCAACACAACTCAAAACCATAAACATGGTGCTTTTGGAGCTTTCAGTGACTCTGCAGAAAAATCAAAGATATGAAAGGAGAAATAAGGTAGCTTTTGATGGATTTAAAATTTTATATAACATGTACGCAAAATAAAAGATGAAAACTTAGATCTAGATAACATCTAATCACCCCAGGCCCATATCCAGTGATAACCACTGCTTCCTTTAAAGGTTAATTAAATTATAAACGCATACCTGCAGAATATTTGTGTGTTTAAAAAATTCATTAAAAGTGGAATATACCTTCCTATTTGGCCAATTCCTTTATGAATATATTTGCATTTAATAATAGCAGCCCACCTTTAGAGCTTTCTTGCTCATTTTCTCTGCCTTTATCCTAAGCAGCCAGATTTCTAAGGTTAAGACCAAAGGCTTTGTGAAATGTCATGTTTGTCCTCATCAAAAAAAAAAACCCAAAAAAACAAACTCCAAAGTCTTTTCTTGAAGTTTACATCACTGTCATTCCAAGCATAGGAAATTTCATCATCCCAAATATAAATCAAAAATATTTTTATAATGTTATGAAAGAATTTATATATATTCTTCATTTTGGCTGACACATTTTAGCACAGGTCACAAAAATGACAATCAAACTGTTTTCCTTTCATTACAAACACAAATTACAAGTGTACATCTTAAGCCTTATTTTTTAGAAATGGTTATGTCAGACCAAACTCCAACATTCAGGATGAAAAAATATGCTTATTCTTTGGACCACGTTGTTTGTGATTCTTAAGAAATAGACATGCATAAATCATTGAACACAAAAGAGGAATTTTGAATTATACTGTCGATCCATTTCTGGCTTACTGAGTCTGTAGCCTCACTGCCTTCATGGTCACCAGCATACCCAAATGCCCATCTATCAATGAGAGGGATGTCAACAGGTCATTAAAAGAAAACTGTGGAATGGAAAATTCTGTCATACTCACCTTGGAAAACATAATCTATGATAATCATTATATTCTTGTGCTGATGCTGTGTTTATTTCATAAATTATTCTCCAAAGGATCTTAGATATCTACTTATAATTAATATTTTTTTACAGCTAGCAGTACATTTTCCCATATTCTACTTCAGGGATTGGCAAACAATGATTTCTCCTTTATTTCCCCAAACTGTTTCTGTAACATTGTCTTATAACCTGAGATACAAGCCATAAAATGGAAAGAATATCAGAAATGTTATTTTTTGTCATTCTGGTCTAGATAGGGGGTTGGCAAACATTTTCTTAAAGATCGTGATTGTAAATATATTAGGCTCTGCTAGCCAAGAGGCAGTATGAAGGATGCTATGTAGGTACTTACAAATCGATTTTAAAATGTAAATGATATTCTTAGCTCAATGAGCAGTACAAAAACAGCTTGTTCTGTTGGAGTTGGTATGCAAACTATAGTTTGTCAACCTCTGGCCTAGATCATTAGACAGTTTAGTTCAGTTCAGTTGCTCAGTCGTGTCTGACTCTTTGCGACCCCATGAATCGCAGCATGCCAGGCCTCCCTGTCCATCACCAACTCCTGGAGTTCACTGAGACTCACGTCCATTGAGTCAGTGATGCCGTCCAGCCATCTCATCCTCTGTCGTCCCCTTCTCCGCCTGCCCCCAATCCCTCCCAGCATCAGAGTCTTTTCCAATGAGTCAACTCTTTGCATGAGGTGACCAAAGTACTGGAGTTTCAGCTTTAGCATCAGTCCTTCCAAAGAAATTAGACAGTGGTACACATCAGACAGTGGTACACATCAAAACAAACCAAATTAGTTTTCATTTGCTTTTAAGAGTGTATAGATGTTAAAAATCTGACTTTATATCTACAGTGGTCACTGCAAATGTTGTGCCTAATACTTTTAATTTTAATTGCTAAGAATTACTATAACAGTAGTTTGATGGGTCTTTCATAAAACCTGTCCATCAGTTTAACTTATAAAACAGGTGTGAAACTGAATCATAACTGTCCCAAGCAGAAAAATAAAGGAGAGAGAAAAAAACAAAAGTGACATTCAGAAAACCCAGTTTCTTTTCCTTTTTCTTTCCTCTTTCAGATGGACCTTGCTACTGCTAAGTCGCTTCAGTCGTGTCCGACTCTGTGCGACCCCAGAGACGGCAGCCCACCAGGCTCCTCTGTCCCTGGGATTCTCCAGGCAGGAGTACTGGAGTGGGGTGCCGTTGCCTTCTCCGTCAGATGGACTGTAGTTAGGTACAAAGGTGGAGTTATTCATTCTCTTCATTTTATTACACATTATCATTATTGCTCAATGAATAGTTACTCCCATTACTTTTAATCTATCAATCAATCAATCTATCTTTCCTTCCTTCTATCCATTCATCCATCCACCCACCTATTATCTATCATTTCTTATCCTTTTCTGCACTCTCTTTTCTTTCTGTTCCTTTCTCCAGAAACAATCATTCTAACATGTGTATAAGAATTATTTTGTATGTGTTCCTGGAGATGTGCAGGGTTGTTGAGAGAGCATGCATTTTTAATTTACCTAAAATGTATGGTTTTAGAGATTTCAATCTGATCTTTGCTTGGTTTTTATTTACTCAGTTATGTTTAGAAGATACCTTCATGTTGCTATGTGTACAGCTACTCTGTTGTTTGTAACTCTTTTATAATACTTCATTGACTGCTTCCATCTTTGACTTACCCAACTTACCAGATTCCATTTACCCCACCTCCCTCTACAAACAGTCCCATGATAAATATTTGCCTTTAAATGCATGAACTAGTGATAGGAAATTCTCTTCCCAATACAATTGGAATTAGGAACCTAATTATTGTTGTGAGTAAATCAGTGCTTTACATTTTCCTTTAAACTATTATAACTTCTGTCATACCACGCAATTGTAACACTCACTGAATAGACTCGAAAGAAACAATGCAATGAAAAGTTTCATTAAGAACTATAATGCTAGTTCTTGGTGGCCAAGGTGGTGGAATAGGAAGATCCTGAGCTCTTCCCATGGGGATCACCAAAATTACAGCTCTTTATAAAGCATCTATCTATGAAATCAACCCGAGGACTAGCAGAAAAAAAATTCGCAAGATACAAAGAAGGCATTGCAACAAGAAGCGTAGTAGGGACAGGCTGTGTATAGTCAAGACTGACACTCCTGGGTAGGTGACCCACAGATGGGAGGATCAGCACAATTACATTACAGAAGCCCTCGCCAAGGAAGAAGGAGTCTGAGCCCCACTTTGGGCTCCCCAGCTCCAGGTCATGCACTGATAAGACAAGCCCCCAGAATTGCTTTGAAGGTCAAAAGGGCTTACCCATCGGAGAGCCAGAGGGCTGTAGGAGACAGAAATTCCACTCTCAAAGGGCATGCATGCTATCTCACATGCTCTGAGACCCAGTGTGGGGGAAATCATTTGAAAGAATCCTGGTCAAACCCACTTGCTGATCTTGGAGAGCCCCCTGGAGACGCACCCTGGGGACATAGATGCTGGTTACATCTAACACTTTAGGGAGTTTGTTCTACCACAAGGACACTGTGCCGACAGGCACTATTTTGGAATTCTCTCTTTAGCCTATTACAGCTGGGGGCCTATCTAGTCACCAGCAGGGTCACACCAGTCCTGGGACCCCTTCTACCCTGCAGTCAGCAACTAGAATCAGTATGATGACAGATGGTAACTAGATTATTGTGGTTATTATTTTGTAATATATAAAAATAATGAATCATTATGTTGTACACCTGAAACTAATATAATATTAATATAATATAATTATAGGTGAATTACACTTCAATTAAAAAGAAAGTACAATGCTGATGATTATTCTACTGGAATTAAATTTGTTTACTTACTTGGATTTGATCGAGGCAATAGTCCCTGTCTTCATTTTTTTTTTTTAATTTAAATTTATTTATTTTAATTGGAGGCTAATTACTTTACAATATTGTATTGGTTTTGCCATACATCAGCATGAATCTGCCACAGGTGTACACGTGCTCCCCATCCTGAACCCCCCTCCCACCTCCCTCCCTGCACCATCCCTCTGGGTCATCCCAGTGCACCAGCCCCAAGCATCCTGTATCGTGTATCGAACCTGGACTGGCGACTCATTTCTTACATGATATTATACATGTTTCAATGCCATTCTCCCAAATCATTCCACCCTCTCTCTCTCCCACAGAATCCAAAAGACTGTTCTATACATCTGTGTCTCTTTCGCTGTCTCGCATACAGAGTTATCGTTACCATCTTTCTAAATTCCATATATATGCATTAGTATACTGTATTGGTGTTTTTCTTTCTGGCTTACTTCACTCTGTATAATAGGCTCCAGTTCATCTACCTCATTAGAACTGATTCAAATGTATTCTTTTTAATGGATGAGTAATACTCCATTGTGTATATGTACCACAGCTTTCTTATCCATTCATCTGCTGATGGACATCTAGGTTGCTTCCATGTCCTGGCTATTATAAACAGTGCTACGATGAACATTGGGGTACACGTGCCTCTTTCAATTCTGGTTTCCTCAGTGTATATGCCCAGCACTGGGATTGCTGGATCATAAGGCAGTTCTATTTCCAGTTTTTTAAGGAATCTCCACATTGTTCTCCATAGTGGCTGTCTTGAAAATGAGTTATTATGGTATTTGAGTTATTTTAATATTTTAGTAGTTGCTCTAGAGAGTAAAATATATACCTATAGCTTTTAATAAGACTAGGTAGATTAGTAATGTTTTAGTCCACATAAAATATATAAACCTTATAACCACATAAGTTCATTTCTTCTCTTTCCATCTTTTATGCATAGTTGTCATCTGTGTTACGTGTCCACACATTATACAACTCAAAAAACAAGGTTATAAATTTTGCTTTAAGCAGTTACACGTATTACACAGAAATTAAGAAAGAATATATTATTCTATGTTTATCAGGAAACTTACCATTTCTGGTGTTCTCCCTTGCTTCCTAGAAGTCCAGATTTACCTCTGGTATTGTTTTTCATTAGATCGGAAAAGTTTCTCTACTACTTCTTATATTATATTTTTCCTCAGGACAAATTCTCTCATTTAAAAATCTAAAATATCTTTCCTTTGCATTTATTTTGAAGAATAGCTATGCTTAATATAAAATTCTTAGTTTTTATTTTGTTTTCTTTTCAGGACTTTGAATATGCATTTGAATATTTTCTGGCATCATAATTTTAGATGGGAAGTCACTTGTTAGCCAATCACTATTCCACTGTGTTTAATGCATTTTTTTTTTCTTGTTGCTTTCAGGGATTTTTCTCTTTAGGGTTTAAGATAGTTTGACTATACTATGCTTAGATAGGATATGAATTTGTACTCCATGCATATCATTCAGATTCCTATATTTGTATGCTTATTATTTTCACCAATTTGAAAGCATTTTGGCTGCCATTTATTCAGGTACTTTTGCCCCATATTCTCTCTTTCTGAGATACCAGCTAAATGTAAATATTAATTAATATTGATATTAAATATTAAAATATAAATTTAAAAATTTTGCCATATGCACCTGAGGCTCTGTTTATTTTTATTTTATGTTTTCATTGTTCTTCAGATTAGATAATTTTTAGTATTTATCCTTCAAGGTCACTGACTCTGTCAACTCCAATCTGTGATTTTCTTTTTTTTAATTTAGGTATTGTATTTTTCTGGAAATTTTTGTTTAGTTCTTTTTTGTTCAGTTTCTCTGCTGAGAGTCCTTCCTTTTACTTATTATGAACATACTTATTTTCATATCATTGATCATAGTTTAAAGAATTGTTTTAAAATTCTTGTTTGCTCAAATACGTCAGTTAGTCTCAAGGTCAGTTCAGTTCATTTCAGTCGCTCAGTCGTGTCTGACTCTTTGAGACCCATGAATTGCAGCACGCCGGGCCTCCCCATCCATCACCAACTCCCGGAGTTCACTCAAACTCATGTCCATCAAGTCAGTGATGCCATCCAGCCATCTCATCCTCTGTCATCCCCTTCTCCTCCTGCCCCCAATCCCTCCCAGCATCAGAGTCTTTTCCAATGAGTCACCTCTTCGCATGAGGTGGCCAAAGTACTGGAGTTTCAGCTTTAGCATCATTCCTTCCAAAGAAATCCCAGGGCTGATCTCCTTCAGAATGGACTGGTTGGATCTCCTTTCAGTCCAAGGGACTCTCAAGAGTCTTCTCCAACACCACAGTTCAAAAGCATCAATTCTTCAGCACTTGGCTTTCTTCACAGTCCAACTCTCACATCCATACATGACCACAGGAAAAACCATAGCCTTGACTAGACGGACCTGTGTTGGCAAAGTAATGTCTCTGCTTTTGAATATGCTATCTAGGTTGGTCATAACTTTTCTTCCAAGGAGTAAGCGTCTTTTAATTTCTTGACTGCAATCACCATCTGCAGTGATTTTGGAGCCCAAAAAAATAAAAAGCAAGAGATTTCCAGAAAAACATCTATTTCTGCTTTATTGATGATGCCAAAGCCTTTGACTGTGTGGATCACAATAAACTGTGGAAAATTCTTAAAGAGATGAGAATACCAGACCACCTGACCTGCCTCTTGAGAAACCTATATGCAGGTCAGGAAGCAACAGTTAGAACTGGACATGGAACAACAGACTGGTTCCAGATAGGAAAAGGAGTATGTCAAGGCTGTATATTGTCACCCTGCTTATTTAACTTCTATGCAGAGTACATCATGAGAAGCGCTGGGCAGGAAGAAGCACAAGCTGGAATCAAGATTGCCAGAGAAATATCAATAACCTCAGATGAAACCACCCTTATGGCAGAAAGTGAAGAGGAACCAAAAAGCCTCTTGATGAAAGTGAAAGTGGAGAGTGAAAAAGTTGGCTTAAAGCTCAACATTCAGAAGATGAAGATCATGGCATCTGATCCCATCACTTCATGGGAAATAGATGAGAAAACAGTGGAAACAGTCTCAAGGTAGAACTTTGCTAGTTGTCTTTTGAAAAGATAATCAGTTACATTTTCCTGTTTCCTCATACGGCAAGTAGTTTTGTACTGCACTCTTGTCATTGTAAATGATATATTGTGTTTAGAAATGACACACTTGAATATTTCGGTATTTCATAACTTTCCCTTTTGGCCCTTTTTCCCCCTGTTTATCTCATAATGCTTCTTTATTTTGCAGATCTAAAATATACTTCCTGTGCCTTAAGCGTAAGACATAAATATCTCCTTATTTGCTGGAAGTGAAATCTGAGAAATGCCTGAATAATGGGCAGAGTAGTAGGCATGTCATGTCAAAAGCTTGGCTTTGAGTGCGTGAAGTTGTCCAGAGAACAGCTGAAGGTTGAATGTTCCCTATAGTCCATTTTGCCTGGAGCATTGCTGTGTAGTTGGGGTGTGTAAAATAATTTAGGGTCAAATTGTCAAAGGATTTGTGTGACATGTTGATAAATTTGGATTGTATTCTTAAGGAATGTTAACTTTGAGGAGGTGTGAAGTTAGAGAAGACTTCTAGGAAGAATATGAAAGCAAAAGATTTTTGTTCCTAATGTATCTACCAGGTAAGGACAGTCTAATATATCATCTACAAACATGAATTTTTTGGTTGTAAAGCACACATCTAATCTACTGCTGCCTTCAAGTGAAGTGAAGTGAAAGTTGCTCAGACATATCCGACCCTTTGTGACCCCATGGACTATATAGTCCATGGAATTCTCCAGGACAAAATACTGGAGTGGGTAGCTGTTCCCTTCTCCAGGGGATCTTCCCAACTCAGGGATGGAACCCAGGTCTTCCTCAATGTAGGCAGATCCTTTACCAGCTGAGCCACAGAGGAAGGCCGCTGCCTTAGGTGTAACTAAAGTGCCTGCTAAGAATACAAAAGAAGGAAAGAAAACTGTGTATAGCTCTTCTCATATTTTAATTGTTCATTTTAAAAGTAAAGCAGCTGCTTGAAGTGGTATATTTGGAGAGAAGCTTCACTGAGGCAGATTGTTATGCTCTGAGATATTTCTCCTGATCTGAAAGGTTTCTGTTGCTTTTTCTGCAAGAGAGACCAAGAGAATATTGAGAAGATTAAGAAAAGGCAAGTTTAAAACAGGCTGTTAAGTGGGTTTGAAATATCGGATTGGTCAGAAAGGTCGTTTGGGTTTTTATAAGATTGTGCAGAAAAACCAAAACGAACTTTTTGGTCAACCTAATATGACCTGGAGAAAGACGAAGCCAGGGAGAGACCAGGAGGTGGCTTGCAGTGCCAGCATGGAGGGTCAGGCAGGCTGGAATGAGGGATCAGTACCGGGGGGCCATGTGGAGAGGTTGAAAGATGTCGGGGAGAATGGACAGACTTGGATGATTGGAAACGGATTCCAATCCATTTGATTCAGTGTTTGATTCAGGCAACAAACCGGATGGTGAGAGGAGACGACTAGTCAGATGGAAGAGAAGTGAGGTCAGTGGCTTCAAGGTAGAAAGTTTGGGTTTGTGCTTCCAGACTGAGGAGTCTAAAACCTTCCTGTCATTCTGAGAGTGTTTGAGAGTTTGAAAGGGAGAAAACAGCTCCATACATATCAAGACCATGGGCCTAGCTTCCTGCAGAAGCTGCCTAATGAGAGTTTTAGTGCAGTTACCTGCCAACAAACGAGTGCTCAGTCTTCTACTGTTGTTTGTAAAGCAACCCAGGAGTATACTTGTGGTTTTTTTGGTAATATGTTTGGTTGTTTATTGGTATTTGTTTTTTTGGTGGATTTTAGTATATGTAGTATAATATAGGAAATGTGATTACCCTATTGGTGTTTTCAAGTCCATATAGTAATATGCTAGCATATTGTGTTTTTCCAAAAAAAGTAAAGTAGTAATATGTTAGTAGATTGTGTTTTTCCAAAGAAAGTCATTTTCTTTTCCAAAGAAAGTATGTTTCCAAAGAATGTACCTAAATCTGTCTTTCTTACAAAGGCAGATTTCCATGCCTCACTGTAACAAATGATTTTCTGAAAGATGTTGAAGACATATGTCTATATAGTTGGTTGTGAGTGATGTAAAAAGTGAAGTTAGTAAATATCCATTATATCATCTACCAGAAATTTGACACTCATTGTAAATTGGACAATATTATTATACATTATTATTGAAATGAAACATTTGAAATGAATGAGTTGTATTTATAAAGCACAACCACTTTGTAGGTGATGTATTTGTAACAGTGTTTTCTTACATGTTTCCTGATGTGAGGGAAATATAGACTGAGATGTAGTGTTCTGAGGTGATGTAAATTTGGAAGGATAAATGAAATGTAATTTTTCATCAAGATGAATACATTAAATAGTTTGCTTTCACATTTGAAGTTTTTTTTATGCATAGACTTTATAATAGGGCTTCAAATACATAAAAGGGAACCACTCAATAAGCTAGAGTTAGAAATTCATTTTAAATACTTAATAATTTAATTAAATTTTATTAGTGTGATATTCTTTGCCAACTAAATTGGCAAAGGGTCTCATCTTTTTCTTTTTCCATTTTGGATAGTAGGTCAGCTAGATTTATTTGTTCTATATTTTTATAAACAGTGATAAATAAATTCCAAGAGTTTTTTCTTCTTTTTTTTTTTTTACCAATTACTATGCTTCTTTTAATAATTATGATTTATGTCTCAAAGTATTCTTTATTGTAGAAAATGACTCAAATTTACAATGAATCGACTGTGCTTGCTAAGAAATCCTGTGGCTAATGACACAAATTTTGTTGTTCTTTAGTTGTTAAGTTGTGTCCAACTTTTGTGACCCCGTCGAGTGTAGCCTGCCAGGCTCCTCTGTCCATGGGGATTTCTCAGGCAAGAATACTGGAGTGGGTTTCTTTTTCCTTCTCCAGGGGATCTTTGCAACCTGGGGATTGGACACGTGGCAGGCAGATTCTTTACCACTGAGCCGTGTTGGAAGCCACAATGACACAATAGGGGAATAAAATGAAAAAACAAAACCAAGGTGGGTAAAGCTGGAACTGGAGAAAAAGAAGAGAACAAAAAGGATTTTAAAAATGAGCACTGAATAAAGTGCTCAGTGGTAGGTGTGAATGGTCAGTTGCCTCTTTATGAACAGTAGCCATATAGGGACACCTCATATTAAGACAGGGTACCCATTTTTCTATAAAGCTTCTGCTTCCTGAGGACAGTAGGTATTAAGAAAGTAAAAATTAGCACTAAATTAGGAAATTTAGTGAAGAAATACACTGGGGTGTGGTAAGGAAAACACTTTTCTCAGTAAAAGACATTTTAATCTTGGAGCATATTCTAGAATAATCAAAGTTATTAAAAAACAGGCCATTGTACTATCTTTTAAAAACAAAATGAATTTAAAAACAAAAAGAATTTAACTGATCAGTGAGGATTCAAATCTTTAGTTTTAGGTAGATGAAACATCCAGATATCATATAAAAACCAGCTTTGTTTAATTGGCCAGCTATTTTGGCAAAATATGTAGGAGTCTTAATTCTACAGAGAATAAGTAAAATGTCAGATTTTTTTCTACTGTTGAATACTACTTAGATGACTGGCTGAATGGGCTTCCTTGGTAGCTCAGCTGGTAAAGAATCTGCCTGGAATGCAGAAGACCTGGGTTTGATCCCTGGGTTGAGAAGATCCCCTGGAGAAGGGAAAGGCTACACACTACAGTGTTCTGGCCTGGAGAACTCCATGGACTATACCTAGCGTCACAAAGGGTTGGACATGACTGAGCAACTTTTGCTTTCACTTTTAAGTGTAGTGATTTTGCTTTTCAAATATACAGAAAATTTAAATTGTTTTCTATTGGAGTCAATCTGGTTTTGTGTGTGTGTGAGTGTCTTTTAAGTTGAGCCTCACAGCTTGTGGGATCTTGGTTCCCCAACCAGGGATTGAACCTGGGCCTTCCACAGTGAATGAGCGGGGTCCTAACCCTGGAGCACTAAGGAATTCCCGGGGGTCAATCTGTTTTTAATTTGTTTGGAGATATTATATAAAACTAAAATGATAACAATAATAATTATAATAATCCTTAGATCCCAGGTGGTGCTAAGTGGTAAAGAACCCACTTGCCAGTGCAGGAGATCTAAGAGATGCCAGTTCCATCCCTGGGTTGGGAAAATCCCATGGAGGAGAGTATGGCAACCCACTCTAGTATTCTTGCCTGGAGAACACCATGGACAGAGGAGCCTGATGGGCTACAGTCTGCTGCTGCTGCTGCTAAGTCACTTCAGTCGTGTCCGACTCTGTGTGACCCCATAGACAGCAGCCCACCAGGCTCCCCCGTCCCTGGGATTCTCCAGGCAAGAACACTGGAGTGGGTTGCCATTTCCTTCTCCAATGCAGGAAAGTGAAAAGTGAAAGTGACGTCGCTCAGTCATGTCTGACTCTTAGCGACCCCATGGACTGCACCTACCAGGCTCTCCGTCCATCGGATTTTCCAGGCAAGAGTACTGGAGTGGGGTGCCATTGCCTCCTCCGGGGCTACAGTCTAGAAGGTCACAAAGAGTCAGACACGACTAAAAAAGCAACTTAACACACACAGAGGGGGAAAAAAAAAAAAGCTACCCAGAACAAGAGAGATTTCTCTAGCAATATGGTAATACTTAACAATTATGGAGTTCTCTGAATTTTTCAAAGCTTCCATATATATTTTCTCACTTAAATCCAACTTTTTTTAGAAATTCAAATTATTATGTTCTCCAATTTAGGGATGAAGAAAATGAGTCCCTGAGAGTTTAACTGGTAGATGGTTACAATAACACCCCTTTCCTCCTTGTTCATATCTCCTTGTTTTATTCCCTATGCATCACCTTCTGCTCTGACTGAGCTTAGTCATATGATTGCTTTCGCTGATCAAACAGCAGCAAATGTGGTGCTAACAGATCCCTGCTAAGCGCTGTGCATTGCACTTGCTCTTTCTACCTGCTGGATATCTATCTGCTGTGGGGTGATGACACCTGGGCTGGACTCCTGGAGGCCCAGGTGAGGCCTGAGACATGCGATGAGGTCATTCTACGTCAGTCAGTCCCAGCAAGCCAGTCCAGGAGGTAGAACCACCAGATAACCCGTAGGGTTGTGCACCGATCTGCGATTGTTGTTTTAAGGTGCCGTGTTTTGGGGTGATTTGTTAAACAGCAAACGCTACTCTGACAGCATCAGAAGGTGGTAGACCCAGGACCAAAACCCAGATCTTTGTGGTTCAATTTCAGTATTGCTTGAGAAATGCTGGGGAGGAGTGAGTGTTTTACTCAGATGTTGAAGAAAATTGGTCTAAAGGATTTTAAAAATTGAAAAGGGAGAAATCAAATCCTTTCACAGCACTATTAGAGGCCTTACTTTTAGTTGACTTTTACAAAATTATTTTTTCAGCTAAATAGCTGTGATCTACACACAGTTATTTTTTTGGCCTACATTTATAGTTGCCATGCAGTACCTGGTATCATAGTATATACTTGTTATTATGAGTTAGCTTTTCTAGTAAAAATGTAAGGTAAAATCATTCAGATGTATTCACTTATTGTCTTGACATATTTATTAATCATGGCATATGTATTGTAAGTTCTGCAGCCCTATGCAGTTGAATAAAATAACCAAGGGTAGTGTAAAGTAACATCTTTTGTTTTCAAACCTTCTTTTGCCGTGGTTTTAGACTCACATCAGTCATTCACAACTGCCTAAGAAAAAATTTTATTGTTGCTGATGTTGTTTTACATGACACCAAACTCTTTCTTGTACAATGGAGAGTATCCCATTTTTTCAATATTTATTGTCTTTGTAGTTGCTTTGGTGAGTTTCCTTCAACTCTTCATCACGTTTGTTTGTTTGTTTTTTTTTTGGTACAAAGATTGATCATTTTCTGGCCCAAAATGAGTTTTAAAAAAATTGAGATTTCATTCCAGTGGGGATGGGGAGGTCTAACACAATGGCTTTTCCAGTGAAGCTGGCAGCAACTTTGAAGTCCAGAGCTGTAGCCATGGCTTCAGAATGACCCACTAGGAAAAAAAAAATCCCACAGAAAAGTAAACATTTTGACAAGGATCTAGACATCAACTGGAGCTTATCCAGTATTAAACAGAAACACATGCTTTGTTCAATGCATTTACAGAAACAAAACCATCCTTCCTTCTTTAATTATTATTTTCTTAAGTTCCATCTTCTATTTATGCTATGTCATGGCTAAAGACGGCCATGGAATTGGAAACAAAGGCAAATTCTTTCAACTAAAGTTGAGACCCTCCTACTCACCCCTCCCCAGAGACTTTGTCTTTGACCTCAAGACCCATTATCCCACCCTGCCGTACCTTTCTCCTCAAGGATTAATTATAAGTGCCAATAAAAAGGAAGCTGAATACACACCCCTTCTTTTAAGAAGCATGCTGTCAGTCAGTCCTTTTTGTTTGTTTGTTTTATTACCCACCTTATGCGAGGTGTACCTGCTGGCACTGGAAGTTTCCAATTCTGAAAATGGGGAGCCTACTTCCTTCTCTCAATTAAAAGTTTGAAAAGTTGCCTCATAGAACAATACCAGGAGAGGGTCCACACTTCTTCTGGACCATACAATTCACAAATTTAAGTAGCATAGGCAACAAGAAAGTAAAGCCAGAAGGTCAAGAGACTGTCAATTCAGTGGGATAAATAGCCCCAAACTGAAATAAATGCCCTTGATATACAGAATGTTTTTTATTTTTAGTAAGAATTGTACAATTGCTTAATTAACTAAGATTTTCACTTTTCAACTCATTATACTGGTGTGAATTCAGTACTTCTCTTGTGTATTAAAACACTACTTGGGAGTATGTGTAGAGTGTAGGTACAATGAAGCACTGACTATATTTTGGCCAAATTTCTTTAAGGGTCATTTATTTTCTGATCAGTGTAAAATAATCCTCTGAGTAGGGCAGCTTTACATATTAAATTTCACAATTACCTGTTTCTAAAATTTACAGGCAGTAAAATAGAATAATGTCTGTATTAATATTTCTGTAAAAATCACAACTGCAACTGCTGTTTCCTAGGCTTCCCACCTGGGGGGCAGGAGACACAGTTTTGCCATAAAAGTGACTCTAGACCCAAATGGGAATTCCATGGCTTAGGCTCCCCAGTTGGCTTCCTGGAAGGAGTTTGAGCTCCTATCCTTTTTCTTCCAGGAATCTTTCTCTCATACAAAGGTAGAATTAAGAAGTAATGGGGGTAAGGGGTGAGGAGTAAGGGGTGGGGGTCATCAATATTTTCCCACTAAGAACAGCTTTTGTTGCTTAAAACTGGTCTGCGTTGCTCTTCCATCGCTTGGTCATTTGTAGGCTGTTGCTGGTATCCTATTTTGGATACCCTTGGCTACAGCTGAAACTCGAATACTTTGGCCACCTGATGCGAAGAGTTGACTCATTGGAAAAGACTCTGATGCTGGGAGGGATTGGGGGCAGGAGGAGAAGGGGATGACAGAGGATGAGATGGCTGGATGGCATCACCGACTTGATGCACATGAGTTTGAGTGAACTCTGGGAGTTGGTGATGGACAGGGAGGCCTGGCGTGCTTCAATTCATGGGGTCGCAAAGAGTCGGCCATGACTGAGCCACTGAACTGAACTGAACTGGCTACAGAAAGCTCATACCATCATTAATGAAGGGCTGTAGGCTGAAACATTCCTCCATCATGACACCAGAGCTTAGACTCCATCCTTTCCCCTGTCCTGAGTTGTTGCGGGGAGCGGGGCTCTTTACATAGCACCTTGAGGACCACATCTCACCAACCATTATTCCTCAGAAAAGTTAAAACTCCCTTCTCCCTCTGTGTATTGAACTCCCTTCACTTAGGCTTCAGGTTACATTCCTCATCTGTCCACTCCTTTTTCAGGAACCGTGTTCCATTTTATTTATTAATTATCAGTACCATTGGTTACATGGTAAGTTAATGGAAACTTCACCCCAAATTAAAATCATTATAATACTGGATCAGTCAGACTCTCTGTTACCAAACCAAGGTATTCTAGGGCCCATGAAGCTTTCCATGGTGTATGCTCACGTGGAGAGTTTTAAGAGAAACAGTTTTCAGACTCTCAACATCCAAGTGTTCTCTTTTCTAACTTTTTCTCTCTGAGAAAGGATTTGTATTTGAAGACTCAAATACAGGTCTTCTTTCCCATCTCCCCTTTCAGAATCGCCCTGGCCCTGTTTTATAAAGAAAGGCATGCCTTTCACTATCTGGAATCTTATCGTTGTGTGGTGCCCCAGGGTGTGCAGACCTCTGGGATGCCAGACAAAGAGATCATTTGAAATACTCTAGTCATCTAAACCTCCTTTGATCAAGGCATCATGAGCTCATGGTAAGTCTTCATGTCTTTCTGGCTTATATTTATTTCTGTTAAATGGATAGCAAGAAGAGTTTCGTGGTATAACATTCTTAATTCATATATATTGTGGAACAGAATGGCTGGTCTGGACAGTATTCATTCAGCAACTTTCTTTGGCTGTGCACTGGGCTAGTGGACGTTACTCCAGATGGAAATGGTGGTGAAACTTTCCTGGTGGTCCAGTGGCTTAGACTCTGTGCTCCCAGTGCGGGAGCCTGGGGTTCAATCCCTGGTCAGGGAACTAGATCCCATATGTCACAGCAGAGACCAAAGATCCCGATGTGCTGCAATTAAGACCCAGCACCGCCGAATAAGTGAAAATACTAAAGAAAGACAAATGGAAATGGTGGTATATTTGCAATATAGTCGTTGTTAGTATAAACCCTAGAGACCTGTAGCCCTTGTACATACTCCCTCTCCAACCACTCACTAGCTCTGAAGTTTTAGGGAAGCTTTATTTTCCTTCTCTCCATAATGCCATTCAAAGTAGTGTCCACCTCAGGGGACTGCATAAGAGTTAATGAAGATAATGCAGGAAAAACATTTCAGAGAAAGACCAGAAGAAGATAAATGCTTGACCAGTGTCTGTCACTTCTCATTTTCTTAGTGTGAAGTTACAACAGGGGAGTCTCCTCAGGCAAAACCAGCCACCTGGCTGTGTAGTGAAGGGCTCAGCCTCATCCAAAGGGAAGTCTGGACTTTGCCCTTATTTCCTGGGAGCTCCTCTCTAAAGCCTTAGGTGGTTTCCTCTGGGGAAGGATGACTAAATGTGTCAAAGGTTGACACTGAGAAAAGTGCTTTTGTTTATGTGAAGGTCTTGGGCCAGCCTGATAGAGATGTAAACAGTGTGATTTAGAGTAAAAACTTTGGGCCACAAGAATGATGTGATTCAGGATGGGAGTTTTGCTCATGCGGTATCAGCTGTACCTCTAGAGAGGTTTGAGCCTGAGATCAGCTGTATGGACCATCAGTCATGCCTTGGCGATGGAGACCCAGTAAAAACTCTGGACATGGAGCCTGGAGTGAGCTCCTGTGTCTGCAAGTGCTCTTTGCTGGTACATAAGTGCTGGGACCATAAAGCTGCCCATGACTCCACTGGAGGAGGACAACCAGAAGCTCCACATTTCACAATTTCTTTGACTCTGCCCTGTATACCTTTTCCCTAGGCCACTTTTAATCTGTATCCTTTAAAGAGCTGCAAACTCCTGGTCATATACCAGGAGAAAACCATAATTTGAAAAGATACGCATACCTCAATGTTCATTGCGGCAGTGATTACAATAGCCAGGACATGGAAGCAACCTAGATGTCCATAAGCAGAGGATGGATAAAGAAGATGTAATTTAGATATACAATGGAATATTACTCAGCAGTAATCAGAGTAATAATCAGAGTAGTAATCAGAACAAAATGCCCTTTGCATCAACATGAGTGGCATACTGAGTGAATAAGTCAGACAGAGATAACTATTGTGTGATATTGCTTATATGTGGAATGTAAAAAATGAACAAATTTTTTACATTCCACATATGTACAAATGAACAAATTTACAATGAATAAATGGTACAAATTTACAAGCAGAAATAGAGTCACAGATGTAGAAACAATCTTATGGTTACCAGTGGGGAAATGGGGAGGGATAAACTGCAATCTCAGGATTGACATATACATAATACTATATATATATTATATATAGCATATATATATAATATATATAATAAGTAATTAATAAGGACCTACTGTATAGCATAGGGAACTCTACTTAATACTCTGTGATGACCTACATGGGAAAGAATCTAAAAAGAGTGGAGAGAGATATATATATATATAAAACTGATTCACTTTGTTGTACAAGATAAGCTGACATTTGCAACATTGTAAATCAACGATACTCCACTAAAAAAAAAAAAAAACTAAAATAAAAATAAAACAAAGAGCTGCAATAAACCGTAACAGCTTTCAGTGAGGTCTTGGACTCCTCGGTGATTATCAAACCCAAGAATGGTCTCAGGGATCCCCGAACTTGGGATTACTGTCAGAAACGAATAAAGTCTTGTGGACTTTTTACTACACAATTGCATCTGCCAGAATCCTTTTTCTTTGTATCCATAAGCTTGATGTTTTCATGTTGGTCAACTAGAATATTGTGATCCTTAGTCTAGGAACTCAGTCATTAACTCTTGTATTCCAAATAGAACATGCATGGGAGAGAATTTCGGTGAATGATAACCAAGGAAGACCGTAGAGATGCTCACACATTGTTGTGAAGTCCATCAAGGAGTTTGCCTTCTCACCTCCCACCTGGGTTGCTGGTCCTTATGCAGCTTTCTTAGTACTTGTCTTCCAATCAGCACCGCAGAGTGTTAACAATGGGTATGGTTTTGGGTTACCTAAGACTAGTGGGTCTCCTCACAAGGTGCTATGGTCTAAATGCTTGTGTTCTCTGAAGATTCATATGTTAAAAACCTAATGCCCAAAGTGATGGTTTTAGGAGGTGGGACCACTGGGAAATGACTAAGTCATAAGGACAAGGCCCACATGAATGGGATTAGCATTTTTTTTGAAAGAGGCCTGAAATACTTGCTCATCCCTTCTATCTAGGGGTGGAAGAAATGTCTGTGTCCTGGAAGAGACCCTCACTCACTGGCACCATGCTGGCACCCTGATCTTGGCCTCTAGAACTGTGATAAATGTGTATAAACCACCCAGACTCTGGTATTTTGTAATAGCAGCCTGAATGGCCTAAGACACTAGACATGATTCAATGGGAAAAAAAATTTGTCAGCCTTGCTTTCCCTTCAATGATCAGGAAGGTGGAACAGGGAGCATAGATATTCAATTCCAAATAAAGTGGCACATGGTAACATAATCCATGGAACTGTAAATTTCTTTTTGTAGATCTCTGACATGCTCACCTGGGAAGGCATTTTCTTAGATGTAATTAACATTTGAACCTATTGGTTTAAATAGTAAAACAAATCACCTTCTATAATGTGGGTGGGCTTTATGCAATCAGTTGAGGGCCTTAAGAGCAATGATGAGGTTTCCCAAAATAAAAGCAATTCAGCTCCAAGACTGCACCCGAATTTCCAGCCTGTCAGCCTAGTCCACAGAGATGGAGCAACTAGACACCAAGGCCTGTCACTGGGCTCTCATTTGAGTCCTAAAACAAATGTTCTTTGATTTAAAAAACTTATTTTCACTTCTCTAGGCCTAAGTTTTCTCAACTACACAAGGAAATTAGATTTGAAAATCCTTTACATTTCCAAAGATGATGCAAATCTCTGTATAAAACATGACCCCAAGCTGAGGTTTTATTTGTGGCTTTCTCGAAAAGAAAATTATCGATTTGTTTTGCAGCTTCCCTGTTTGGATCTCTTATACTCCTCATTATCTGTTCTGTCTCACACTGTATTTCTCTAGCTTAGCTTTAGGAAGAAATCCTTTATAGAAATAATTACCTGACTGTTATGGAATTCTATTTTTATCTCCTTAGTCTTCCATGTGAAAGCCTGAGTTGTAGTCAGTGCACTCTAGTGAGATAAATTATTTCAAAATGTCAGCATGTCACCTTGGAGAAGTTTACCAGTTTTAAAATGGGTCTTGAAGTATACAGAAGAGGCATGATTTGCATGCTTTTGTTTCCTGCAACTGTCTTTTTTTCCCCAAATAACATATCTATTCTGTTTCTGTTTGCCTGAAGCTATATTGAATGCAGGTGTGTTGGTGGCTCAGATGGTAAAAGAATCTGCCTTGCAGTGCAGGAGACCTGGGTTCCATCCCTGGGTTAAGAAGATCCCCTGGAGAAGGGAATGGCTACCCACTCCAGTATTCTTGCCTGGAGAATTCCATGGACAGAGTAGCCTGGTGCTTTAGAGTCCGTGAGATCACAGAGAGTCGGACATGACTTAGCGACTAACACTTTCACTTTCGTATAGAATGCATTCTCTGTTTGAAAGAGGAAACTAACAAAAAGGGAACTTTCATCTGGAATAGCAGTTAAGATTTTCTCCAGTCATCTAATCCAAAATATTAATCTCATTGTAGGACCATTGTCCCCACGAGGGTGGAATTCCCATGTAAATTGTCACTAACATCAATTTGACAGTCACTCATTTAATATGTGCTATGTGCAAAGACTCATGCTACAGAGGAATTTAAAGAAAAGCAACTTCTCTGAAAATCAATTTCCTCATCTCTGAAATGCTTATGGTTATAATATTTACCTCCAAAAGCACTATGAAGATGGTATGTGTAAAAGACAAACATTTTGGCATGTTTGAGATACTAAATAGTAACTTCAGTGCAGCTGATATAGCTTTTGTAGCCCTTAGGGAACTGAATTTAAGTAGTGGGAATTAACATTGTTCAGATAATTAACTATAAGCCAAAATGTGGTCAGTGAGATAAAAATGGTGAGAATGAATTTAGGAAGCAACAAGGAGGAAGACGGTACTTTTTTTCATCTAGAAAAAAGTAGGTAACAATTCATCAAGGAGGTGAATTTCTTTTGTACCTTGGAAGAGAGATTAGGTGTTTGTGTGCAGGGTAAGAATATTTGATTTGTAGACTCTCCTTAAAGTGTCAGTCATGATCAGAAAGTACAGCTGAGAAATTGAACTTCTGTGTTGGAGTATAATAATCCTATGGTAAGAGGTAGATTCAAGTGGCAGGTTCGGAATCACTAGTTCTGTCTCTAGTTCTGTCCTATTCAGTCTTTTTGTCAATCACTTGATTATCACATTATCTTAGGACATGAAAGTGGGAAGGTTAGTGTATGTGGAATAACGGACTGCAAAGTCAACGGTTTCCATCTAATTAGGTGATGATTAAAAGCAAATGCATTTACAGTTCTGTAATTATGTCCAAATAATCAGGCATAAGGGTTGGGTGGGAAAAAAATCAGTAATTTTAGTTCACTGTAAGGTGTGGGAGGTAGCATCTAAAAATTCATTGAAATTTTACACTAGGAATAAAACTGTTTCCTTCTACAAATATCTAATAAAGGCCTGCTGGATGCAAAGAATGGACAGCAGTGAAGAGTATAATTGTGGATATTGTAACTCAGGACTTAAACTTTAATAGAAAACAGAAATAAGATACATTTCAAAGTTAAATGCTGCCCAACAGCTGGGATAAATGTCAAGAGGGAATCGCATGGAATACCATGTGTCCATATAACAAGTAGACCTGAGCTGTGTCAGAGCCAGGAAAGGCTGCTTTGTGGAAGTGGTTTTTACTGAGATCTGAAAGATGTTAGGGAAGTAATCAGGTCAAAAAGAGAGGGTTTTCCAAGTAGAGGAAACAGCATTTATAAAGTGCTTTAGCCCAGGTGATTCAGTGGTAAAGAATCTGCCTGCAGTGCAGAAGACCCAGGTTCGATCCCTGGGTTGGGAAGATCCCCTGGAGAAGTGAATGGCAACCAACTCCAGTATTCATACCTGGAAAATCCCATGGACAGAGGAACCTGATGGTCTACAGTCCATGGGGTCACAAAAGAGCTGGACATGACTTAGTGACTAACACTTTTACTAGCCATATGTAAGAATACTGAGTGAGAAGAAAACACACGAGAGGGTTGAACCTTAAAGGAATTTAGTTTGATTCATAAAACTTATGATAACTAGAAACAAATACAAAATGCAATGTGGCCAGTGCTGTGAAAGAGATAAGAATGAAGTTTTGCAAGGCATAGGAGATATTTTCATTTGCCAAGGGAATTTGGTAGAGATTCATCAAGAAAATGACATTTCGATGGGGTCTCTAGAGTAAGATTGAATTTTGGCAGGCAGAGTTAGGGTGTTCTCAATATACGAACACTGGTTAGAGAAGAAGGGATGGGTCAGTTAAATTACCAACAGAAAGGTATGAGGAGAATCAGGAGAAAGTGAGGTCCTAGGAATTAAAGAAAGATTGCCTTACAAAGATAGAAAGATCACAGTTTGGAATGATTTAACAGAGTTCAAATAATATGAGGACTAAACTGCATCTGCTGTATTTACTGAAGTGGAAGACATTGGTGAACTTAGCCTGAGTAGTGGAAGCTGAGAGTATAAAGTGAGGAAACAGAGCTAAAAGGAGGTGGCAAATTGTCAGATTCAATGGCAGGATACCTGTGATCATCATTTTTGTGTTTTTGGAAGGAAACCTAATACAATAGTCTTGTAGTAGTTATACAAAAGTTAATTTCATTTGTTGAATGAATGAATATTTAGGGGAAAAAAGGTTAATTATGCTTGAAATAGGACAAGACTTTGGGGAAAAGAGTTGAGATTATCCTCTGGTTCTAGCAAATTACTAACTTTGTGACCTTGGGCAAGTCTTTTAACTAACCACTCTGAGCCCTAGTTTCCTCACTTATAAAATAAGGATAATGATAATTGATCTCATTTCCCGAGAGAGTTGGCAGAAGTAAGAAACTTTACACAAATGTGTTTTATATCTGGAGTTCTAACCTAAGAGAAGGTATTATTTTAGTATAAATAGACTAGAAGCTGTATCAGACCCTGACCAGCTGGACTGCCCATTTCCTCCTCTTACACTATATTTCTTGGTGACCCTTCCAATGAGTAGCCACATATCCTAGTTTGAGCCAATGACGATGCCCAGAGGTGTTAAGTACCACTTCCAAGACTCAACCATGGAGACCTCCCACTAGGGCTCCTCCATGCTCCTTCTGTTTCTGCTGGCTTGATGCATGTGGGTGAGTGGTTGGGGGGAACCTTGGAAAATATATATTGATGGGTTTTCTCATTGTTACTACTAATTTGGAAAATGATTTGGCAATAAATTCAAAGTTTGAATGATCTCATACGTCATAGTCCTGCAGTGGTACTCCTATGTATATTTACTCTAGAGATACTGCAAATATGCTTTAGGAGACATCTATGAGTGGGTTTATTGTTTATAATAACTTCAAACTGAAAACAACGCAGATGTTCATTAATTGGAAAACCAAATACCCATTGATAGAAGAATGGAGGAAATTTATAGTCACACAAAATTAAATAACAGTGAAAAGTAATCCCCGTATCTATGTGAAACTACATAGATGAGAGCAAAAAATATAATGGTAAATGAAAATAACAGATCACAAAGGAAAGGATGTATGATAAAATTATTAGAAAAAACTTTAAACCACCTACCCCCCCCAAAAAATCTGGACCCAGTGATATAGATTTTAGCATCATAGGCACCTGCATTTTTTAAGAGGAAGAGAACTGTGTAAGTAATGCATTCCCAAAACAATATTTCAGATAACAACCTCAAAATTTATTAGCTTAAAGAAAGAAACATGTATTCTTTATCTAGCTCACAAGTGTACTGCATTCACCTGATCTTGCCCTGTTCAGCTGATCTTGGCTAGGCTTGCTTATGCTTCAGTGGGAGCTAGAGGTCATCCAAGTCGTTCTGGTCATCGTGGCTGACACCTGTTCTCAGCTTGGCTATTGAGTGATCTCAGATAGCCATGATGTAGTGTGAACAGCTTTGCTTCACATGTCTGTCAACGTCCAGTGGGCTAGCCTGGCCATGTTCTCATGTCAGGCCCCGGAGGGAAAAGACAAGCAAGTGCTATCCTGCAAAGGCGCCAGCAGGAATCTGCATGTGCTTTCCAAAGCTCTATTTGCATCTCATTTGCTTACACCCTATGTGCAAAAGCAAGTCACGTGACCCAGCCTGGCATCAGAATGGAAAGGGACAATAATGTTATAGGCCAAAGGCCAGGGGAGGACCTTAATGGGGCTACGAATGCAATCCATCTGCTGCAAGAACACGCACCGTAGAATTCAGGATCACAATGACCGCTGTCAGGAAGGCAGGCGTGGACAGGACAAAGAATACACAGGCAGCTGCCAGGTTAATAGGCAATGTGGGAGTTCTTAACTGAGGTGACGTGTTACTGGGTTTTATTTTATATTAAGCTTTGTAACTTGCATGTATCTTACACGCATACGTGTGTAAGCATCACATGCTGTATTTAAAAAAATATTTTTGGGGTCTTCAATGATGAGAAAAACTGAAGGGCCAAATTAGGAAGTCTGTGGAAATGGGGGTCACTGAATTCTCTTTTTGAGTTTCTGAAAAATGGAATACTGTCACTTTTTAAAAGAAGATGGTGACTTTGACCAAAAAAAAAAAAAAAATCATTTATTAATAGAAACTGAAGGGTGTGCTTTGCTAAAGTGGTGAGAATAATTCTCTCTTTCTTCTGGGGACCTCAGATCAAATTTCATCCGTGTAGAAAACACACGTTTATTCTTCTCTCTTTTATTCAGTTTGTTTTATTCCTGGAACAAAAGATACCCCAGCTTCTCTTCGAAAGACTTCCATGTGAGTTTGAAAGGGTGTAGAATTTGGAACATGCTATATAGTTCAGATAAAACTCCTGATTTTTTTTCAAAGTGCTCCTCAATTGGACCCAGATCCCAGACCTCCAGGGTGGCGATCCATTCATCTCTAGCCGAAACTAGGTTTTCTCGCCCCTCTCCAGAAGACTAGGAGATTCATTTGAAAGAGACGCTACTGCTGCTCTTTTCACATCACAAAAGAATTAACGTTCGAGCCGTCCTTTGAAGATGTGGTGTCACGCATGTGCTATTATTAATAATAAACTACAGATCTGCTTCACACCATCTGAAAAACAGGGCTGTGCCCCCATGAAAGGACTTTTATTTCCACCGGTTCTCCATTATGTTTAGCCCAGATCCAGCTCAGCCTCAGACTAGGGCTAGTCCCAGAATGTGAGGGAAGAAAAGCAGCAGCTGGAGGGAAACAAAACAACATATACCGCCCAATACATTGAAAAAATACAAGTGAAAAGGAGGCTTTCATAACCGTTAGAGATCAGTGCCACCCACTGCAAGCATTTCAGTGAGAAGGTGGGTTTGGGACACAGCACCTCCTGAAGACGGGACCTAAAGGAGGATTTATCTTTGATTCTTTATACATTCTGGGGAAGATAAATATTTCCAGGGTTCCTGAGCCTGCCTGGACAGGAAACAAGGCGCTGATCGCAATCTGCTGTTAGTCTTGCCTTTTATATTTGCTTACTGACTTGAGTTGTTCTTTCTCTTCTTTTCTGAAACCACTAATACCGTTCCTCCTGTAACTTTTAGGGTTTACAAGCTCCCTTTTACAGGCCTTGGTTTTGAGGGGATAGGTGTAGAATGAGGCTACTGCAAATAACAGTCCTGTAAAGGCTTCAGGGCAGGTTCCCTTTGAAGAGGCGAGTGCAGACAGAGAGCTGAATGATGAGAGTGGCTTCTAGAGGTTCCTCTACCAGCAGGCGCTCCCGACTGACAGCGGCCTGAGAAGGAGCAAATTTGAGAGCTGCGTCTGTTATTTTTATTGGAAAAAAAAACCAACTTTGCACCTGTCTTTGGTGGCAAGATTCTCAACTCATGCTCCTGGCTTCAGGCTCTGCCTGTTTTGGAGCCGGTTATTCAAAATGAACTCCAACCTTATTTCGGAATCATAGGGCTGTGCAGAAGGGGAAAGAATTTCTTATTCCATTTCAGGCCCCAACACTGAAGGTGGTGTGTATGGAAAAGGGGACTGGAGAGAGAGAGAGAGAAAAAAAAAAAAAAAGAGAGGGAGGGAGGAAAAAAAAAAGAGGCAAACACAAAACTCAAGGAAATCAAGACCATGCTGTGCAAAATTGTTACAGCTGTTTCTGTTTTTATTGGCTCACTCTTTTGGCTTCACTTTTTCAGCAACTGTGGTTCATATGAGCAGGAAGGCAATCCAGCATGGCCGGGTTGCAGGGGGGCTCAGAGGTGGGGGGGTTGGGGGGTTAGAGGGGCTGGGAAAGGTGGGGGCTGTGGGGGTTGAGGGGGAGCTGGGGGGGTGGGACCAGCCAGGAAATGAGAGGGAGAGGGCGGGAGCTCGAGGGAGGAGGTTCTGAATTGTGTACAGCGCTCAGAGGGGACACACATCAAAGCCTTTCTTTCTGATAGCTTGGTGGAAGCCTGAGCAATAGAATTCAGATGCACTTAATGGAAAGCTCCTAAAAGCGTCGCTTCTCCCTGGCTGGATCAGATTAGTGGTCTGTTTAAGGCTTTGTACTAGCCCTGCAAATGACGTTCTGATATCTCTGAGGAAATAAAGTGTCAGGACGCATCCCTCTCCCAATCTCTCCCCGACTGTGATTCACCTAGACCACTGCACAGGGCTGAACATATGGAGAGGGCATATTTTCCCGGGGGGCCCTATTTCTCATGGTTACAAATGGAATGAGCTATATGCCTGCTCACTGACCCTAGGAGGATATTGGCAGCTGGGATCCAGTGCCCCAGGGCTTGGGGTAAGCCGCTCACCCACCTCCATCCCCCTGCACGGCGGCTGGAAGGTGAACCAGAAACAGGCACGTGAAGGAAGCCACTGTCTCTTTCCCCCACACTCTTTCTTAAAACTTCCTACGAGTGATTTAAATGACATTTTTAAGTTTTATAAAATTGCTTAAGCTGGCGTTCTTGAATTTGATACTATTCTTAACCACACTTGCTACACACACACACACACACACACACACACACACACCACTCACGCTCACTCTTAATCATATTAATTCTACAAACACTAAGAAAATCCTCTAAAATGGTATTCCCAAATGAGGGGAAATAGACAGAGAACTGGAAGGTAAGAAATACAACAAGGGGAAAAATATTTATTATACTTAAGTTTGGCTGGCAGTTCCAGCAAAAGGAAAAATATAATGAAAAATGGATTAACCAAAACCCCTACATCTGATGATAAAATATTATGTTCTCTCACACTGGGGGAAAAAAAAAGCCAATGAGCAGCCCAGCTGTAGAATGAAAGGCAGATCCTGAGCCCAGCGCCCATGTATTGGTTCTGTGTTTGAGCCTTACTGGGTTTTTCTGAACTCTACTTCTGACCTGTTTGGACACAGGAAAGAAAATCACAACCTGTATGCTTCTGTATTCTCATCTAAACATGGAGCTGGACTTGGGAAGAAGGACTAATTTAAGGTTACAAAGCACTTTGAGACTATAAAATGCCAGGTAATTGCAAACATTAAATCTAATAACATAATTAGGTGTTGAAGGTTGTGTCTTGGTCATTTTGTTTTCTGAATGGAGGAAAGGACTCCTTCAAAGCTTGTTCTAATAATTTTCCCAAGGAAGTCATTGAATAGCTTGAAAAAAAAATGGTGATTTGGACTAATGCTGTCTTGAACAATTATATATTTTGAGATGTACCATGCTTTTTCCACATTTTCTAATATCCTTCTACTCATGGTTGCTTTTTCCTTTTGTGTTAATAGTGGCTGACAATACATTATTAACAAATATTAAATTTGTTTAAAACTTTTCAGTTGAGGCCATATATGATAAATGTAGAGTGAGACTGCCTTTTTGAAAGGCTTGTTAACTCTTCTAAACAGGAAAATGAATGATTTCAAGAATTAGCAATGCCTAGAGAAAGCTGTTCTCTTGGAAAGATTTAAACTGTTCCTCATGAAAAATAACCCCACTAAATTTCATATTTAGCACTGAGACTTCAACTTTGGCATAATGAGTATTTCATTCTCACCTCAGGTTCTGACTCAATGTAAGGGTTGCCAATTTTTTTTTTCCTTGGATTTTGACCACAAGATGGGTTGGTTGCGCTGGACCCGAAATGAAGTTTGTACAGTTGAGATTGGGAAGCATACAGAACTTTTCTATTCTTTGAGAACATTCCCCCCTTGTGCATCTGTTAGCTGTTCTTACAAATTTGAGATGCCGTTCATCAGTAGCATCTTTTACAAATGAGTAGATTTTTGCCTGTTGAGGTTCAGCCAGGCACCCCCATTGGTTGGCGAACATTGAACTCCCTTGCAAAAACATGTTTCTGCTATTATGCTTACAGAAGGCTGTGTGTTCACACACACGAACAGTTATGAGCCTGAACAGCCCCTTCCCCTTTGGGTTGCTCTTTGATCTCTTGCTGTTTTGCTGCTTGTATCCATATGGAACTGTTACCAACCAGGGGGCAATTCCTTTCCTCGAGGATTTCTCATCCACAGTCTTTCCCCTTGTTTCTTATTTGTGTTGGGCTCCAGATTGATGCCAGTATTTCAAAGGCACACGCCTCATCGGGTTCAAAAGCTCAATTTACTTTAAGTAGCCATCACAACTTACACTCAGATTTAAGTACCTGTTTACACGTAAGTTTTCCTGATTTGCCATGACAACTAGGGCATCTGAAGAGCAGCACAATTTTCTTGTGAGGCAGACCTATGGGATGAAGTAGGTAGATCATACATGCTGTCAGTCTCGTGCTCTCTGTTAATTTCCAGATCAGTGTTCACCAACTAGGGGTATATATAATATACACACAGGCATGACCTCATCCAAAGAAAATTCATTGAAAATTTTCAAACCCTGAAAAAACTCCATTTGTGGATGCCAATTTATATCCATTCTTAATTTTTTTTTCCTATCCATGGCACCCAATAACTGTAGACTTATAAATCCTTCCTTTTATTACACTAGAAAATGCCAAAGATCTGAGAGCATAGAAGTATGTGCTTACGAAGGGAACTTTCTTTCTTTCTTTCTTTTTTTTTAAAGAGCCTTCTGAAGCTCCTCCCTAGGAGAGATTAAATAAAGTCAGTGCTTTCCCACTTCCCAAGTCTATCTCCACACATCAAACAAATGAAAATCCTTCCAAAACTCATCTCCCTTCATGCCCACACTCAAATATGCTGTTTTATGTGGGTCGACCAAAGTCTTTTTCTGATTTTCCTCCCCATCTGTTCTTTGAATAAACATGCATCCTAAAGAGAAGGAGGACTTAAAGGATCAGATTTGGTTCCTGTATTTGGAAATGTTTTCAAAAGACCACACCGCACTTGGCTATTCGGTCAAATTAGGTTCCGTTTGCTTCTAATAGCACTTAATTACCTCCCACACGCTTCTCAGACTCTTCTACTTCTTAGTCTGCACAACTTAGCTATTACGATGTCTAAAAAAAGTTTGTTTTTGTTTAAAAAAAAAAAATCATGTGTGTGTGAGCTGGTAAAACTGCTGCCACTGGTTCTGTCTCTACCAGACCAAAGCCATCTGTGTTTCCAGATGACCACACTGGCTGCAGTCGGTGTCTGAAAGTGTGGAAACCAAGCAAGCAGAGATATAATGAGTTGTGTTTTTTTAAACTTTTTAAGTAATTTGGTACCATACACAGATTGCCTCAATTTCTTTCTTTTATAAATAAATTAAGGCACTGAACCATGGACACTGATAAATCTCCGAAAGTACAAACCCAAAGATGAAGAATTCAGAACAGATCATCATGTAGTATCTGCAAGGTGGGATTAGGTATCTTGAAGAGTTAGTTTTCATTTTCCTTTCTCCAGATTAAAAGGGAGCCGGGGGTGGGGTAAAACACTTCTGTGGCTTGTCATGCATGTTTTCAGTTTTCATTATTTCCAGCTTGAAATCTCTGAATAGGTTGAGACAATGTTTGTTATCTGAATTGAATTCCAGTGGCATAACATCCAAAGTTGAATTATTTTCCTTATCACAATTTAGCTGAAAGCTAGGGTTGGGAAACCTTTCTTGTTTGGGAAAAAAAAGAGAAAGGCCAAATAGTAAGTGATTTAGGATTTGTGGTGATTGTTGTTTTAGTCGCTAAGTCGAATCTGACCCTTCGCGACCTCTTGGCCAGGGTCCTTCTATCCATGGGATTTCCCAGGCAAGAATTCAGGAGTGGGTTGCCATTTCCTTCTCCAGGGGATCTTCTGAACCAGGAATCAAACCTGTGTCTCCTGCATTGACAAGTGGGTTCTTCACTGCTGAGCCACCAGGGAAGCCCAGGATTTGTGGACCAAGAGCAAAATTGAAGATACCATTTAGGTACTTATATGAGAAGAAGGTACCTAAATGGACGGAGGAGCCTGGTAGGCTGCAGTCCATGGCGTCATTAGAGTTGGACACGACTGAACGACTTCACTTTCACTTTTTACTTTCATGCATTGGAGAAGGAAATGGCAACCCACTCCAGTGTTCTTGCCTGGAGAATCCCAGGGACAGGGAAGCCTGGTGGGCTGCCGTCTATGGGGTCGCACAGAGTCGGACACGACTGAAGCGACTTAGCAGCAGCAGCATGAGAAGAAAGAATGCTCTTCTCTCGCTGTAGCCCTGGTTGTCTGCATTTGCATCCTTCCAGGCAGTGGGCGCACTGCTCACAGTTGTTGTCAGCTTGAGACATTCTGTAGTTCCAGTGGGCTGGCAGGTGTGTGGGGCTCAGGAGCTGGGAATGGGGAGGGTGAGTGGTCACCAGCCAGGGGGCGGGCACTGAGAGCCAAAGGGGGAACTGGGGTAGAAGGGAACCCTCTAGTTTAGCCTCTGTAACTCACAGTGTTAGCACACGGGGTCAGTGCCCAAGGGTCATTCAAAAATAAGCTTGGGTCTGGATTTGGTCCCCTGGCTATACTTTGCCAACTTTTGGGTTAACAAATACCTAGATACTGATGACTCCCAAATCTATATCTCTGGTATGAGCTCCAGCTCTCTTTTGTACATTTCCTCTTAGCTACTTGGCAGGCACTTTAAAGAGTGTTCCAAACTGAACTCATTATTACCTTCTTCCCTCTGTGCCCTGTTTCTGTAAATAGCACCAGTACTTAACAGTTGCCCACGTCAGACACACCATGTTCATTTTTGACTCCTCTCTTCCTTCGTTCTCCTATTCCTTGTGCTGTATAGTGGCTGGACTGGAAGCAATGGAAAGACAAGGTCAGACTTAGCTTATATTTGTATTTCAAACTCTCATGCTGTATGCTTTTAAAATTTTGTTTTTGGGGTCTTCTCTGGAAGTCTTGTGGTTAAGACTCCATACTCCCAATGCTGGGGGCATGGCTTTGATCCCTGCTCAGGGAACTAAGATCCCAAGCGCTACATGGTATGGCCTATAAAAGAGAGAGAAAAACAAAACAAAACAAAACAGATGTTGAATTAATCTCTCAATCACCAAACAGTCGATTTCACTCCTTTGTAAAAACTCTTCCATGGCTTTCCACTGGATAGAGAATAAGTATAAAATATTTGTCAGACCATGCACAACTCATTCTGTTTTGACTTTGTCTAAAGACTGACATATTACATGAAATGTACCAGCATCTCCCATCCTTCACATCTCTCATCCTGCTTGTCTCTATCCAGGCTACATTGTTTCCTCTTCCCACATGACCCTTTCCCATGGATTTTATGTGATAATCCCCACTCATCCTTCCAGATTAGACTCACTGATCATCTATCTGCAGCAAGGCCCCCCAGGTCCCTCCCTATTCATTAGGAGTTTGCTGTGGTCTTTCACAACACTTCATCAATGCTGAGATTCTTTGCCAAGTTCATTTAGCCCTTTCCAGATTATTAGCATGGTGGCAAGATTATATTTGCCGATGTTTTCTGGTATCTTAGTTTGGTACTTGGAACGTGGCAGATGAGAAATGATCATCCAACCAAACTAAAGGTTCACCCCTCAGTGTAACTGAGAAAACTTAGAACACTTTCTGTATCCATACAAACGTAAGAGGGCCTTTTCTTTGTTCCATTGGACTTTTCCCAAACCTAAGGAAATGAAACCCCACAGGCCCTTCCCCAGGGACATACACCCCTTCCCCCCACCCCGCTCCACAACCTGTGTCCACCCACTTCTTGTTTGTGGAAAAGCTTTAGCCTTCTAGGCCTTCCCTGAGTTCCAAAGAACAGATTTAAATTGAGAAAGCAAAGCGAGAAAATGCAGAAACAAAGGAAAGCAATCACGTAAGACAATGTAATGATGGTTTAGACATAAAACAAAGTCAAGGATCCTTGGTTCTTCAAGGACTATAGATAATATCCTGAATCATATCCGTGAAATATTTTGCAGCTACTAAAACCTCCACCAAGTGGAAGGAGTTAACAGCATGCTGACCACCAGAATCTAGATCCCAAACTGTTAGAACCAGAAGCTTGGTGATGTTAACACCTGAAATACCACCCTGTTACTTCAACGCCAACAAATAGAAGGATGTCCACAAGTTGACCAATCACCCTATGACCCTGTCTCTCACCTCACCTTTAAAGTGTCCATCCACAGATGAATGGATAAAGAAAATGTGGACTACAACTCAGTCATGAAGAAGAAAGAAATTTTACCATTTGCTGCAACATGGTTGGATTTGGAGGGCATTAGACTGAGGGAAATAATTCAGACAGAGAAAGACAAAGATTCTACGATATCCCTTATATGTGGAATCTAAAAAAGATGATACAAAAAAAGAAGTGGATTCACAGATATAGAGACCAAAGTAGTGGTTACTGGTGGGGAGAGGGGAGGAGAGAAAGGGGAGTTAAGATAGGATTATATGAAATCATGTATGTGAGACTTTTGAGAACTGTAAAGCAGCAAAGAATTGAAAGACTCTTAGTCAATAAAAGTAAATACAATTAAAAGGCAAAACCAGAAATCCCTTCCCTGAAAGTTGTCAGGAAGTTTGAGTTTTTCAAGAGACACCTGCCCATTCTTGCTTGGCATCACGTTGGGTGCCCTGCAAAATCTGGGATTGTTTTGTGTGCTGAAAGAACAAAGAGGGAAACAGTTCTTTGGTGTAAAAATTCCCCTGGCTTTGGATTTGCATTGCACATAAGGCAAGGACATTGCACTTCTCAGTTCCCTAGACAAGAAGAAGCTGCATTTGACTGCTCCCAGCCTTCTGTGGACAGCACTAAGGTGCACCCTTTTGTCTTACAAGTCACAGAAAGAATGTGCAAACAACTCCAGAGACAGCTGTAAGACCCTTGTCATGTCTCTTTATACGCTTAAAATAAAACTCCATAATGATCATTGTAATCAGTGATTGTAATACCTCTATGTGAATGTTGATGTTGAGAGAAAACAAATGACTCACAACAAAATCAAACAATATACTACTTAATTTCTCTCTTTCCTTTTTGAAATTTAGGTAGGTGGAGAATTACAAAGAGGCAAACTATGAAAGATAAGCGGCCACATCACTGTATGATTTCAGAAAATCTGGAACAAGGCCTGATGGCAATGACATCAGAAGAGAATATAATATTGGCTAAGTTATTACTTGGATGTAAGCATTAGGTTGTTTAATGCGTTCATCATACAATTAGGTGTCATTAAAAATCTCTGGAGCAGACATTGATGATTACGTATAATGAAGGAAGAGAGATGGTAGAGGGAAGATTATAGACTCTTGAAGGAAGTTGCTTTCTTAAATTTAATAAGGAATTTAATAAGGTACCCAAGGACACTGTATTCAGACTTTCCAGTTATATTCTTTCTTTAAACATGAGGGCCTAGAAGTTAGGTGAATTTGAATTACTACTATTTATAAACGAGGAAAACTTATGAAAGCAGACGCTTGCAAAATTCCTATTGTGTTTCCTTTTCCCCTACTTTTCCTTTCACCCCAGCAAAAAAGGGGTGAAAGTCCCACTTCCAAATCATCTAAGAACAGGACTTTTTAGTTATTAAGAACTACCCTCCCACTCCCAAATAATACAATTAATTTACTCAAAACCTGTGACTCATTAACTTCTTTAAGGCAAAAACTTCCTATGCTCTCCTGTTGTCCTGTTTTCTGGGATAGAAAATAATACGTAATGCTTTGATCCATAATTAATTATGAGGGAATAGAATTCATTTTTGCCCTGAAAATGTTGATACTGGGTAAAAGGGGATATAGATTTTTTTTCCTGTCTTCTTTCTTTTTGTATGAGGAAAGAAGCTGGCAGAAATAAATGAACCACACAATTGTCCATGAACAAATCAGACTTCTGGAATTAATGAGATCTCTCTATGAAGAGCTTTCTCTGAGGCCAGGTTTAGGCTCTGGGAAAAAAAAGAAAAAAGAAAGCTTGCAGAGCTTTAAAGATGAAAACTGTTTCCTCTGCATGGTGAAGCAGAAAAGGATTCACCCTGCAACATTTCCCCAGAGTGCTCCCTAATAAGATAAAGTCAGCTGAAAAGCACTTTGCTCAGCATGGACTATGACTTTTGAAAGGCTTATTGAAATTAATCAGTACATTTCTGTCGTATACCATCTTTATGTTTTACACATCAGAATGTTCATTAGGGCCACGTGAGGAAGAGACGGTTTCCCACACAGAGGGTGCTGGCAGTCTTGGCAGGTGTCACTTCCTTACAAGGTGGGCTGATGCAGCCTGAAAGCCGCTCGTCTGAAAGGTCTTGTATGTTGCTGTCGCCGCCGTACTTGATGAATGGAGCTGACAAGCCTCTGTGTTACCTACTTTCTTCATTCTGGGTTATTCTGCTCTGGATTATTTCAGGCAGGCTTTCAAGACGGCATAAAAGACTGAATGACCGCACTGCCAGGCAGAAATTAAAGGGAGCAGCCGGGAGAGAATGTATTGTGTGCTGGACACTCCACAAACCACCAGGAAAACAGCATGTGCCTTTGTGGGAGACCCCGGTGGTTCTTCCTAGCCCTGGGGTTTTCATGGTTGACTTTGAGATTCCATCATAAATGACCTTGTCCTTTTATTTCAGCCACGTCTGCTTTTCTCATCTATTAGAGTGTCATCTTTTAGAGGTTTGGAATGTCTCTGGGCTTCTTCAGCCTTGCCATAGAACTTTGTTCAGTGCTTTGAAGAAAGGAAATATTCAATAGAACTTGAGAAATTGGATTGTAAAGTGAATGATGGAAATGATACATAAACTCTTGTCCTACAGCAAGATAGTCCAAGATTTTCTTTCACTTTTGACATTTACGTAAAATACTTAAGATCACTTTTCAGGTTTATGTGTAAGCTTTCCTTTCTTTAATTACTATATTTTTGAAAAAGTTTTTTCTGGCATTTGTACTTTCTCTTTCCTCCACTTTTCTTAGGCGAGTTAATACATTTATCGTTAGGCTTTATGTCTCTTCTTCTAATAAATTGATTGTGAAGTCGTTCAGTCGTGTCTGACTCTTTGTGACCCCATGGACTGTAGCCTATCAGCCTCCTCCGTCCATGGGATTTTCCAGGCAAGAGTGCTGGAGTGGATTGCCATTTCCTTCTCCAGGGGATCTTCCCAACCCAGGAATCGAAGCCGGGTCTCCCGCATTGCAGGCAGACACTTTACCGTCTGAGCCACCAGGGAAGCCTAATACATTTATAGTTAGGCTTTATGTCTTCTCTTCTAATAAATTCATTTCCATTCTAGATTTAGAATTGGAATCAATTTACTAGTTCCTCATTTGCTACTTCCCAAGTTTTTGCGGTTTTCCTAAATTGTTAATTTCTCTTTTCCTGCTTCCTCAGTTTTTGCGATTTTCTTATGTAGTCTGGGTCTACTTCTTAAGAATGAGGTGGCAGAGATAATGTTATGTGTTCACCAAATGTCATTTGATTTTTCCTCTTCCTTGGGTATATGGCAAATATACTTCCTAGGCCCTCTCAGTTACGTGGAGGCAGTTGATGGATCCTGGCTAATGAAATGTGAAAGGAAACAACATGTGTCAGTTCTGGACTGAGACTGTGAGAAACCCTCGTAGGATTTTTTTTTTTTGGTCAGTTTCATCCCTGCCATGGAGAATAGGGAGGCCTCACATTGAGATGGAACAGCCTCAAGATCAAAGTCACTTGGATGGCTGGGTTGCTGTGTGGGAGAATGGCCTGGTCTCACTGCAGACTTTGCATCTCTTTGGTTAAACAACTAAGATTACTGGGTTGTTCCTTACACAGCATAAGCCCAGCCTATTCTAGCGGATACTGAAAGGATGTAGTAGGAATGCTTACCCACTCCCCTGTGAGCATCTGTGGTTCATCACTGGTAATCACATGGGCCATAAACAAGAGTCTCTTAAAAAAAAAACAAACTGCTTTTTAAAAATAAGCATCAACTTTATTGAGACTTCACTAGTTTTACATGCACTGATTCATGTTTGATTCTATGCAATTTTATTTTTATCACATGTGCAGATTTGTGTGGCCGTTGTCACAGTTCAGATACAGAATCGGTCCATTGCAAGGATCCCTCATGCCATCCTACCACGGCCACAGGCATCTTCCTTATTCCTCTCTTATTCCTTTCCCTTATTCCTCTCTCACCATTGGTAACCACTAATCTGTTCTTCATTTCTTCTTCTTGGTCATTTCAAGAGTGCTATGTGATGGAATCGCACAGGATACAAACTTTTTGAAATGTTCTTTTTTAAATTGAAGTATAATTGACACTATATTAGTTCCAGGTACGTAACATAGTGACTCAACATTTCTATACATGACAAAAGATTCACAATATGTCTAGTTGCCATCTGTTACCATGCTGCTGCTTAGTCATTTCAGTTGTGTCCGATCCTCTCTGACCCCATGGACCATGGCCCGCCAGGCTCCTCTGTCCATGGGATTCTCCAGGCAAGAATACTGGAGTGGGTTGCCATTTCCTTCTCCAATGATAAAGTAAGAAGTGAGTGAAGTGAAGTCGTTCACTTGTGTCTGACTCTTGGCAACCCCAGGGACTGTAGCCTACCAGGCTCCTCTGTCCATGGGATTTTCCAGGCAAGAGGACTGGAGTGGGTTGCCATTTCCTTCTCCAATCTGTCACCATACAAAGATATTAAAATATTATCAACTATATTCTCCATGCTGTACATTTCATCCTTGTGGCTCATTTATTTTGTAATATGTAAACAATAGTTTTGAGCTGAGAATAGTTTTTTTTTTTTTTTTTTTTTGGATAGAAGTCTCCTAATTTCTCATTTGTCTTCTAGTCCCATTCAACCAAAGGGTAAAGTAGAATAAGGTATATATTGAAGACAAGGTGCCACGTTGGAAAAAAATAATCATGTTGAAATAAGATCGCCCTGGATAAGACTCCCAGTCTGTCTCTTATTACCTCTATTTCTTTGAACTTTGTAATTTACTTTCTGAGTCTCAGTTACCTCATCATTAAAATGAGGATAATAATCTCTACTTTACTACTTTATAGATTTGGTGAGAGAATGTATTGGCATATGCATCATTCATAATAAAACTCATTGAGTTTTGTTTTCGCCATTAACAGGCTGTGTGACCTTGAGCGAGATACTTCACTTTTGTGAGCATGAGGGGTTTTTTGTTTTAATGTAGAAGCAATACCTACCTCCCCTTATTGGGGGGTTGTAGTAAGGATTAAGGAGAGTGTATATGTTCTGTGTTGGCTGGCACATGCTAAATTCTCAATAAATCATGATTCCTACCATGACTTGATGAACAGACTCATTGGGATTTACTCTTCATACTGGTATCACCAGGGGCTTAATCTCTGATTAAGAGCATGATGAGTTTCTCTGACCCAAGGCTCCATGTAGAGCCAAAGAGTTTCCTTTTGCTGCTCAGTAGGGTGGTGCAAATGTTGTGCTTAAGCCCCACTGTGTAATGTTTTTATGGATAGATTTTCACCATCATTTTGGATTCTGCATGGAGAGAAATAGGCTTCAAGTATATTCTCATTCTGGGATTATGATGTCATAGAGATAAAACCTATTTTGGATTTTCTTGAGGTTTTCAAGAAAACTTACACATTGTCTACTTTTGTACTTTCACTAATTAGTTTTCCAAACCATCCTAATCTATTTTTACTAAAAAAGAAAAAGAAAAAAAAACAACCTCACATACAATGGAAATGTGAGATAGTTTGTTCTCCTGAGTCTGCTGCAAGCCTTTCCATTCTTGATGTTTTAGGCAGTCAAGTTCATTAGAGAAGGTTTGAGAAGTAGAAGCACAGATATCAAGCTGGAATCTTGCATACATTATCTTGCAGTGATTCACATACATTACTGTATGTACAGCTGTTAATGAAGAGTCTCAAAGCAGAGATACTGGTTTTATGATTTGCTCTATACAACTCATTAAAAAAAGATATCTTTATTGCTTCTTCTGTTCATCTAGCCCCTTTACATTTATGTCATTTTGTCATTGTTGATGTTGTTCAGTTGCCCAGTTGTGTCCAACTCTTTGCAACCCCATGGACTGCAGCATGCCAGGCCTCCCTGTCCCTCACCATCTCGCAGTTTGTCCAAGTTCATGTTCATTGCATCAGTGATGCCGTTCAGCCATCTCATCCTCTGACTCCCTCTTCTCCTTCTGCCCTTGATCTTTCCCAGCACTGGGGACTTTTCCAATGAGTCATCTGTGCACATCAGATGACTAGTATTGACTAAATTACTAGAGCTTCAGCTTTAGCATCAGTTTTTCCAGTGAATATTCAGGGTTGATCTCCCTTAAGATTGACTGGTTTGATCTCCTTGCCGTCCAAGGGACTTTCAGGAGTCTTCTCTAACACCACAGTTTGAAGGCATCAATTCTTTGGCATTCTGCCTTTTTTACAGTCCAGCACTCACAACTGTATGTGACCACTGGGAAGGCCATAGCCTTGACTATACGGACCTTTCTCGGCAGAATAATGTCTCTGCTTTTCAACACACTGTCTAGGTTTGTCATCACTTTCTTGCCAAGAAGCAAACATCTTATGATTTCATGGCTGCAGTCACCACCCACAGTGATTTTGGAGCCCAAAAAGAGGAAGTCTATCACTACTTCCAACTTTTCCCCTTCTATTTGCCATGCAGTAATCAAGATGGCCGGGAGAAATATCAATAACCTCAGATATGCAGATGACACCACCCTTATGGCAGAAATTGAAGAGGAACTAAATAGCCTCTTGATGAAAGTGAAAGTGGAGAGTGAAAAAGTTGGCTTAAAGCTCAACATTCAGAAAACGAAGATCATGGCATCTGGTCCCATCACTTCATGGGAAATAGATGGGGAAACAGTGGAAACAGTGTCAGACTTTATTTTGGGGGGCTCCAAAATCACTGCAGATGGTGACTGCAGGCATGAAATTAAAAGACGCTTACTCCTTGGAAGGAAAGTTATGACCAACCTAGATAGCATATTCAAAAGCAGAGACATTACTTTGCCAACAAAGGTCCATCTAGTCAAGGCTATGGTTTTTCCTATGGTCATGTATGGATGTGAGAGTTGGACTGTGAAGAAAGCTGAGTGCCGAAGAATTGATGCTTTTGAACTGTGGTGTTGGAGAAGACTCTTGAGAGTCCCTTGGACTGCAAGGAGATCCAACCAGTCCATTCTGAAGGAGATCAGCCCTGGGTGCTCTTTGGAAGGAATGATGCTAAAGCTGAAACTCCAGTACTTTGGCCACCTCATGCGAAGAGGTGACTCATTGGAAAAGACTCTGATGCTGGGAGGGATTGGGGGCAGGAGGAGAAGCGGATGACAGAGGATGAGATGGCTGGAAGGCATCACTGACTCGATGAACGTGAGTCTGAGTGAACTCCGGGAGTTGGTGATGGACAGGGAGGCCTGGTGTGCTGCAATTCATGGGGTTGCAAAGAGTTGGACACGACTGAGTGACTGAACTGAACTGAACTGAATGGGACTGGATGCCATGATCTTAGTTTTTTTAATATTTAGTCTTAAGATGGCTCTTTCAGTCTCCTCTTGCACCCTCATCAAGGGGTGAAGGCCTCATCAAGAGGCTCTTATGTCATTTGCTGCTGCTGCTGCTGCTAAGTCGCTTCAGTCGTGTCAGACTCTGTGAGACCCCATAGACTGCATCCCACCAGGCTCCCCTTTCCCTGGGATTCTCCAGGCAAGAACACTGGAGTGGGTTGCCATTTCCTTCTCCAATGCAGGAAAGTGAAAAGTGAAAGTGAAGTCACTCAGTTGTGCCTGACTCTTAGTGACCCCATGGACTGCAGCCTACCAGGCTCCTCCGTCCATGGGATTTCCCAGGCAAGAGTACTGGAGTGGGGTGCCATTGCCTTCTCCGTTATGTCATTTAGGATTCTTCAAATTTTATGAGTGATATTGGCCCACATTGTCTTGTGTTCCAGATGGATTAAGATGTAGCTGGAGGGACTTCCCTGCCAATCAAGTGGCTTAAGAATCCTCCTGCCAATGCAGGGGATGTAGTCTTGATCCCTAAGATCCCACATGGCATGGGGCAATTAAGCCCGTACCACCACTAGATAGAAACCCACACACCACAGTGAAAGATCCCACATGTTGCAACTATAAGACCCAACACAGCCATAAATAAATACATAAATAAATATTTTTTCAAAAAAAGATGTAACTGGATTCTCTTAAATCTCCATGATTAACTTTTTTTTTGCCAGCTTCCTACACTTTAGGCCTTACACTTCTCAGGAACTCCAACCCCCTCTGGCTGTCCTGGTCAACCCGCCAGCAGTCTGTTGAAGGAAATCATTTTAAGTTTGTAATGACTTTATCACACACTAAATAAATGCATGAATTTGAGCAAGACAGTCACCTCTTGGTGTATTTCCTCATCTGTAAAATAATGACAGTTGACTGGATGACATATTATAAAACCATTCAAGGGTGAGGATTGTATGGCTAACCAGAAATCATGTCAAGAGCATTAGGGCTTTCAAATAGAAGACCAGAAGGAGGTGATGCTGAATTTAACTAAATAATTAATTTCTAGTGCTAGACGGTATTACAATGTTTGCAAATGTTTGTTGAACACATTCCATATGCATGTCACTGTGCATTAGGGTGGAACAAAAAAACTGCAGCACACATTGTTCCTGCCCTGAAGGAGTTTTCAATTCAGTAGTGGAGACATGTTTATAAGTAACATTATGTCATAGGATTAAATGAAATTAACTAATGTCATAATGGAGTCACAATCAGCACGATGGCTGGCTTATGTCCATTTTAGTCAGCTATAGTTTGGTAGACAATTATAGTTGCTTACCGCATCAAAGATAGGATCATTTTTGGAGAGGAAAACAATGCCTGAAATAATTGCCAGCATTGTATTTGGAGATTTGTGGTCTACTTGTTTATTGCAAAGAGAATGTTTTATGTATTCTCTAGCAAAGCATTAAAACCCAACACATCCTCCATTTTGAATTTTCCAAGAAGCAAAGAAGATGCACTCACGATAAAAGGAGGTAATTTAGTGGCTTTAAACAACCATTTCAGTTTGGTTGCAGTTGTGTGGGTCACTGATTTAAGAAGAACTCATCTGGGCAGGTCATCTTTATCCACATGAGATCACTTGGGGACCTGCTTCTACAATGCTTCTTCATGAAGTATCATTTCATCTCCTTGTTCTTTATCTTTCTCCATATGGAGTATCATTTTTCAAAGTCTCTCTGTGTAGTTTGAGCTCCTTATGGCCAAATGATCTTGAGTAATTTTACTTTTTATCTGGTGACTGGATTCTAAGAGGGCAAAATATTACTTAAACATTCTCTCAAAGGTTAGGTCCAGAAATATATTTTATTCCATTAGCCAAAGCTATCATGGAGAACATTCCTCTAGATGGAAAGAGTATCAAAGAATTGAGGTCATCTTTCATCTGCCATACACTCTTTGAGGCATGTGGTCTGATGTGAAATCATAATGCCATGATTTTCATATGCTTGGTTTTTATGGGAAGGAAACAAGTAGTCCAAACAACTTTCTTAACAGCATTTAACTGGCATTTTGAATGAGGCAATTCTTTGCATGGGTGTCTGCTAAAACTCATAGGGTATTTCATATCCAGCATCCACTAAATGCCATTGGTGCCTTTACCCCCGTCATTAGACAATAAAAACACAATCTAAAACATTTCAAAACACTCTCTGGTGGAGCAGATGGTTCTTCTCCCAGACAAAAACCATAGACCTAATGTCTTAAGATGGTAGATTTCCTGGAGAGGTTCTAACCAGGTTACTGTGTCAGCTTATGCATGTGTATGCATGCTTAGATGCTTTAGTCACATCTGACCCTTTGCGACCCCATGGACTGTAGTCCACCAGGCTCCTCTGTCCATGGGATTCTCCAGGAGAATACTGGAGTGGGTTGCCAGACCCTCCTGCAGGGGATCTTCCCTACCCAGGGATCGGGCTCAGGTCTCCTGCATCTTCTGCATCGCAGGCAGATTATTTACTGCTGGGCCACCAGGGGAGCCCCATGTGTGGGCTGTATAGATGTAGGTAATCATAAAATGACTAGTGTCTGTTCTGTTCCAAGCCATACAACTCAAAATTCTTACTGTGTACCTAGATCCTCTGTGTTTCTGTCAAGGTAAGTCATTGCAAAACTGTAGAAACGTAATATGCACCCTGCCCTCAAGCAGGAGCTAACATTATTGGAGACATATTATTTAATCTTCAATGAAAAACATGTCATGCCACTTTCAATATGAAAAAGACATTTATTTTAGGATATTAGAAAATGTGGAAACTAAGAACACCCACACCTTGGATTGTGCAATTCAGGTGTACCACTGTTGACATTTTGATGGATCTTATTCCAGCTTTTTTTTTTTATATAAAATTTACTTTATTTTTGACTATTCTGGGTCTTCATTGCTGCACAGTCTTCTGTAGTTGCAGAGAGCTGGGGCTACTCTTTAGTCGTGGTAGCCTGTGTAGCACAGGCTTCCCATTGCGGTGGTTTCTCTTGTTGTGGAACACGGGCTCTAGGCACATGGGCTTCAGTAGTTGCAGCTCATGGGCTCAGCAGTTGTGGTGCACGGGCTTAGCTGCCCCATGGCAGGTGAAATCCTCCCAGACCAGGAATCAAACCTGTGTCCCCTGCATTGGTAGGTGAATTTTGAACCATTGGACCACTGTGGAGGTCCCATTTCTCTCTCATCTTAAGGAGGCCCCTCACCTAGCATGAGCCCCAGTTCAGGGCTGCAAGACACTTTGCTGGACTAGAATCCTTACCACAACCACTTTAACTGGCCTGAGGTGGAGTTACAATCAGAAACTGCCTCAAAGTCTTTTTTTTTTTTTTTAAACTTTACATAATTGTATTAGTTTTGCCAAATATCAAAATGAATCCATCACAGGTATACATGTGCTCCCCATCCTGAACCCTCCTCCCTCCTCCCTCCCCATACCATCCCTCTGGGTCGTCCCAGTGCACTAGCCCCAAGCATCCAGTATCATGCATTGAACCTGGACTGGCATCTCGTTTCATACATGATATTTTACATGTTTCAATGCCATTCTCCCAAATCTTCCCACCCTCTCCCTCTCCCACAGAGTCCATAAGACTGTTCTATACATCAGTGTCTCTTTTGCTGTCTCGTACACAGGGTTATTGTTATCATCTTTCTAAATTCCATATATATGCGTTAGTATACTGTATTGGTGTTTTTCCTTCTGGCTTACTTCACTCTGTATAATAGGCTCCAGTTTCATCCACCTCATTAGAACTGATTCAAATGTATTCTTTTTAATGGCTGAGTAATACTCCATTGTGTATATGTACCACAGCTTTCTTATCCATTCATCTGCTGATGGACATCTAGGTTGCTTCCATGTCCTGGCTATTATAAACAGTGCTGCAATGAACATTGGGGTACACGTGTCTCTTTCCCTTCTGGTTTCCTCAGTGTGTATGCCCAGCAGTGGGATTGCTGGATCATAAGGCAGTTCTATTTCCAGTTTTTTAAGGAATCTCCACACTGTTCTCCATAGTGGCTGTACTAGTTTGCATTCCCACCAACAGTGTAAGAGGGTTCCCTTTCCTCCACACCCTCTCCAACATTTATTATTTGTAGACTTTTGTATCGCAGCCATTCTGACTGGTGTGAAATGGTACCTCATAGTGGTCTTGATTTGCATTTCTCTGATAATGAGTGATGTTGAGCATCTTTTCATGTGTTTGTTAGCCATCTGTATGTCTTCTTTGGAGAAATGTCTATTTAGTTCTTTGGCCCATTTTTTGATTGGGTCATTTATTTTTCTGGAGTTGAGCTGGAGGAGTTGCTTATATATTTTTGAGATTAGTTGTTTGTCAGTTGCTTCATTTGCTATTATTTTCTCCCATTCTGAAGGCTGTCTTTTCACCTTGCTGATAGTTTCCTTTGATGTGCAGAAGCTTTTAAGGTTAATTATGTCCCATTTGTTTATTTTTGCTTTTATTTCCGATATTCTGGGAGGTGGGTCATAGAGGATCCTGCTGTGATGTATGTCAGAGAGTGTTTTGCCTATGTTCTCCTCTAGGAGTTTTATAGTTTCTGGTCTTATGTTTAGATCTTTAATCCATTTTGAGTTTATTTTTGTGTATGGTGTTAGAAAGTGTTCTAGTTTCATTCTTTTACAAGTGGTTGACCAGTTTTCCCAGCACCACTTGTTAAAGACATTGTCTTTAATCCATTGTATATTCTTGCCTCCTTTGTCAAAGATAAGGTGTGCATATGTGCGTGGATTTATCTCTGGGCTTTCTATTTTGTTCCATTGATCTATATTTCTGTCTTTGTGCCAGTACCATACTGTCTTGATAACTGTGGCTTTGTAGTAGAGCCTGAAATCAGGTAGGTTGATTCCTCCAGTTCCATTCTTCTTTCTCAAGATCGCTTTGGCTATTTGGGGTTTTTTGTATTTCCATACAAATTGTGAAATTATTTGTTCTAGCTCTGTGAAGAATACTGTTGGTAGCTTGATAAGGATTGCATTGAATCTATAGATTGCTTTGGGTAGTATACTCATTTTCACTATATTGATTCTTCCAATCCATGAACATGGTATATTTCTCCATCTATTAGTGTCCTCTTTGATTTCTTTCACCAGTGTTTTATAGTTTTCTATATATAGGTCTTTAGTTTCTTTAGGTAGATATATTCCTAAGTATTTTATTCTTTCCATTGCAATGGTGAATGGAATTGTTTCCTTAATTTCTCTTTCTGTTTTTCTCATTATTAGTGTATAGGAATGCAAGGGATTTCTGTGTGTTGATTTTATATCCTGCAACTTTACTATAGTCATTGATTAGTTCTAGTAATTTTCTGGTGGAGTCTTTAGGGTTTTCTATGTAGAGGATCATGTCATCTGCAAATAGTGAGAGTTTTACTTCTTCTTTTCCAATTTGAATTCCTTTTATTTCTTTTTCTGCTCTGATTGCTGTGGCCAAAACTTCCAAAACTATGTTGAATAGTAATGGTGAAAGTGGGCACCCTTGTCTTGTTCCTGACTTTAGAGGAAATGCTTTCAATTTTTCACCATTGAGGATAATGTTTGCTGTGGGTTTGTCATATATAGCTTTTATTATGTTGAGGTATGTTCCTTCTATTCCTGCTTTCTGGAGAGTTTTTATCATAAATGGGTGTTGAATTTTGTCAAAGGCTTTCTCTGCATCTATTGAGATAATCATATGGTTTTTATTTCTCAATTTGTTAATGTGGTGTATTACATTGATTTGTGGATATTGAAGAATCCTTGCATCCCTGGGATAAAGCCCACTTGGTCATGGTGTATGATCTTTTTAATGTGTTGTTGGATTCTGGTTGCTAGAATTTTGTTAAGGATTTTTGCATCTATGTTCATCAGTGATATTGGCCTGTAGTTTTCTTTTTTTGTGGGATCTTTGTCAGGTTTTGGTATTAGGGTGATGGTGGCCTCATAGAATGAGTTTGGAAGTTTACCTTCCTCTGCAATTTTCTGGAAGAGTTTGAGCAGGATAGGTGTTAGCTCTTCTCTAAATTTTTGGTAGAATTCAGCTGTGAAGCCATCTGGACCTGGGCTTTTGTTTGCTGGAAGATTTTTGATTACAGTTTCAATTTCCATGCTTGTGATGGGTCTGTTAAGATTTTCTATTTCTTCCTGGTCGAGTTTTGGAAAGTTGTACTTTTCTAAGAATTTGTCCATTTCTTCCACGTTGTCCATTTTATTGGCATATAATTGTTGATAGTAGTCTCTTATGATCCTTTGTATTTCTGTGTTGTCTGTTGTGATCTCTCCATTTTCATTTCTAATTTTATTGATTTGATTTTTCTCCCTTTGTTTCTTGATGAGTCTGGCTAATGGTTTGTCAATATTATTTATCCTTTCAAAGAACCAGCTTTTGGTTTTGTTGATTTTTGCTATGGTCTCTTTTGTTTCTTTTGCATTTATTTCTGCTCTAATTTTTAAGATTTCTTTCCTTCTACTAACCCTGGGGTTCTTCATTTCTTCCTTTCTAGTTGCTTTAGGTGTAGAGTTAGGTTATTTATTTGACTTTTTCTTGTTTCTTGAGGTGTGCCTGTATTGCTATGAACTTTCCCCTTAGGACTGCTTTTTACCGTGTCCCACAGGTTTTGGGTTGTTGTGTTTTCATTTTCATTCATTTCTATGCAAATTTTGATTTCTTTTTGATTTCTTCTGCGATTTGTTGGTTATTCAGCAGCGTGTTGTTCAGCCTCCATATGTTGGAATTTTTAATAGTTTTTCTCCTGTAGTTGAGATCTAATCTTACTGCATTGTGGTCAGAAAAGATGCTTGAATGATTTCTATTTTTTTGAATTTACCAAGGCTAGTTTTTATGGCCCAGGATGTGATCTATCCTGGAGAAGGTTCCATGTGCGCTTGAGAAAAAGGTGAAATTCATTGTTTTGGGATGAAATGTCCTATAGATATCAATTAGGTCTAACTGGTCTATTGTATCATTTAAAGTTTGTGTTTCCTTGTTAATTTTCTGTTTAGTTGATCTATCCATAGGTGTGAGTGGGGTATTAAAGTCTCCCACTATTTTATTCCAGCTTTTAATATGTGTATCTGTATGGAAGGATTTGATATATATGTAACCATATATATAATAGATAACATATAGTACTTTGTAATACTTTATAATAGAGATATGCTGTTATATATAGTACTTTCTATAATATGTTTTTGCTAACTCTTATTACTGAAAAACACTAGAGTTAATTTTAAAACAGAATATTCCTTAAATGAAGTGTTAAACAGAATCAAAGGGTAAAAACCTGTATGGGGATGCTGAACGGAGTTAGGTAGACTTCAAATAGTAACTGAAGCTTCATTAGGAGCTTGAAGAATGAGTTGAACTAGGATTAATAAGTCCCAATCAATAATTTCATGGTAAGAATGGACATAATATAATTAGAAGACAGTCTGGTTTTTATCTTTGTTATTTTTTCTAATTTTGGTAAATATGATAAAATCTTAAAAGTTTTACTGAGTTTTGTATTTGAAAATGGTAATACAGTCAAGAGACACTGGCAAAGTAGGAGAAGGCTGCTACTAAGTCGCTTCAGTCGTGTCCGACTCTGTGTAACCCCATAGACGGCAGCCCACCAGGCTCCCCCGTCCCTGAGCTTCTCCAGGCAAGAACACTGGAGTGGGTTGCCATTTCCTTCTCCAATGCATGAAAGTGAAAAATGAAAGGGAAGTCGTTCAGTCATATCCGACTCTTTGCGATCCCATGGACTGCAGCCCACCAGGCTCCTCCATCCATGGGAGTTTCCAGGCAAGAGTACTGGAGTGGGGTGCCATTGCCTTCTCTGGTAGGAGAAGGCATTGGTTCTTAAAAAGCTCTCTCAAAGGGTCGGACACCACTTAGTGACTAAACCACCATCACCACCAAAGATGCCATTAAAATCTGCGTAGGATCTAAATAAACCCAACAGCTAAATAAGCTGTCGGTGACAGCTGTGATATATTTGTCCTACAGGGAATGGTGGCGTGGGAATTTCAGAAGTTGGTGAGCAAGGAAATAATTCAAGATACCCTCTAAAGAACACATTGTTCACAGTGAGATCAGCTCCAGAATTTCTGTATTTCTGGCTCTTTCCCAAAGTGAAAGAAACCAAGCTTTCTCTTACTCCTTTCAGTTTACTGCTTGCTATTTGGTGAAGAAGAAGAGATAGTTATTAACAACCACCTTGGCAGTAAAATTTATATTCTGAACAATATTAATATATTTACTAATATTACTCTTAGTATATATAACTGAAATTACTCATATGCTAATAAAAGGAAAATAATACAAATAAATGTAAGTTGCATGAGGGAAGAAATTTTATTTTGTTCTCTCTCTTAACCACTCAACAGTTACTAGCATAATGTTGAATGCCTGATTACATGAATGAATGATTCCATATTGAGAAGCCTGTATTTCTGTATGAAAATTGGGAGAAGAAATAAATGGCATGAACAAAAATCAGGAATTACTTCTACAGCAAATGTTAATTTTTGCTTAAGACCTGTCTAGTAAAATGCTGTTTTATACTATTACAGCTTGACTGAGTATAACCTACCTGACAGCAAATCTAGGAAATCTTTATATAAGCAAAGCAAACTTAAGATTCTCACCTACTTCTATGGTTCATTTAGCTGTAATTTATTTAAGACAATATTTTAAAAGTGACTGAAAGATTGTTTTGTTAAAATTTGAGAGTGCATGATTGTTATTAAAATTCATGCTCTTATATAAAGTAGAAAGCCAGAAAATGGTAGGTAGAGAAATGGTGCATTATTTTAAACACCACTCAGTAAAAGGTAAATTAGATCCTAAGCACTTTATAAATACTTGTTATTGAATGAAGAAAATGGTTTGCTTGTATTATATCAAAATGAAGATGAGTCAGTAGGATAAGAAAAGGTGATTTCTAAAAGAAATAAGCATATTAAAAGAATAATTTTAGTTCATACTTATAAACTTTTTATTTAAAAAAATAACCGTTGCAAAATAACTAGGATAGACTCATAATGATCAGTGAACCAATGAATCCTGGTCAAATGAAAAAATGTTTCTTAGTTAATTGGAAATTCTAATGCTTCACTTGATAAAGTCAATATTTTAAGTAACGTTGTTATTCTATGCATTAGGAACTGTAAGCAGAGCCACTATTTATGGACAACAGTGGTTAAATTTTAGTGGTTGGGAGACTCAGTTGGGAAAGTTGTTAAAAGTCTGATTTCCGGTCCTTCACACTAAAGGATCCTCATTCAGCAAGTCTGGGGTCAGCTTCCTGAACCTGCGTCTATAATTTGTATTTCAGGTGATTGTTGGGCAGCTGATCTGCATCTGCAACTTGAAAAAACATTTTTTGGAATGTTTGCTGCTTTGTCCCTGCTCAGAAGATTCAAGCTGTAATTCATGGGCCCTAGGTACTGTTGTTTGGGGGAGGGGGCATTTTTGTTATAGCTTCTGGGCATTCTTTTGGGGGTGGCCTTTCAACTAAGTTAAATTCCCCTAAAATCCTCTTTGCCTCTCTGAAATAACTGCTCATTTGTAGAACTAGAGAGGTTGTTTCCCACCTGTGGGAAAATAATTACCCTTACCCACTCAAGCCTTATGTTCACAAGTGAGACTGGTCTGAAAATTCCTTTCTTGTGTACTCTTTACTGGGTTTTAATAGCCATGTTACATATGTCTTTCTTCCCTTTCTATGCTACGGAGCAGACTAAGTTGCCTTAATTAGCTGCTTTTAAGTTTGTAAAATCCCTCTATGAGACAATGTGGACCTGATCATTTTGATAAAGGGGAGACTAGATCTTTGAGCAATTCCTCTGTTTTTCTTTTATTTGTATTTGACCTCATTGGCTATTTTTATCACTTATTTTTGGAGAAGGCAATGGCACCCCACTCCAGTACTCTTGCCTGGAAAGTCCCATGGACGGAGGAGCCTGGTGGGCTGCAGTCCATGGGGTTGCAAAAAGTCTGGCATGACTGAGCGACTTCCCTTTCACTTTTCACTTTCATGCATTGGAGAAGGCAATGGCACTCCAGTGTCTTGCCTGGAGAATCCCAGGGACGGGGGAGCCTGGTGGGCTGCCGTCTATGGGGTCGCACAGAGTCGGACACGACTGAAGCGACTTAGCAGCAGCAGCAGAGTAAATTTTACATTTTTGAAAATTGTAGATTTCCTGTGTTCATTTTTTTTGTTTGTTTGTGCCAGATTCAGTAAGCTAGTTCCATATGCTTCTTTGAATTTTATCTATATTTGTGACTATCCCACCCTGTTTCTTATTTTGTGTATTTTTTTCATATCTCTTTTCCCTTCAATTAGCTTATAGGTGAGTCATGGAAAAAACTGGCAGCAAGTAATTGAAATAAAATAATCTTTAAAATTAGAAAAATAAGATGAGTTTCAAAAAATTAGAACTAAAATGGGTTTCCTCGAAGATGGGAAGAGGGTATACAGATAGACATATGAATCTGCCATTTCACATTCCAGTTAATTTTTTAGTGTCCTTGACAAATGGGGCTTGTTCTAATGCATTTATACAATACTTACATGGAAATATAAATAAAGAATGCAGTTCTAGCTTACTAAGAGTGTATGCGATTTAAAAACAGTTTTAATTTTTAACACTGATGTGTTGTTGTGTTGTTCAGTTGGTAAGTCATGTCTCACTGTTTGTGACCCCCTGATCGGCAGCACATCTGGCTTCCCTGTCCTTCACTATCTCCCACACTGTTTTAAGAATTACCACACCGTGACAAAGAGAAATAAGGTGAGCAAATGCTGCTGGAAAGATGGTTCCAATAGACTTGCTTGGAGAGGTCTGCCACAAACCTTCAATTTGTAAAAAATGAAATATCTGCAAAGTACAAAATGAAGCACAATAAAATGAGATATGCTTGCATCTTCCATATTGAACTGGATTAAACTTTTTCAAATGGTAAGAATGTTTAGAGATTTGTTAAAAATCTCTTAAACATAGCATCAAGGGTTGAGATCAGGAAATATGGCGGAATGAGGTGGATAAGACAGCAGTGAGATGTGTTCCATGCATGTCGGTGTCAGGTGGTCAATTTGTTGTCACCAAACTCCTCCTAAATCTTACATTTGTGTTACCTGTCATCATTTATTTGAGTGGTCTGGAAAGAAGGAGAAGTAATATAGTATTAAGTGTCTTAATCATACTGGGTAATGTTAATCACATTTCACGTATTTTATTCTAATACATATAATTCTAATAGTCTTATGGGGGTAGAAATGTGGAGACATGGAGAAAGAAGATACTTGGTCTTCTTTGTGTATAAAAGTAAAATACTCTTTTTTGCAAAGCTCATTTGTGGCACTAGAGAGGTCGTTTCCTACCTGTAGGTTTGTGATGGATTGAAGGCAGAATTCTAATAACTTTTTCAGCACATGTTGACACCTGTAGTCTTTTCTTTCCCAAGGTGTTTGGGGGGTGGGCTCTAGTTTTGTGCAGAATTGCTATGAAGATGCCCTCTGTCATAATAGGTGCCAGATGCACAGCTAGTGCTCAGTAACTAATGGATAATGATAGGGTATATTCACACCTTGGAAATGAGGTGGTGAATTTTTTGAATTTTCTGATAGAGTTCAGCACAATGAGAATCCCCACGGAGGTACATGGGGTGAGAATCTGTCCCACGGATAGCAGGTGATGACAGGAGACTCTGTTTCAATATGTTTTGGACGGAAAATCACAGCTTTGGTCTGCCGAAGCTGGTGAGTTGTCATCACTTAAACACCAGTGGTGTTACAGACTTGTGGAATATGTCATTCTAAAAGGATTTAGAAAGCCAGAGAGTGACTCTTATCCCACATGACACTGGCATCCCCTGGCATTGAAAATTAAATGTATGAAGTGAGAACTTCTCCAAAAACAGTAACACAAACGTAACTATGAGGGCAGTAAGAAAGTGGTGCTGCTTTCCAAGTTGAGGCCAGAAAGAAAGAGGTTTGATCTCATTTATAGAAACTCAAATTACTATACAAAGTATAGACAGACCATGTTTGGGATGAACTTAATCCTATTTAAATTTTTAAAATAATTTCAGATTCTTTTAAAAAATTGTTTAGTAGAGAATGAGGGGAAGGGGTAATTAGAGAGTTTGGGATCAACATGTACACATCGCTATATTTAAACTGGATAACCAACAAGGACCTACTGTATAGCACAGGGAACTCTGCTCAAAGTTATATGGCAGCTTGGATGGGAAGGGAGTTTAGGGGAAAATGAATACATGTATATGTATGCCTGAGTCCCTTTGCTGTCTACCTGAAGCTATCACAACATTGTTAATGAGCTATACCCCAAAACAAAAGTTAAGTAATTGTTTTAATTGACAGTTGGAGTTGGATTCCAGACTCATATTTAAAGGCCATTGTTACCCTGCAGAAAAAAGTGAAATTGTATTAGTACTCCAGTGTATTGGAGAGCTTTATTAAGAGTGACTCTGAGTTAGTCATTTTGAATTTCTCCATAAAGACTACAAAGTCTGTTGGTATTTAGTGGGACTCTTGCCTGGAAAATCTCATGGACGGAGGACCCTGGTGGGCTGCAGTCCATGGGGTCGCTAAGAGTCGGACATGACTGAGCGACTTCACTTCCACTTTTCACTTTCATGCATTGGAGAAGGAAATGGCAACCCACTCCAGTGTTCTTGCCTGGAGAATCCCAGGGACGGGGGAGCCTGGTGGGCTGCCATCTATGGGGTCGCACAGATTCGGACACGACTGAAGCGACTTAGCAGCAGCAGCAGCAGCAGCGGCATCCAATATTAATTAGGGCTTCACAGGTAACTCAGTGGTAAAGAATCCACCTCCCAATGGCCAATGCAGGAGATGCAGTTTCTGTCCCTGGTTTGGGAAGATCCCCTGGAGTAGGAAATGGCAACCTGCTCCAGTATTCTTGCCTGGAAAATTCCACGGACAGGATCCTGCCAGGCTACAGTCCATGGGACTGCAAGGAGTCCGACATGACTGACTAAACATTTACAAGCATCCAATATTGCATGAAAAGCGAAAGTAACTTCATCAGTTTGGGGGTTTATGTTTTCCTACTTGTATGCCCCAAGGGGCTCATTTCCAGGGAGTGAGGTGAGGACAGATGGGACCATTCCACCTACCCAGGGCCTCGCTGAGTCATCTTGCTGAGGTCAGAGAGTTATAGCAACTAAATCTTTCCTACGTTAAGTGAGTCACTGCTTGGCCATTCAGTCCTGGTCAGTTTGAGGGTCCTGCCTGACCTAAAGGTCTGTTCTCTATGTGTTAGGAAAAAGGCAGGGTCAGCTAAGTAGACACTCCAGGTCATGCTGACCTGTGATCCTAAGATTTGAACATTGGACTTTTAAAAAAAATAATGATTTCCTGTCTGATCTTTTCCTAGTATATATTTTCCTCCATTCAAATTTGCCCCAGTTCCTTTCTGAAAACAACTGCTTTCCTGAACCTCATGTTGGGGTAAGCCTCTTTCACAAGCCATATTCCTCTGTTTGGGGCATTGCACAGCACTCTTTGAAAATGCTTTCCAGTAGTTTGAGAGAGTTTAATTAGTTGGCCAGTACGATTTCAGCCCCTCAGTAGATTTTGTGTTGCCTTATGAAAATGTAGTTTCACTATACTGTTGCAAGGTTGTGAGTTTATCACAGTCCCAAATGTTTAGATAGACCCTGAAAATATAGTCAGTTAAGCCAAGTGTGATGTATCTTAATGACAACATTGATTCAATCATTCAGCTTCCATTTCCTTTCTCTAGGATGTGAGTAGATTTTTAAAAATTTAACTTGGTTGATTTCTGGTCCTCTGAAGACAGTGTCTGTGATTAAACTTCATCCTCCCTTTCCCACATCCAGTGTCTACCTCAAATTTGTTCCTGGTGAGTTACAGCAAGTTCACAGTCTCAGTTAGATTTTTCCTTCTTGCATTTCTCAAAACTGCTTTCTCTTCTTCCTGCATATCTTAGGGTTTTGTTTGGGCATGTATTTAAGAGCTTTTTAGGGTTTTGTCTTAAGCTCCTTGGATTGGAGCTTAAGTTCAATATCAATTTAAGTTCAATATCAATTTAAGTTCAAATATCACCCAGAAGCTAGCAGCCCTGACTTTCCATGCTGGTCTGTCAGCAGCATCACTTAATGTAGAGGCCAGTCTCATCTTTTCCCCAGAAGGATCACTGAAATAGCTTGTACCAGTGTGCATGCTGAGAGAAGCACCCTGCTGGACTTTACCTCCTGAGTTGACTTTTCAGGCTTAGAAAAGCCCTCCAAACATTCCACACTGTATTATCCATTTGCAAAATATTGACCGTTCAAAAAATGAATCCAGTTTGTAAATAAGCAATGGATGAGTTCCTGTGACTATGTCATCCTCTTATGAGTTTTCAGATGTTCGCCGTGAGATGCGCCCTAGGATCCCATAAATGCAGGAGCATTAGACCTTTAGATTTGTCCATGAGAGTGAGTAAAGGACTTTTCTGAACAAGAGTACTAAGATTTCAAACAATTCCTTTGTTTTTAACCTAATGATAAATGTGAAAAAGAAAAAGCCATTTTGTTTGCTTTCTCAATTCTAAACAGTTTACCTATGGATATGTGTATCCAGAGGCTATAGAGGTGATGGGCTTGGGATCAAAGGGTGAGATGAATCTGAGCTATCAGAGCTTGGCGACAGAGACAGAAGGGACTGAGCTTTGAGATGGGGTCACCTTGACGACCCTTGCTCCAGGCATGCACTCGTCATTGTGTATCTAAGTACAAAAGAATCAGGGAAACAAAATGTGCATTCAGCCACATGGTATCTGCAGAACCTCTATTAAGACTGGGATCTTTCCTTTCTTTTGACATGGACCTCAGATGGTCACAAACATGTGCTACTCAGAGAACAGAGGTAACCGCAGTGTCACCCAGCTGCGGTAGTTTTAGGTGTGGTACAACCCAGCTGGATTCTGTATGGGATTTCATAGGAAGCAAGTTGAGTGTATGCTTAGAAATGAAAGAAACCAAGAAGGAAGTAGAGGAACTCTCCAACACGAGAATTCAGATGACTGTTCCATCAAGGAACTCCTTTCCAGAAAAATGAGAGAGGTAGGGAGAATGAAATGGCAATCCACTCCAGTATCCTTGCCTGGAAAATCCCACGGATAGAAGGCGCTGGTGGGCTACAGTCCATGGGGTCACAAAGAGTCTGTCATGACTGAGCAACTAACACACACACACAGGGGGAAAAACATCGAGTCAGTGATCATCAGAGCATCATTTCAGGCAAATTGAGACAAAGAAATAGGTGGGAAACTGCCTCATAATTTCCCCCAGTAACTTGGATCTCTGATTTTCTATAAGAAGATTATTCTTTTTAATTAATTTTTTATTGAAGGATAATTTCTTTACAGAATTTTGTTGTTTTCTGTCAAACCTGAATATGAGTCAGCCATAGGTATACATATACCCCTCCCTTTTGAACCTCCCTCTATCTCCCTTTCCATCCCACCCCTCTAGGTTGATACAGAGCCCCTGTTTGAGTTTCCTGAGCCATACAGCAAATTCCCATTGGCTATCTATTTTGCATATGGTAATATAAGTTTCCATGTTACTCTTTCCATACATCTCACCCCCTCCTCCCCTTCCTCCAGGTCCATAAGTCTATTCTCCATGTCTGTTTCTCCATTGCTGCCCTGTATATAAATTCTTTAGTACCATTCTTCTAGGTTCCATATATAAGTGTTAGAATACGGTATCTATCTTTCTCTTTCTGACTCATTTCATTCTGTATAATAGGTTTTAGGTTCATCCACCTCATCAGAACTGACTCAAATGCATTCCTTTTTATGACTGAGTAATATTCCATTGTGTATGTACCACAACTTCTTTATCCATTCATCTGTCGATGGACATCTAGGTTGCTTCCATGTTCTAGCTATTGCAAATAGTGCTGCAAGGAACAATGGGATACATGTGTCTTTTTCAAGCCTGGTTTCCTCAGGGTATATGCCTAGGAGTGGGATTGCTGGGTCATATGGTGATTTCATTCCCAGATTTTTAAGGAATCTCTATACCGTCTTCCATAGGGGCTGTATCAATTTACATCCCACCAACAGTGCAAGAGTGTTCCCTTTTCTCCACACCCTCTCCAGCATTTATTGTTTGTAGACTTTTTGATGATGGCCATTCTGACCCATGTGAGGTGATATCTCATTGTAGTTTTGATTTGCATTTCTCTGATAATGAGTGATGTTGAGCATCTTTTCATGTGTTTGTTAGCCATCTGTATGTCTTCTTTGGAGAAATGTCTGTCTAGGTCTTTTCCCCACTTTTTGATTGGGCTGTTTGTTTTTCTGGTATTGAGTTGTATGAGCTGCTTGTATATTTTGGAAATTAATCCTTTGTCAGTTTTGCTGCTGCTGCTGCTGTTAAGTTGCTTCAGTCGTGTCCGACTCTGTGCGACCCCAGAGACGGCAGCCCACCAGGCTTCCCCGTCCCTGGGATTCTCCAGGCAGGAACACTGGAGTGGGTTGCCATTTCCTTCTCCAATGCATGAAAGTGAAAAGTGAAAGTGAAGTCGCTCAGTCGTGTCCAGCTCTAGCGACCCCATGGACTGCAGCCCACCAGGCTCCTCCGTCCATGGGATTTTCCAGGCAAGAGTACTGGAGTGGGATGCCTTTGCCTTCTCCGTTTGTCAGTTTTATTTGCTATTATTTTCTCCCATTCTGAGGGTTGTCTTTTCACCTTGCTTATAGAATAAACCCAATGTGATCATGGTGTGTGAGCTTTTTGATGTGTTGCTGAATTCTGTTTGCTAAAATTTTGTTGAGGATTTTTGCTTCTATGTTCATCAGTGATATTGGCCTGTAGTTTTCTTTTTTTGTGTGTTGTTTTTGTCTGGTTTTGGTATCAGGGTGATGGTGGCCTCATCGAATGAGTTTGGAAGTGTTCCTTTCTCTGCCATTTTTTGAAAGAGTTTTAGAAGGAGAGGCATTAGCTCTTCTTTAAATGTTTAATAGAATTCTCCTGTGAAGCCATCTGGTCCTGGGCTTTTGTTTTTTGGGAGATTTTTTACCACAGCCTCAGTTTCAGTGATTATAATTGGGTTGTTCATAATTTCTATTTCTTCCTGGTTCAGTCTTGGAAAACTGAACTTTTCTACGCATCTGTCCATTTCTTCCAGGTTATCCATTTTATTGCCATATAGTTGTTCATAATAGTCTGTTATAATCCTTTGTATTTATGCATTGTCTGTTGTAACCTCTCCTTTTTCATTTCTCATTTTGTTGATTTGATTCTTCTCTCTTTTTTTCTTGAAGAATCTGGCTAAAGATTTGTCAATTTTCTTCATCTTTTCAAAGAACCAGCCTTTAGTTTTATTAATCTTTACTATTGTTTCTTTCATTTCTTTTTCACTTATTTCTGCTCAGATCTGTATGTGTTCTTTCCTTCTACTACTTTTGGGGTATTTTTGTTCTTTTTTTCCAGTTGTTTTAGGTGTAAAGTTAGGTTGTCTAGTCGATGTTTTTCTTGTTTCTTGAGGTAGGATTGTATTCCTATAAACTTCCCTCTTAGAACTGCTTTTGCTGCATCCCATAGGTTTTGAATTGTCGTGTTTTCATTGTCATTTGTTTCTAGAAATTTTTTTCTCTTTTTGCTTCTTTAGTAACCTGTTGGTTATTTAGAAACGTGTTGTTTAATCTCTGTATGTTTGTGATTCTTACAGGTTTTTTCTTGTAATTGATATCTAGTCTCATAGTGTTGTGGTCAGAGAAAATGCTTGATATGATTTCAATTTTCTTAAATTTACTGAGGTTTGATTTGTGACCCAACATGTGGTCTATCCTGGAGAATGTTCCATGTGAACTTGAGAAGAAGGTGTATTCTTCTCCATTTTGATGGAATGCCCTGAAGATATCAATGAGATCCATCTTGTCTAATGTCATTTAAGACTTGTGTTTCCTTATTAATTTTCTGTATTGATGATCTGTCTATTGGTGTGAGTGGGATGTTAAACTCTCCTACAATTATTGTGTTATTTAAATTTCTCTTTTTATGTCTGTTAGTGTTTGTCTTATGTATCGAGATGTTCCTATGTTGGGTGCATAGATATTTACAATTGTTATGCCTTTCTCTTGGATTGATCCCTTGATCATTATGTAGTGTGCTTCCTTATCTCTTGTAATCTTTATTTTAAGGTCTATTTTGTCTGATATGAGGATTGTTACTCCAGCTTTCTTTTGCTTTCCATTTGCATGGAATATATTTCCCCATCCTCTCACTTTCAGTCTATCTGTGTCTTTAGGTCTGAAGTAGGGTTTCTTACAGACAGTATATATATGGGTCTCGTTTTTGTATCCATTCAGCCAGTCTGTGTCTTTTGGTTGGAGCATTTAACCCATGTAAAGTAATTTATATTTTATATTTATATTTATATATATATATATATATATATATGTATGTATGTATATGTTCCTATTGCCATTTCCTTAATTGTTTGGGGTTGATTTTTTAGATCTTTTTGCTTCTCTTGTATTTCGTGACTATGTAAGTCCCTTTAACATTTGTTGTAAAGCTGGTTTGGTAGTACTGAATTCTCTTAACTTTTGCTTGTCTGAAAAGCTTTTTATTTCTCCTTCAATTTTGAATGAGATCCTTGCTGGATACAGTAATCTTGGTTGCAGATTTTTCCCTTTGAGTACTTTAAATAAATCTTGCCATTCCCTTCTAGCCTGCAGCATTTCTGCTGAAAGATCAGCTGTTAAGTGTATAGGGTTTCCCTTGTATGGTACTTGTTGCTTCTCCCTTGCTGCTTTTAATATTCTTTCTTTGTGTTTAGTCTCTGTTAGTTTGATTAGTATGTGTCTTGATGAGTTTCTCCTTGGGTTTATCCTGTATGGGACTCTTTGTGCCTCTTGGATTTGAATGACTATTTCCTTTTCCATATTGGGGAAATTTTCAACTATAATCTGTTCAAAAATTTTCTCATATCTTTTCTTTTTTCTCTTCTTCTTTTGGGACCCCTATAATTTGAGTGTTGATGCATTTGATATTGTCCCAGATGTCTCTGAGACTATCTTCAGTTCTTTTCATTATTTTTACTTTATTCTGCTCTTCAGAAATTATTTCCACCATTTCCTCTTCCAGCTCACTGATTTGTTCCTCTCCTTCATATATTCTGCTATTGACTCCTTCTAGAGTATTTTTAATTTCAGTAATTGTGTTGTTTGTCTCTGTATGTTTATTCTTTAATTCTTCTAGATCTTTGTTAGTTAATTCTTGCATTTTCTCCAGTTTTTTCTCAAGGTTTTTATCATCTTTACTATCATTATTCTGAATTCCTTTTCAGGTAGTTTGCCTATTTCCTCCTCATTTATTTGGACTTCTCTGCTCCTAGTTTCTTCCTTCTTTTGTGTAGTATTGCTCTGCCTTTTCATTCCTTTTTTTTTTTTTTTAAACTTATTTCGTTTGAGGTCTCCTTTTCCCAGGCTTCAAGGTTGAATCCTTTCTTCCTTTTGGTTTCTGCCCTCCTAAGGTTGGTCCAGTGGTTTGTGTTAGCTTTTTATAGGGTGAGACTTGTGCTGAGTTTTTGTTTGTTTGTTTGTTTTTCCTCTGATAGGCAAGGCTGAGTGAGGTGGTGATCCTGTCTGCTGATGATTGAGTTTGTATTTTTGTTTTGTTTGTTGTTTAGACGAGGTATCCTGCACAGGGTGCTACTGGTGGTTGGGTGATGCTGGGTCTTGTATTCAAGTTGTTTCTTTTATGTGAATTCTCACTATTTGATACTCCCTAGGGTTAGTTCTCTTGTAGTCTAGGGTCTTGGAGTCAGCACTCCCACTCCAAAGGCTCAGGGCTTGATCTCTGGTCAGGAATGAAGATTCCACAAGTGGTTTGTTATGGCATTAAGTGAGATTAAAGCAAATATCCAAAAACATGAAACTGAAGATCAACTCCAAACAAATGGAAGTTACAAAATCAGGCAAATAATAATTAAAATAATGCAATATATACTTATACATTTACACCCATGAACAAAGTCAAAACAGTCCAACAAAAATAAAGTGCAGTAGATTGACCTGGGGAACATAGGATATCAAAAATTATACTTACCAGTTAAGAACAAAACTAACCAAAGCACAAACTGGAAAACAAAAATAAGCAAGGTGCCACATGGCACCTTGAAAACAAAACTAACAAGTGTGTTGAGAGGAAAGAAAAGAAAGAAAAGAAAGAATAGATATGCAAAGTTAAATAGAGGTAGATGAAGATTTATATACATTAAAGATGAACTGCAAGGGGAAAAGAAGAGTAGGAAAGGCAAACAAAGGAATAAATGTAGAAAAAAATATGATAGGCTTAAAAAATTAAAATTATAAAAAGAAATAAAAATGAAAGAATAAAGAAAAAAGGAAGGGAAAAAAAAAAAAAAAAGCAAACCTCCACAGAACTGCCAAAGCTCAATGTAGAGGTTTATAACAATAAAAAGTGTGACTGAATAAACACATATATGTATACACCCATAAGCAAAATCAAAACAGTCCAACAAAAATAAAGTACAATAGATTGACCTGGCGAACAAAGGAAAGCAAAAATTATATCTACCAGAAAAAAACTGACTAAAGCACAAACTGGAAAACAAAACTAAAACCAGGTGCCAATTGGGGAATAAAGCCCTGAAAATAAAATAACAAATATGTTTAGAGGAAAGAGAAGAAAGAAGGAATAGATATGCAAAGTTAAAAAAGGTAGATAAAGAAGACTTATATACATTAAAGGTTAACTGCAAGGGGAAAAGAACAGTAGGAAAAACAAACAAAGGAATAAATGTAGAAAAAATAATAATAGGTTTAAAAAATTAAAATTAAAAAGAGAAAAGGAAAACTCCACAGAACTGCAAAAGCCCAATGTAGAGGCAGAGGTTTATAACAACAGTAAAAAATATGACTGAAGAAAAAAAAAAAAAGCTCAAATGCTTAATTAGATTTCATAGTGCCAATAAAATCAACAACTATACAGAGGGGGGAAAAAAAGGAAAAAATCTGAAAGAATCTACAGAACAAGTGAAAACATAAGAATAATAAATATTTTTCTTTTGAGTTATTGCTGTCAGAGTCCTTTCCCTTGCTGGGAGTCATAGTCCACCTCACCTTCCTAGGAGGCCCTCCAACACTGTCCTGTCCTGATCTCTGGACCTGCTCTGGGGCACTCAGATTCTAATCTTGTCCTGTTCCTGTGTGTTCTTGCCTCCAATGTCCACAGCTATCAGAGCTAGTGCGTTTTCTTTTGTGGGAACTCTCAATGTCCTTTTATATATTCCATAGGCACAGAGTCTGCCTAGTTGATCATATGGATTTAATCTGCAGCTTGTACAGCTGGTGGGAAGGTGTTGGGTCTTCTTCCTTAGCCACACTGCTCCTGGGTTTCAACTGTGGTTTTATTTCTACCTCTGCATGTGGGTTGTCTGCTGGGGTTTGCTGCTGAGGCTGCCCTGGAGGACTTGGGTTTGCCCCTGTGAGGGCCAGGTGTGGAGGGTGGTGCAGCTGCTTGGGTCGCAGGGGTTCTGGCAGCACCAGGTATTCAGGGGAGTTGGCGGCTAGGGCAGCAGGAAATACAGTGCTCTGGAAGGGTATGGCAACCAGTACTGGCCAATACAGTTCAGTATTCTTGCCTGGAGAGCTCCCCTCCCTGATAGAGAAACCTGGCAGGCCACAGTCCATAGGGCTGCAGGAAGTCGGACACTACCGAAGCGACCCTGCGTGCATAGATGCAAGACTTTTTTTGCCTGTGGCAGCTCTGCCCCAGTGAGAGTTGAGCGTGAAGGTAGTGCAGCTGCTTGCTTGCGGGGACCCTGGCGGCACCAAGTGTGCAGGGACATGGACTGTCTCCGCTGCAGGAGTTATGGCCCTATCAGAGTCTTTTTTCAAGCCTCTTGTAGTTGACGATCAGAAGGCCTCTTTGGCCAGTCTTTCTCCATAGCTCCACCCATTCAGGCACTTGGAGGGTTCCGTTGCCTGGGGTCCTTCTCTGTTGTTTGGCAAGTCAGGCACATAGAAGGGCCCCCATACTGGGGTCCTACTCTGTAGATTGGTGCGTCAGGCGTTTGATTGGCCAGCCTCTCTATTGTTCAGCTGCTGATGCTGGCCTGTGGGGAGTCAGAGGCTATGGTGATGGCTCCACCCCGTTTGTGTGACTCAGCAGGATCCCCTTGCTTCCACGGCTGCCCAGTTTTCCTCCACAGGCATTTCCCACCACGATCTCCTCTCTCACATCCCGTCAATCCTTCTCTCCACAGTCAACAGTAGCCCTCACACTGGGATTGCTGCACTTTCCCTAAACTCCAGCTCCCAGCTGCTGGACCTTCCAGGGGATCTGCATCCCTATTCGTGATATGTACGGCCACGGCAAGGAAGGGCTGTCTGATTGTCATTCCATTTAGCCTGCCACAGATCTGCTGTTTCACTCTCAGACTTAAATGTTTCTCCTCTGACTCAGACAGTTGCCCTGATGTGGGGATTGGACCCTGCTTCAGTTCCCCCACTGGCTGAGGGCAGGTCCAGTCCTACTAACACTCCTGTTTTTCCCCCAGTTCCTTCATCCTACCAAGTTTTGCCTGGCTCTATATATTCTTTTCCACTGGTCAGGTCCTCCTGTCCACTCTTGGCTGGTGTTCTCCATGCACTTATGTGTCTTAAGGTGTATTCCTGATGTATCCGTGGAGAGAGATGTCCTCCATGTCCACCTACTCCTCGGCCATCTTGTTCTCTCTATAAGAAGGTTATTTTAACAGAGGCTTGTGCTACTGACAGAGAAGTAGAGTTAGTGTAAATGCTGAGGTCATAAACATTACAAACATTACATATTTGGGGAAATCCAACCAGACAAGTTATTTCAGGCCCTTCCATTTACACTTAATTTGAGTTTTCTTCTTTCAATATTAACTGGATTAGTCTACAGAGCAATACTCTAGTTGTTGCTAGTTTCTGGTTTCTCTCTTTGTTTTTTGGCTTACTGTTGATTATTTGAATATTTTGAGGAATATAAACCATTTCCCATCTTCTAAGTAAAGAAGTACATATTTAGAACGAACGTAGGCAAACCAGAAAATTGTAGCTCAGCCAAGCCGCTTGGTCTCCTTGGAAAGATAAATGTCCCTTTTCTTTTTGTGTTCTTTTACTTGTAGTCTTTGTCTGAAATTTTAACATTTATTGTCCACATGATTATAATTTCTTTGTGTGTGTGCTAAGTCGCTTTAGTTGTGTCCAACTCTTTGCAGCCCTGTAGCCTGTAGCCCGTCAAGCTCTTCTGTCCATGGGATTCTCCAGGCAAGAACAGTGGAGTTGGGTAGCTGTTACCTTCCTCCAGAGGACTTTCCTGATCTGGGGATTGAACCGAGTCTCTTATGTCTTCTGCATTGGCTGGCGGGTTCTTTACCACTAATATCACCTGGGAAGTTATCATCTCTTTGGTGGGGGTGGGGGGGTGGTGGTGGTGGGGCGGGGGGCATCAGAATCATGAGCCATATCTTATTTTCAGACTCTCAAAGCAAGATTATTTCTGAGAATGCATTTCTCAAAATATATATCACAGGCAGTGATTTGTACTTGTTTCAATTGGAAGTTTTGTAGCTGTGGTTTCTGTCAGTAGGATAGCATTTGTTGGGTTGGTTCAGCATTATATTGATCAGTTCTTCCTTCCATACTCCAAGGACGCTGTTTTTCCTTTGCAGAATATATCTTGAGTCAGTGTTAAACTTTCAGTGTTAAATCTATTGTAGACCTTTCCTTTCTATGGTTGGAGAGAATTTTCAACTCACCCAGCACTCTTGTATATATATAACAAATTACATGTGTGTTCCCAAATGTCTTGTATCACTGGCATTGATTATTTTGCTTTGGGAGTCCTAGGGACCTCTGTATCTTACTACTTCTCCTAGAAGCTGTACAGTAGATTTCCAGAATGCCTGTTGTATTGTATGAAGAGATACATTCATCATAGAGTTTATAATTTAAGAGGTTGCTGTGGTCTTCTTTATCCAGATATGCTATTACGGTCAGAAAAATCACCCATATGAATGTTTGGACCTCCCCCCTTGCCATCACCTTATGGCCCAATGATCCCCTGGCCCACTGAATTAGAAACAATCGAGATTTTTAAAAAGTCATCCAGCCATGTCTGACTAGCAGGGAGCAGAGATACTGGAAATAGCATGCCATTTTTAAGTTAAAGTGTTCAACTTTTTGAATGTTTTCATTTTAAAATGTGGAAAAGGGTGACACTTGGCTGTCAGAGATAACATTCCTGACACTTTTGCATTTCTGCATTTGGGATTTTAAATTTCAGTTGTGACGTTGACTTAAAGCATCTTAGAGCATCAATACAGGATTTATAAAAGTAAAAGTGAATTCCTTTACTATATATACTTAAGATTTTTGCTGCCAGGTGTACAAAAATCATAAAAGAGTTTCTGTAATCTAAATCACCAAACTTATTTCAGTTTTATCTATTCTTTGCAATTGTTGTTTAGTTGCTAAATCTGTCTGACTCTTTGAGACGCCATGGACTGTAGCCCACCGGGCTCTTCGCTCTTCTGTCCATGGAATTTTCCAGGCAAGAATACTGGAGTGGGTTGCCATTTTCTCCTCCAGGGGATCTTCCCAAGCCAGGGATCAAACCCATGTCTCCTGAATCGCAGGCAGCTTCTTTATCACTAAGCCACCTGGGAAGACCAGTTCTTTGAAATACGCTGCATTAAATATGATGAGATGGTATGAAACATGTACTTCCTGTAGCACCACAAGTAAATCACCAAATCCATAGCCCCTCCTCCCACTGGAAATGTCAGTGACAAAAAAGTCAATGACAAGACACTTCAGATGGTGTGAGCTCTACAAACATGGAGATTGTATAATGTGATGCAGCACTGTTGACCTTCTCAACTGCCCCATCCCACTCCTGAGAATCCCTCCTTACCCTGCCCTGCAGGTGTGGCTCCCTGCAAAGGTGACCAACTGCCTCCGTTTGCCTGAAAGTGAAAGTCACCCAGTTGTGTCCAACTCTTTGTGACCCCATGGACTATACAGTCCATGGAATTCTCCAGGCCAGCATACTGGAGTGGGTAGCCTTTCCTTTTTCTAGGGGATCTTCCTAACCTAGGGATCGAACCCAGGTCTCCTGCATTGCAGGTGGATTTTTAACCAGCTGAGCCAGAAGGGAAGCCCAAGAATACTGGAGTGTGTAGCCTATCCCTTCTCCAGGGGATCTTCCCAACCCAGGAATTGAACCAGGGTCTCTCTTTACCAACTGAGCCATGAGGGAAGCCCTGGACTCCTCCCAATTTTAGTACTCAAAGTCTCATGTCCCAGGAAACTCCTTAGTCCCAGGCAACCAGGACAACTGGTCTACCTATCCTGCAGCCATGTTCTGGTTCATGAGCCTCCCCTAGAGCCATGACTGACACAGCCCATGGTCCTTGTTGATCTGAAATTGGACCGGTCACCTTCTCTGCTCTTGAGATTCTGAGTGCTGAACTAAGAGAAATTCACTAGGAGACTAGGGGTTGTTTTGCAGCATTATTATATTAAATGCAGTTCTTTAGAGCAGTTCCACATCAAATGCATGTTAAAATCACCTGGGACACTTAAAACATACTGCTGAGTAGGCCTGGGCCCCTGAAACCGATTTAACTGGTTTGAGATGGGGCCTGCATATGGTCGGAGAAGGCAATGGCAACTCACTCCAGTACTCTTGCCTGGAAAGTCCCATGGACGGAGGGGCCTGGTGGGCTATAGTCCATGGGGTCGCTAGGAGTCGGACACGACTGAGCGACTTCCCTTTCACTTTTCACTTTCATGCATTGGAGAAGGAAATGGCAACCCACTCCAGTATTCTTGCCTGGAGAATTCCAGGGATGGGGGAGCCTGGTGGGCTGCTGTCTATGGGATTGCACAGAGTCGGACACGACTGACGCGACTTAGCAGCAGCTGCTGCATATGGTACTTTAAAGCAGTCTTATCTGTTGGTTCTAGGTTGTAGCCAGAGTCCCTCATCCACTCCTCCTAAATAAAGATATACAAAGCCCCAAAACTTCCAGTATTGAGGTTTCTGGAATTGCCTTGATTTTTGCTATTTCTGAAGCTTGCTTATTCAACAATTTATTGGATTACAGGTACTCTAATACCATCCTAGTAACTCAATTAAAAAAAAAAATCTACCTTTACAACCAAAAGAAACACAAATATTATACAAAGTCAGTTTTTCCAAGTTTTCTAGTTTGGGTAAAGCAGTTGGAGAATGTGGATCAACACAAGGTACAGTGGTGAAGGAAAGACTTTTGCTCAGGACCCAAGAATAACAGTATTATAGCTAAGGCCAAAGCCTCAGCATAGCACATATTAAACATTCAGGCATCACTAACTGAATGAGTTAATTGATGACTGAATGAATTAATTGATGAATTCCATAGCCCCATGCTATGGAATATGGATCAAAAACCAGATGGTCATTTAGAGTTAAGTTATAGGAAAAGCTGTCATCCCAGATAAATGAGTGTGCTTTTCATTTTAAAAATAAAATATTAGAACAGCTATAGCACTGTTTTCTGTTATTTTGTCTCTGTTGCCGGGAAACTTAGAACCAAAATTATGCTTAATTAATAAGCATATTTCCTTATGTTTAAAGCACTTTTTATTTTTCTGTTCCTTTCCAAAGTTTACAGTTTTTCTTTTTATTCAAATTGTTATATTTCATAAGTCTCACATATTAAGCTGTTTTAAAGTTTCTTTTAAACTAAAATGTTGCAGACTAAAAAGAACAAAATATTTAAGAATGAAGTGTTCATAAGATGAAAGTCACTATGAATACTCGTGGACATGGCTTTTGGAGATAAAGATATTTTAAATTACAAATGCTGATAAATAAGTGCTATGATAATAAATTTGGGAAAAAAATCAGAATGAAGACAAGGAAATATTTTCAGAACATGCTTAATACAAAAAATTAATATTTTTAATATAAAAATCTTATAAGTAAAAAGATAAAAGATAAAAATCCAATAAAAATGAGCAAAGATTATAATAATTCACAAAATTAAAAAGGCTAATAATCACATTAAAATATGTCCATCATTACAAGTAGTCAAAATTAAACAAATTAAGACAAGAATAGGATGTTTTATTTTTCAAACAGGCAAAGGTTTTTTAAATATCCAAGGTTGTCAAAAATTATGTATAAATAAGAACTGTTGACTGGGATCAATAAGTAGAAATGGAATGATATTTCTAGAGGACAAATTGATAATATAGATTAAGGTATTCATAGTTTTGCAACTCTGAAAGTACAGTTGACCCTTGGTATCCATGGGTTCCTCATCAGAGAATTCAGCCAACCACAAATGGAATATATTCAGAAAAAAAAACAACAACAACAATCCAGAATGTTCCAAAAAGCAAAACTTGAATTTGTACTGTGCCCTGGAAACTATTTATATGCATTTACATTGTATTTATAGCTTTTATATAGCATTAAAATTGTATTAGCTATTTTAAGTAATTTAGAGGTGATTTACGGAGAAGGCAATGGCACCCCACTCCAGTACTCTTGCCTGGAAAATCCCATGGATGGAGGAGCCTGGTAGGCTGCAGTCCATGAGGTCGCTAAGAGTCGGAGACGACTGAGCGACTTCACTTTCACTTTTCACTTTCATGCATTGGAGAAGGAACTGGCAACCCACTCCAGTGTTCTTGCCTGGAGAATCCCAGGGATGGGGCAGCCTAGCGGGCTGCCATCTATGGGGTCGCACAGAGTCGGACATGACTGAAGCGACGCAGCAGCAGCAGCAGAGGTGATTTAAAATGTATGGGAGAATGTGCATAGGTTATATGCAAATTCTAGGCTATTTTATGTAAAAGATTTGAGCACCTGAAGATTTTGGTATCCACTGGGGTCCTGGAGAAGGCAATGGCACCCCACTCCAGTACTCTTGCCTGGAAAATCCCATGGGCAGAGGAGCCTGGTAGGCTGCAGTCCATGGGGTCGCACAGAGTCGGACACAACGGAAGCGACTTAGCAGCAGCAGCAGCAGCAGGGGTCCTGGAACCTGTCACCATGGATACCGAGGGATGATTATACTCATAACTCATATATGTTATAGTGAAAGTGAAAGTCGCTCAGTCGTGTCCTACTCTTTGTGTCCCCATGGACTATACAGTCCTTGGAATTCTCCAGGCCAGAATACTGGAGTGGGTAGCCTTTCCCTTTTCCAGGTGTTCTTCCCAACCCAGGGATCGAACATAAATTAAAAGCAAATACATATGTGCATTTTTGCTCTGTGTGTGCACACACACATACATACAGCAAAATTCTTACTAAGATATTGACCCGTACTACTATAATTGATGATTTTTTATTGTCCTTTCTATCATTCTTACATTACTTTAATGAATGTATTATTAAAAATCAATAAAGTTTGTCTAGTAATTTGTAACCAATTTATATAAAAAGTCATTCTCTTCATTTCATACGATTCTGAAATATAGTTCTGTATTCACTATAGTTCACTATAGTTTTTATAGCTGTATTAGTTGTTTCCTAAAAGTGAAAGTGTTAGTCACTCAGTTGTGTCTGACTCTTTTGCAGCCCCAGGGATTATAGCCTGCCAGGTTTCTCTGTCCATAGAATTTCCCAGGCAAGAATCCTGGAGTGGGTTGCCATTTCCATCTCTAGGGGGTCTTCTGGACCCAGGGATCAAACCTGGGTCTCCCGCATTGCAGGCAGATTCTTTACCATCTGAGCCACCGATGTGTAATGTTGAGAAATTGGATGTGTGTATGTAGCTATAATTCTCTGATGGAGGCTGGATTGACTTGCCCAGACTCTGAATTTATCCTTGACTGTTGAAATATATCCATGAATTGGGAAGGAGAGGGTGCATGAGGGAAGAAACCTATTGTGTACTTTTAAATTCTTTTAAAGCTTTTGCATAACTACTGATATATGCTTTGGTTATAAATATTGTAGATAATCATAAAATTGCATTTGAACATGTTTGTTAGAATTAGTAGACTTTACTACCATACCAGAAAGTTAGGATAAAACTTTAATTATGATAACCCACAGAAAACATCTTTTGTAGATTAAAAGCTATAATCAAAGCCTTTATGTGAATAGTTACATTTTGGAATAGAAGGGGTAATTTAAACATTGAGAATATATCAATCATTTCCATTTCACTATGACCATTGCATGTTCCTTAGACTATAAAATATATTTATATACATATGATTAGCAATATATATGAAACCAAACTTTGCAATGATTTGTTTGACAGAAAATTTTAATAACATTTATTAATTTTGAAACATTATTAAATATGAAGTATGGGACTAGATGCTTTACATAACATGTCATTTAATTCTATTAACCATTTAAGGTATGTAGTATTATTCCCATTGTAATGGGAATTATGAAAATAGATTGTTTGCTCATAGATGAATTATCTTTTGTCATCACCTTTATTTTAAAAATATGTAATTAGAATCTGTAATCTTCTAAGTCCTATGATTGTTTTATATACTTATTTGGCATAATAGATTTTTTTTCCTTGCATCATATACATTTTAGGTAATCACAAACTCTCTGTATATCTATTAGTATATCTTAGTATAAGGAGAATTTGAGGTTATTGCTTTTGAGTTTTTGCTCATAATTTAGAAATGTGTACTACCCTGAATCTATACAAGTATTAATAAAAATAATTGGTGAAACTTCTGAAGAATTCCATTAAGCACTGAACATGGTCTTTCAAATTCAGTATTTTAAAATATCACACCTAATACTAAGATATAATACAGGGAAAAGTAAACTATAAAACAATAAATTACATATGCATTATGTTTTTAAAATATTAATGACATGAATTATCTTATTCTATTTTATTTAACTAGAACCTGTATTTCCAAAAATCTGCTTTGAGAATTTTGATGCAGCCAGCCTATGTGATGCTTTTTTGAAATCCCTAAACTGTTCCATGACTAAATAAGTTTGCAAAATGCTGGGTTAAGTGAAATTAAGCAAATTATTATTTGAGGTGGGACATCACAGAATTTTTAAATGGCAGATATACTTTGAAAATTTCCCTAAGAATACTATAGTATGCACCATTTCTCAAATGTATTTGCCCCCAGAATCCTATTTAAAGGAAACCTACCTTGGGACTCAAGTCCTGTGAAACACTCTGAGAGTTTATGACATCTGGTCCTATGTTGCTAGAGTGGAAATAATGAAAATGGCTTTATTTTTGGCAACTGGAATGCCCTCTCAGGTGACACTGCTATCCCCAAATGAGCAAATACTTCTTCCCAATAACTATCACACACACAAACAGTTCTTATATCCCTGATAGTTGGCTATCTCAACACATGGTTTGAACTTGAAGGCCATTTGAATGAAGAGTCTATTAGAATATGTATAATCACATTTGCTAAACAAAATAATACACCGTTTAACAGGCTCCTTAAACCTATACTGGATTAACATATCTAACTAAAAATTATTGCCTTATAATACCTTTGATTAATAGTATAAGATATGTTTTTAATCATAACAGATATGTTTTTAATCAAAATTCAGCATCAAAAGTGACAAGCACAGAGGATTTTTCGGGTGGCAAAATGAATCTGTATGATACTCCAATGGTAGATACGTGTCATTATACATTTGTCCAAACCCACTGAATGTACAATACTAAGAGTGAACCCTAATGGACTTTGAGCGATAATGATATATTAATGCGGGTTTATCAGTTATAACAAATGTATACCTCAGGGGTGGGATGTTGAGAGTGGGGAGGCTGTGTATATGTGGTTCTGGGAAATATACCTTCCACTCAATTTTGCTGTGAGCCTAAAACTTCTCTTAAAAATAGTGTATTAAAAAAAAAAGTGACAAGCTTATACGTTTTCAAAACATGAAGAGGAACCTCTTTTTCTCTCTTCTAATGGAGGCATAAGTTGAATGAAGATGAAAGAACAAGATCGTTGGGAAATATAATGGATTTATAGAAACTTTATGCTCTAAGCACATTTCACGTAAAAAATAGGTCAGTAAAAGCTTTTGCACATGGATGGATAATCGCAGCACTACTGATACCAGATATCTCAATGGCCAGAAATTCTTCAGATGCATTTCCTTTTTTCACAGAATTATTACCAACAGATAGGAAAGCCAGTTTTATTTCAGAGAAGAGCAAATATGCACAAAAAATCCCTAAAATATCACTGATAGCCAAGTTTGACATTTCTTTTTTTAATTGAAGTATAGTTGATTTACAATATTGTGTTAGTTTTACAGAGAAGTGATTCAGTTACACACACACATATATTTTCAGATTCTTTTCTATTATAGGTTATTACAAGACAGTGAATATAGTTCCTTGTGCTATACAATAAATCCTTGTTGCTTATCTCTTTTACATATATTTTAGTGTGTTTGACATTTCTTGAAATCAAAATTTACTTTAATGGATTTATCGCTTTTAATTAGGAGTACAGGTTTTCCATAGAACCCTTGAGTTAGAAATGCAAAGAGTAACTTGGAGGATATATGATCTTAAGGATAATGAGTTTAATTGAAAAGTCACTTAATGAAGACTGTGGACAAAGTGCATGAAATGTAGAAAAGATTTTTGCTTTCTACCCGATTGAGTCATTCTAGATTCTAAGTCTTAAGTATAAATGTTGGGGGGACTTCCCCGGCAGTCCAGTGGTTAAGACTTTACCTTTCAGTGTATGGGGTGTGGATTCAATCCCTGGTCGGGGAGATAAAATCTCACATGCCTCATGGCAACAAAATTAAAACATAAAACAGAAATAATATTGTAACAAATTCAATAAAGACTTTAAAAAATGGTCCACATCAAAAAAAATTCAATAATAAATGAATAGATAAATAAATATTGGCATTTGAGAAAGTGTGGCCATCTGTTTTAGTTTTTATTTTATTTTATTTTATTTTTTTTTTCCAAAATAGAAATAAATGTAATTATACATTCAAAGCTGTTTTGGCACATCTTTATTTTTATTTTTATTTTTTACATGTTTTTTTTTTTTTCCTTGTTAATTTTCTGTTTAGTTGGTCTATCCATAAGTGTGAGTGGGGTATTAAAGTCTCCCACTATTATTGTGTTATTGTTAATTTCTCCTTTCATACTTGTTAGGATTTGTCTTACATACTGCGGTGCTCCCATGTTGGGTGGATATATATTTATAATTGTTATATCTTCTTCTTGGATTGATCCTTTGATCATTATGTAGTGACCTTCTTTGTCTCTTTTCACAGCCTTTGTTTTAAAGTCTAATTTATCTGATACGAGTATTGTGACTCCTGCTTTCTTTTGGTCCCAATTTTCATGGAAAATCTTTTTCCAGCCCTTCACTTTCAGTCTGTATGTGTCCCCTGTTTTGAGGTGGGTCTCTTGTAGACAACATATGTAGGGGTCTTGTTTTTGTATCCATTCAGCCAGTCTTTGTCTTTTTGGTTGGGGCATTCAACCCATTTACGTTTTTAAGGTAATTACTAATAAGTATGATCCCGTTGCCATTTACTTTATTGTTTTGGGTTCGAGTTTATACACCATTTTTGTGTTTCCTCTCTAGAGAATATCCTTTAGTATTTGTTGGAGAGCTGGTTTGGTGGTGCAGAATTCTCTCAGCTTTTGCTTGTCTGAAAAGCTTTTAATTTCTCCTTCATACTTGAATGAGATCCTTGCTGGGTACAATAATCTGGGCTGTAGGTTATTTTCTTTCATCATTTTAAGTATGTCTTGCCATTCCCTCCTGGCTTGAAGAGTTTCTATTGAAAGATCAGCTGTTATCCTTATGGGAATTCCTTGTGTGTTATTTGTTGTTTTTCCCTTGCTGCTTTTAATATTTGTTCTTTGTGTTTGATCTTTGTTAATTTGATTAATATGTGTCTTGGGGTGTTTCTCCTTGGGTTTATCCTGTTTGGGACTCTCTGGGTTTCTTGGACTTGGGTGATTATTTCCTTCCCCATTTTAGGAAGTTTTCAACTATTATCTCCTCAAGTATTTTCTCATGGTCTTTCTTTTTGTCTTCTTCTTCTGGAACCCCTATGATTGAATGTTGTAGCGTTTAATATTGTCCTGGAGGTCTCTGAGATTGTCCTCATTTCTTTTAATTCGTTTTTCTTTTATCCTCTCTGATTCATTTATTTCTACCATTCTATCTTCTAATTCACTAATCCTATCTTCTGCCTCTGTTATTCTACTATTTGTTGCCTCCAGAGTGTTTTTAATTTCATTTATTGCATTATTCATTATATATTGACTTTTTTTATTTCTTCTAGGTCCTTGTTAAACCTTTCTTGCATCTTCTCAATCCTTGTCTCCAGGCTATTTATCTGTGATTCCATTTTAATTTCAAGATTTTGGATCAATTTCACTATCATTATTTGGAATTCTTTATCAGGTAGATTCCCTATCTCTTCCTCTTTTGTTTGGTTTGGTGGGCATTTATCCTGTTCCTTTATCTGCTGGGTATTCCTCTGTCTCTTCATCTTGTTTAAATTGCTGAGTTTGGGAGTCCTTTCTGTATTCTGGCAGTTTGTGGAGTTCTCTTTATTGTGGCGTTTCCTCGCTGTGTGTGGGTATGTAGAGGTGGCTTGTCAAGGTTTCCTGGTTAGGGAAGCTTGTGTCGGTGTTCTGGTGGGTTGAGCTGTATTTCTTCTCTTTGTTCAGTCGCGCTATGGGGAGGGAGGGAGGGATGCTGCAAACAAATGACACTGGCGTGCGCCCGCAGTGCCTCAGCCACACTGGGTCTGCCCCTGCTCACGGCGCGTGTAGCCTCCCTGCCCACACTGCTCAGGCTCTAGGTTGTTCCGCCGGGAACAATCCAAGGCTGGCCCTGGGTTGCATGCACCTCCCAGGTCCAAGCCGCTCAGGTTCAGGCACTCAGGTAGTCCTCAGAGGCGCAGACTCAGTTGGGGCTGCGTTTTGTGCTCTTCCCAGGTCCGAGCAGCTCAGGTGATGAGGTGTTTGGCGAGCGCCAATGCTGCGACTTATCGCCTCCCGCCACTTGGTTATCTGGGTGTAAAACCGCGCACCTTCTCAGGCAGATGTTGACCGTCCAGACCCCCAATAAGTTTTAGTTGGCAAAGAAGCCAGTTTTATAGATAATGTCTCTCTGGGGCTGCGATTGCCCCCTTCCGGCTCTGGCTGCCTGTCACCGGAGGGGGAAGGTTTGCAGCCGGCTACCTCTGTTTAGTCCTTTGTTCCGTCGCGCTGGGCTGGCGGTGTCTTAGGTTAGGGCTGGCTTTTCGCATGGTAGATATCCCACAGTCTGGTTTGCTAGCCCAAATTATTTCGCTCAGATAGTGCTCAGGGTATTCAGGCCAGATTCTTACTCTCAGCGATGCAGCCCGCGCCGCGCCTCCCTGCCCAGCCCCGGTTTGCTAATGGCGGATGCAGGCGTCTGCGCTGCTTCTCTGCTGGAGGAGTTACCGTAGGGCTGCAATCTGCAGTAGTTTTAATTGTTTATTTATTTTTTTCTCCCTGTTATGTTGTCCTCTGTGCTTCCAAAGCTCGGCACGGATTCGGCAGTGAGAAGGTTTCCTGGTGTTTGGAAACCTCTCTCTTTTTAAGACTCCCTTCCCGGGACGGAGCTCCGTCCCTCCCTCTTTTGTCTCTTTTATTGTCTTTCATATTTTTTCCTACCTCCTTTCGAGGAGTTGGGTTGCTTTTCTGGGTGCCTGATGTACTCTGCCGGCATTCAGAAGTTGTTTTGTGGAATTTACTCGACGTTTAAATGCTCTTTTGATGAATTTGTGGGGGAGAAAGTGTTTTCCCCGTCCTACTCCTCCGCCATCTTGGCGCCTTCCCCCTAGTTTTCATTTTATATTTATTTATTATTAAAAATTTTACTGATATATAATTGACATACAATATTACATTAGTTTCACATGTACAGCCTAGTGAGTCAACATTTGACTACCTTGAGAAATGATCACCACAATAAATCTAGTTATCATCTGTAACCATAAAAAATTAATGCAATATTTTTGACTATATTCCCCATGCTTTACTGGGGAGATGGAGAAAGAAGAAGGTATTACTCAATTATCCTCCCTTCTCCCTGTATCCCAAGGATGGTGTCCTTAAGATTTGAGGGCCCTTAGGATATCATTGTCCTGCGATGGATGTGATGTTAATGACCTATCTAGGATTTTAGCTTACTCCACTGGGCTCTCACCTCAGATGCTTGCCTGAGACCTGACTTTTTACCGAAGTGTACAAAAAAGCAGTAGACTCAAGCAACAACCCTTTTCACTGGCTTATTTCTCCTTAGAGTCTCATTGCTTCTTTACTTGTATGGTACCATCAGCAGCTGGTCCTTATACCACATTTGCTCAAGTATTTCTGTATAGTCCTTGGTAAAGCAAAGTTTAACATAACTCCAAGGTAGCATTTTTTGTTTGTTAACAGTAGCTGACAAAAGCAAGATTAATTTTGTTTTTGTTTTAAACAAAGCTTTCAATAGTTAACTGTTTTTTGATTTTTATCTCATTACCTTATCCCTTAAGAAAAATACAACAAATGCAAAAAAATACAGTAAGGAAAATTACTTTAGTGCAGATGTACCTTGAAGGTACGGCAGGTTTGGTTTTAGACCACCTCAATTAAGAAAATATCACAATGAAGGGAGTCATACTAATTTTCTGGTTTCCCAGTGCTTATAAAAGGCATATTTATACTCTCCTGTTGTCTACATGTGCAATAGCATTATATCTAAAAAAGTGATGTACAATAAAAAATAATTTATTGCTAAAAAATATTAACCATCATGTGAGGTTTCAGCAAGTCATTTTATATATATATATATATATATATATATATATAAATTTTTTTTAATTGGGATATAGTTGCTTTACAATGTTGTTTGGTTTCTGCCCCCACTACTGGGCATATACCCTGAGAAGTCATAATCTTTTTGTTGATGGTTGGTCTTGCTTCTTGTTGATGGCTATTGACTGATTAGGGTAGTGGCTGCTGAAGTTTGGGTGGTTTTGGCAGTTTCTTAAATAAGACAACAGTGAAGTTTGCCTCACCGATTGACTCTTCCTTTCACAGAGAGTTTCTCTGTAGCCCGAAATGCTGTTTGATAGTGTTTTTCCCAGAGAAGAACTTTCAAGATTTGAGCCAATCATCTCTAATCCTGCCACTGCTTTATCAACTAAGTTTATGACATATTCTGAATCCTTTGTTGTCATTTCAACAATCTTCACAGCATCTTCACCAGGAGTAGATTCTATCTCAAGAAGCCACTTTCTTTGCTCATAAGAAGCAATTCTTCATCTATTAATATTTTATCATGAGATTGCAGCAATTCAGTCGTACCTTCGGGCTCTATTTCTAATTCTAATTCACTTGCTGTTTTCACCAGCTCTGCACCTTCCTTCACTGAAGTCTTGAATCCTTCAAAGTCATTCATGAGAGTTGGAATCAACTTTTTCCAAGCTCCTTTTAATGATGGTATTTTAAACTCTTTCTATGAAACTTGGGTCTTCTTAACAGTGCCTAGAATAGTGAGTCTTTTTTAGGTTTTCAATTTGTTCAGGCCCATCAGAAAACTCACTATCTATGGCAGCTAAAGCCTCACGAAATATTATTTCTTAAATAATGAGACTTGAAATCACTCTTGATCCATGGGCTATAGAATGGATGTAGTGTTAGCAGGCATTAAAGACAACATCAATCTCATTGTACATCTCTGTTTAGAGCTCTTGGGTGGCCAGGTGCATTGTCAATGAGAAGTAATAGTTTGAAAGGTATGTTTTTTTCTGAGCATTAAGTCTCAACATTTGGCTTCAAATATTTGGTAAACCATGTTGTAAACAAATGTGCTGTCACCTAGGCTTTACTGTTCCATTTATAGAGCACAAGGAAAGTAGATTTGACGTCATTCTTTACGGTCTTTTCAGAATGGTAAATGAGCATTGGCTTCAGTTTCACGTCACCAGCTGAATTAACCCCTAATGAGAGAGTTAGTCAGCCTTCCCTTTGAAACTGTGAACCCAGGCATTGACTTCTCTCTATGAAAGTTTTAAATGGCATCATCTTCCAATAGAAAGCTGTTTCATCTACATTGAAAATTTGTTGTTTAGTATGAGTAAAGTGAGTGAAGTCGCTCAGTCGTGTCCAACTCTTTGTGACCCCGTGGACTGTAGCCTACCAGGCGCCTCTGTCCATGGGATTTTCCAGGCAATAGTACTGGAGTGGATTGCCATTTCCTTCTCTGGGGGATCTTCCCGACCCAGGGATTGAACCTGGGTCTCCTGCATTGTAAACAGACGCTTTACTGTCTGAGCCACCAGGGAAGTTGTTTAGTATAGTCACCTTCATTAATTATCTTAGCTAGATATTCAGAATAACTTGCTACAGCTTCTGCATTAGCTCATGCTGCTTCACCTTACATTTTTATTTATGGAGGCAGTTTCTTTTCTTAAACCTCATCTGCTACCTTAAAAATTTTCTTCTGCAACATCCTTAGCTCTCTCAATCTTCATAGAATTGAAGATAGTTAGGCTTTGTTTTCGGAGAAGGCAATGGCACCCCACTCCAGTACTTTTGCCTGGAAAATCCCATGGACGGAGGAGCCTGGTAGGCTGCATGCAGTCAGTCCATGGGGTCGCTAGAGTCGGACACAACTGAGTGACTTCACTTTCACTTTTCACTTTCATGCATTGGAGAAGGAAATGGCAACCCACTCCAGTGTTCTTGCCTGGAGAATCCCAGGGACGGGGGAGCCTGGTGGGCTGCCGTCTCTGGGGTCGCACAGAGTTGGACATGACTGAAGCGACTTAGCAGCAGCAGCAGCAGGCTTTGTTTTAAGGGGAAGGTTGTGACTAGTTTGACCTTCTATCCAGACCACTAAAACTTTCTCCATATCGGCAATGAGGCTGTTTCACTTATCATTCATGTGCTCACTGGAGGAGCACTTTTAATTTCCTTCAAGAACTTTTCCTTTGTGTTCACAACTTGGCTAAGTATTTGACTCAAGACTCCTAGATTTCATCTTATATCTGTTTTCAAAATGCCTTCCTCACTAAGTTGAATCATTTCTAGCTTTTGATTTGAAGTGATCCTTCCTTTCACTCGGACACTTAGAAGCCATTGTAGGGTTATTGATTGGCCCAATTTCAATATTGTTGTGTCTCAGTGAAAGGTTGTTGTTGAATCACGCGAATACACCGGGATTCTTGGCCCCCGGAGGAGAAGAATTCAATCCGGAGCCAGAGACGAGGCTTGATCGCTCAGAGCTTTTGTGTAATAAAGGTTTATTAAAGTGTAAAGGAGATAGAGAAAGCTTCTGACATAGGCATCAGAAGGGGGCAGAAAGAGTACCCACTTGCTAGTGTTAACAATGAGGTTATATAATCCAAAGAATGTCTGGAGGTTGTAAAGACCTCATCAGACCTACTCCCATAATTTACATTTTAAGATAACAGAAGGTTGAATCCAAAGACTGTCCTTAGGCAGGATACATTATTGGTATATAATCCTAAGGAATGTGGAGAAAGAAAAAAAGTTTGTCCTTTTTTCCTCCTTGAGAATTCCAGACCCCTCTCTCTTTGGGGACCCCTAGACTCCCTATCAACCTGCCTAGGAAATGACTCTCTCATTCCCCCCTTTTCTTTTAGGAGAATTATGTTGCCTAGGGAAAAGGGGCGTCGTTCTCGTTCCATAACTGCTTCCAAGCTGATAAGGGGCGCTGTCCCTAAATTGGTGAGGCAACATATTCTCCTAATCCTCATATTGAGGATATCTGATCCAGGGGCCCCAAATAATCGCTGGAGGAAGCTACAGTAGTAGCAGGAGTTTGAGCAACCATTTGTAACTTAAAAGCTTTCATGCAGCTAGAAACAAATCCAGTTATACAATTACAGATGCAGGGAGCAAACAGCAAGAACAAAACAACCAGAATTAAAATTAAAAGTCACATTATGTCCATAGTTAAAGTGCAAAGTGTTGCACCAGTCCATTTTAGGGTTGGTAAATGTCATCAGATGAAGAAGAGGCATCGCATGTGATTGTTGTCGAAGGTATTCACAGACTTGGAGAAAGTCTTTTCCTTGAAGTGGAGATGTCCACCACAGGAAGCCTTCCACTGATGAAGAGGGGAGTGCTCCGCAGACCCAGCAGTTAGACCCATTGTGGAATGCAGCATAGAAGTGAGCCCAGGACAGTAAGACATTGTCTTGAGGATCCAACAGCAGACTCAGGATTTTTGGAGTCAGCAGAAGTAGACTCACATAGATTATCAGGGCCATCCGCTGCACTTTGCTTAACTCTAGAGCTCGGGTCAGAGCCACAAGCTCTGCTAACTGAGCACTGGTTCCCTGGGGGAGAGATTTTGCTTCCAAAACCTGTTCAGCAGTCACCACAGCATAACCTGCTTTACGCTTTCCATCCCGAACAACAGAACTGCCATCTGTAAATATTTCCATGTCAGGATTGTCTAATGGGCTATCCTTTAGATCCTCCTAAGCTGCATAGTTTAAAGTTAGGAATTGAGAACAATCGTGATCAGGTGTTTCATTTTCCTTCTCAGGAAGGAAAGTGGCAGGATTTAAATTTCCACAAACTTTAAGCTTAGTTACTGGTCCTTCTAACAACAATGACTGATACTTAAGAAGCCTACTGCCTGTCATCCAAATATTAACCTTAGAATTTAAGATTCCACTCACATCATGAGAAGTCAGTACAGTAAGGTTTTGTCCATTAATTATTTTTAAAGCTTCAGGTGCTAATAAAGCCACTGCCCCAATTACTCTTAGGCAGTGGGGCCACCCACGTGAAACTACATCTAATTCTCTGCTTAGATAAGCAATAGGTTGCAGGTGAGGGCCTCAGGGTTGTGTCAAAACTCCCAAGGCCACACCTTTTCTTTCAGTGACAAACAAATTAAATTCTGACCCTGTGGGCAAGCTCAGAGCTGGAGCTTGCAGGAGAGCAGTCTGAAGAATCTTAAAAGCCTTTTGAGTTTCTGGAGACCAAACCAGTTTGTCGGTTTGGGCCTGCTGAGTTTCAACTATAAGTTTATATAAAGGCCGGGCAAGTTCCCCGTAACCTGGAATCCAAATGCAGTAACATGTGATTCCCAAAAATCCTCTCAACTGTCTTAAAGTCATAAGTAGGGGATGATTTAGTATAGGTTTAATTCTTTCAGGGCCTATGGCCCTAGTCCCTTCTGATATGATTAGGCCCAGATATCTAACCGATTGTTGACAAAGCTGAGCATTTTCTCTTGATGCCTTGTAACCACAGCCTGCCAGAAATTTTAAGAAATCTTCTGAGGCTCTCGAACAAGCTTCCTCTGTCTCAGCACAGAGCAAAATATCATCTACATATTGTAACACCACTGCTTCAGAGCTATTAAAGTTTTGTAGATCCCGTGACAAACTTTGTCCAAATAAATGAGGACTGTCACGAAATCCCTGGAGCAAAAGTGTCCAGGTTAATTGAGAAGCTGGCTGCATAAGGTCTTCAAAGGCAAATAAAAATTGACTTTCTTCCACCAAAGGCACTGAATAGAAGGCATCCTTTAAATCAATTACTGAAAAATATTTGCCCCGTTCAGGAATTTCAAACAATAGAGTATAAGGATTAGGCACCACAGGGTGTAAAGGAACTACAGCCTCATTTATTATTCGTAATTCTTGAACTAGTCTCCATTTACCATTCGATTTCTTTGTACCCAAAATAGGAGTGTTGCAAGGACTGTTACAGGGAATTAATAGTCCCTGCTCCTTTAAATTTTCAATGATGGGTTTTAACCCTTCCTTAACTTCAGGTTTCAGTGGATACTGCTTCTTATGTGGAAACACGTGTGGGTCTTTGAGCTTAACAACTACAGGAATAGCATTTTGTGCTCGACCCACAGATTTTCCATCAGCCCATACTCTAGGATTTACATTTTGTTCAACTAAAGGGAGAGAAAGGAAGGGCTCCATATTCATGAAAACAGAGGCATGGACCTTGCTCATATATCCCTTCTCAAAAGGGATGAGGGAGATTCTAGCACGATCAGAAACTTGTGTGAAAACAGCACAGAATCCCAGTTGCAAGATAAAGAATAACTGAAATAATACCTGTGGCTCGTCCAGACAGTCCCATTATGGAAGCGGATTGGGAAGAAAGTGGGCTGGGGGCTTCAGTAAGCACAGAATAACTTGCCCCAGTATCTAAAAAGAAATCGACGGATTGGCCCCCCACAATTATTAATACCCAGGGTTCCTCAGGTGTAATTAGGACGGGAACTTGTGTGGGGACCCCTGGGCACCTTCAGTCCTGATTGTCTTGAGAGTCCGACCCCGAAGACCTATGCCTCTGGGGACAGTCTCTCTTCCAGTGTGGTCCTTTGCAGACTGGACATGGAGCCGGGGGCGGCTTAGATGCCTGAGGGCAATCCCACTTGAGGTGCCCCTCCTTTCCACAGTAATAGCAAGCCCATCCCTTTTCACTTGGGTCCCTCTGGGCATTTTTCTCAGGCTGTTTAAGAATGTTTTTCATAGCCATGGCGAAGGCTTCCGCCTTTTCTTTATCTTTTTTTGCCTTTCTTTCCTTTCCTCATATTCCCTACCATAATAGACTGTCTGAGCCAGTTGTAATAGAGTATCTAAAGACTGATTTGGTCCATACGCCCGTTTTAATAGCTTACAGCGGATATCTGGAGCCGACTGAGTGAGAAATCTATCCTTTAAGATCACTTTTCCCTCTTCACTTTCAGGATCAATCTCAGTGAATCTGCGAAGGCCTTCTCTCAATCTAGGAATTTACCAGGAGCTTCCTTCTCCTCCTGTTCTATGTCTGCCAATTTGCCATAGTTTAAAGGCTTAGAACGCACCTGCCTAAGTCCTTCAAGAATACATCTAACAAAATGACTCTGATCCCATCTTTCTTTAGCTGTGTTGTAGTCCCAGTCTGGTTCTATAGTTGGGACCACCTGATTCCCAGTGGGGAGGGCCACTATCTCAATCTCCCTCTTCCCTACTGATTCATTACCAAGCCATTCATCTCCATAAGCAACCGCTTTTCCCAAAACTCGAGTCTTCGACTCGGGAGTCAGTGTTTGTCCCAAGATATACATCACATCCTTCCAAGTGAGGTCATAAAGCAGAGTAACACCTTTAAAAGCTCTAATATATTTTTCTGGGTCCTCTAAATAGTCTCCCAGATCCTCCTTGATTCTTTGTATTTCTTGATAAGAGAAAGGCTTATTAACTCTCACAGACTGATTATTTCTCCCAGTGGGTGTTTCATAAAGAGGCAACAGCTTGTGTGGCTGTTCCTCAGTCTTTCTGGCTGCTCTGTCCATATGATCCCAGGGATAGATTGGAGAAACCTGTTTTTCCTCTTCTCTTTGTCTCCTGTCCTCCATCTCATCTCTTACTTCGATGGTCTGAGTTTCTACTGAAACCAGAGTAGTCTGAGGTCGTACTGAGAAAGGAGTTGTTTGGACCTCCATGTGGGCAGTTTGAATCTCAGTTTGGATTTCCAGTTATGGGGGCAAAGTAAGAGGACAGGAGGGAGCTGAAGGTTTCACGCCCAAATCTATACCCTTAGGACATAAGTCTGGCATATTTCGCAGAGAGAAAAAGGGCAACACATATGCTACTTCTACCCATTTCCCTTGTTCCTGACAGAACCGGTCTAATTGTAGAACAGTATTGTACATAAGAGACCCTCCAACTGGCCACAGTGCCATCCTCCAATGGATACTGTGGCCATGCAGTATCACATTGGAAGGCCAGGTGAGTCTTCTTTAAGCCCTGGGGATCAAACCTATCCCAGTTTTTCAGGATACAGTTCAAAGGAGTGAGGCTGGAATTGTTAGCTCCCATCTGTAAGAGAGAAAAAAAGCGACCAAGGCCATTTTTCTACCGGAGGTGTCCCTCCCTGCTCTAGATGGGGGTATAGACAGACGTTACACCAAAATCTTTTCCTTCCTGGTCGGACTTACTCTGTCCCTTACCAATGCAGGCGCAGTCCACATCCCTCCTGGTTCTACCACCGAGATGGGGTAGGGATGTACCAGGGGTAGACTTGATAGCATCCCTCTTGACGTCCAGCTCTTCACCTTTAACCTTGCTTGCCTCTGATGTCACCCAGGGTGCAATCAGAGTAACCTTCCAGAATGCCTCCCAAGCTAAGACCACTGGGGGAAACATTCGTCACCTGAATGCCTGTGCACGACCCTGAGTATTTCCTGACTACAATAAGACCAACGCAAACATAAAACTGAGATGTTCTTTCCAAGCATGACCACACCAGTATAACAGCCTCCTCTGATCCACTAAGAGCTGGTGTTACCAAAGGAAAAGAAACCCATCGCAGTCCCAATCTGAGTAACCTTTAACCTCAGAGATGTTTTGGGAGCTAGAGCTCCATCTAGCTTCCAAACTTTCGATTCCTAACGAGGCTAGGCACTTTCTTGAATACCAATCCAAGTTTGGGACCTATATACAAGTTTGGGACCGCAATACACAATAACAGTATAGATAGATCACAAGTCCCTTGAAAGTTTATGATCTGATAGATTAGGTTAGTACTTCTAATTCCCAAGGAGTTATGAAATGGTCAAAGAGACCGAAAAGTTTGACCGAGAAAGGAGAGTTCGGTCCACACGCTTTGCCCATTTCTGGTCGGTTCCTGAAGGAGACATTGGGTGCCTCTTGGCATTGGCAGGTTGGTATAATGCCCCAACAGGTTTCTGCCATAAGCAGTAAGAGATCACCGTGGAACCGGACAGCAGGGCTCCTTACTTGCTTCACACAAGGCATGTCATTCATTCACACAAGCACACTGTAGAGTTAGTAAAGCACAGCAGAAAACGTGTTCGCTAAGAGAACAAAGAACTAAAGCTCCAAGCATCCTTACCTTGTCCTGAAGGATACTGGATGAGCCCCCAAGATGAAAGGTTGTTGTTGAATCATGCAAAGACACCGGGATTCTTGGCCCCCAGAGGAGAAGAATTCAATCCAGGGCCAGAGAAGAGGCTTGATCACTCAGAGCTTTTGTGTAATAAAGTTTTATTAAAGTATAAAGGAAAAAAAAAAAGTATAAAGGAGATAGAGAAAGCTTCTGACATAGGCATCAGAAAGGGGCAGAAAGAGTACCCCCTTGCTAGTGTTAATAATGAGGTTATATAATCCAAAGAATGTCTGGAGGTTGTAAAGACCTCCTCCGACCTACTCCCATAATTTACATTTTAAGATAACAGAAGGTTGAATCCAAAGACTGTCCTTAGGCAGGATACATTATTGGTATATAATCCTAAGGAATGTGGAGAAAGAAAAAAAGTTTGTCCTTTTTTCCTCCTTGAGAATTCCAGACCCCTCTCTCTTTGGGGACCCCTAGACTCCCTATCAACCTGCCTAGGAAATGACTCTCTCATCAGCATATAAGGGGGCTTGAGGAAAAGGAGAAGGACAGAAATTGGTTGATTGATGGAGCAGTCCGATCACACAAATGTTTATTCATTGTTTGCTATCTTATATGGGTACTATTTGCAGGCCCCAAAATAAACACAAGAGTGACATCAAAGATCACTGATCACAGATGACCATAACAAATCTAATAATAATAATAATGAAAAAGCTTGAAATATTGCGAGAATTACCAAAATGTGACACAAAGACAAAAAGTGAACAAATGCTGTTGGAAAAAATGGTACTCATACACTTGCTCGATGCAGGGTTGCCAAAAACCTTCAATTTGTTAAAAAAAGAATCTGTAAGTCACAATAAAGTGAAGCACAGTGAAATGAGGTATGCTTGTAATACATTTAGCAGTGTGAATCTATAATCAAAGATTTGTAAGAAATTAGTAAATTTGCTCAGTATTAACTGACTACTTAATTCAGTAGCTTAAAAACATGGTGTTTTTGAATGCTAAAACAAGAGAATCAAATGTGCTTTCTTTCGGGCTCAGGGGTTCTTGGGGAAAGTCCTGTTGGCATGTGGGTGGGAAGAGACCTCTTTGGCACAATGTTTGGTTACTGTAGGACAGTAATCCACTGCTTGCAATAAGCTTTCTCCAGGCATTCTGACCACTAGAAACCTACTCCTTTCCACATGTTTCTTGATGGTCCCTAGGAAACACAGTATCACTCCAGGTGAGTTGGATTATATTGATCTAATCTATAAAATGGGGCTTCCCTGGTGGCCTAGTTGGTAAAGAATCCACCTGCAATGCAGGAGACCTGGGTTCGATTTCTGGGTCAGGAAGATCCCCTGGAGAAGGAAATGGCAAATCATTTCAGTATTCTTGCCTCAGAAATCCCATGGACAGAGGAGCCTGGAGGGCTACAGTTTGTGGGGTCCCAAAGAGTCAGACAAAACTGAACAACTATACCACCACCACCAATCTATAAAATAGTTGACTCTGAAAAACAGTGTTGCATAATTGGCAAATATTTAATAAATTAGAATTGTCAGTCCTTTTGACTGAGAATTTGCTGTACTTTGTTTCTGGGTGCAACAAATTATATCTTGTCCTAATGAACACCAAGTCAATTTTCCTCTATACGTGATCCCTTTACTCCCTACTGAAAGTCATGCTGATATAAGAATATTCCTAAAAGTCCTTTAGATGTCTTTAATGTTAAAACCTCTAGAAACTTTGGTAGAAAAGTCAATTTCACTCTAAAATACTATGTTTAAGGAAGGGAATTCGCTTAGCAAATGTAAAAATTTTATTATAAAACCCAAAATTATAAAATTTTATTATTGAAGATTAACACTTTAATAGGGAGGATAAATCAAAAAGAGTGAAAGAATAGGATGGCGTATTTATAATAGCCAGGACATGGAAGCAACCTAGATGTCCATCAGCAGATGAATGGATAAGAAAGCTGTGGTACATATATACAATAGAGTACTACTCAACCATTAAAAAGAATACATTTGAATCAGTTCTAATGAGGTGGTTGAAACTGGAGCCTATTATACAGAGTGAAGTAAGCCAGAAAGAAAAAGTCCAATAGTATACTAATGCATATATATGGAATTTAGAAAGATGGTAACGACAACCCTGTATGTGAGATAGCAAAAGAGACACAGGTGTATAGAACAGTCTTTTGTACTCTGTGGAAGAGGGAGTTGGGGATGATTTGGGAGAATGGCATTAAAACATGTATAATATCATATAAGAAATGAATCGCCAGTCCAGGTTTGATGCAGGATACAGGAAGCTTGGGGCTGGTGCACTGGGATGACCCAGAGGGATGGTATGGGGAGGGAGATGGGAGGGGGGGTTCAGGATGGGGAACACGTGTACACCCATGGCGGATGCATGTTGATGTATGGCAAAACCAATACAGTATTGTAAAGTAAAAATAATAATAATAATAATAAAATTTAAAAAAAATGATGTGTTGTAGAAGATTTAAGTATAAAGCTTATTGCTGATTTTTTAAAAAATATTTATTTATTTGGCTATACAGGTTCTTATTTGCAGCATACCTACTCTCAGTTGCCACATTTGTGACCTAGTTCCCTGACCATGGATTGAATCTGGCCCCCATGCGTTGGGAGCTTGGAGTCTGAGTCACTGGACCATCAGGGAAGTCCCAGCCTGGTTCTGGTTTTAAGTGTGTACCTAGGTGACCTGGATCTTGTCACCACTTTATCAGCCCCCAGTTTTCTCATCTGTAACATGCAGGATTCACATGTTCTCAGATCTGAAATTCAATCTTTCTGTAATGTCCAGTTCATTTCTATAGAAACAAATAAATGGCAACAACACCTACGTTTGAAATAAGTATCTCCAGAATTATATGTTACAGCTGTTGAAGAATGAGATTTGAATGAGAAAAGATGGTCAATTGAACTTTGTTTTTATATTAAAACTGTATTAAAGAAAAAGCTAACTTACATAATGTTAATGCCCAGCAACATTCTAGGTAAAGTAGCAATGACTTTATTTTTACTTTGAGGTCAGATTTCTTGAGGAAGTTATAGTGGGATCATATGGATGGCTGTGGATTTATTCAACTCTTTTTTTAACGTGGACTTGTGATAGATAGTACAGAAAATTGTGTGGAGTCTAAACACTATTTAATATTGCAGGCTGCCAAATCATGCTGAGGGCTCATTAGCTGCCTCTGAGTTGTGTTTCAAGAGTGACTTAATTCAAAATAGAAGACAAGTGGCATATTATATAAACTCTTAACTTTTTTGCTTCCCTAGTAGAATGGATTAGTAGTTCTTATCCCAGGAAAGACTGACAGAATGTAGCACCTTCCAATAGTGTGTTCATACTCATTTTCTTAGCTTAAATTCTTCCTGATGCAGTTAATGAATTCTAAGAATAAAGAACTTTTTCACTGAATGACCTGATGTATGTGAAGTTCCAAAGAAGTGATGCTTAAATTAACTTGTTTACTTCATTTATCTATCCCGATTATCTTTTGAGTTCCTACTGGTACTCAACCAGGCACTGCATTAGTGAGTAAAACAAACGTGAAATGGACTTCCCTCAAGGGTTGTACAGGGACTGTGAGAAACAGACATCAGACAAATTATTGCAGTTGAATATACTTGTTATGGTGGAGGAAGGTGCAGTAATAGAATAAAAAATGGAAACAACATAAATGTCCATCAACAGAGAAATGAATAAAGAAGATGTGGATATATACAATGGAATATTACCCAACCATAAAAAAAGAACAAACCTGGGTTATTTGTACAGATGTGGATGGACCTAGAGTGGATCATACAGAGTGAAGTAAGTCAGAAAGAGAAAAATAAGCATCATATGTTAATGCATATCTGTGGAATCTAGAAAAATGGTATAGATAATCTTATGTGCAAAGCAAAACTAAGGACATATACATAGATAACAAATGTATGGCTACCAAGGGAAGCAAGGGGGGATGGGCGATTGGGACTGACATATAGGTACTATTGATACTGTGTCTAACATAGATAACTAATGAGAACAGACTGTATAGTCCAGCAAACTCTGCTTAAGGCACCATGGTGACCTGAGTGGAAAGCAAGTCCAAAAGGGAGGTGACACATGTACATGTATAGCTGATTCACTTTGCTGTGCAGTAGAAAGTAGCACATTGTAAAGCAACTATAGACCAATAAAATTAATTTTAACATGGAATACCAGCATCTACCTGGATGATAATATTTCATAGAGAAGGTAGTTAAAAGACTTCAGGGAAAATCAGAGGATGCACTGGAATTTGTTCTTATGTCCTAGGAGCAGGTGGGTGGGGAGAGTGTTTTAGACAAAGGCAGCACAGGATTAAGGTGTGGAGGATGGGAGAGGCAGTGCTATGGGAGGAATTGGAAGCATTTGGGGGCTTGTAGGTTTTACAGTTGAGGAAGTTGAGACAGAACAACTTCCATATAAGTCAGACCAACATAATTATTATTTTTTTTTTTTGCATTTAAGGCTAAAATGATGAGATATAGTCATGTTGCACTTGCTTCCCAATACAGGCTCAATTTAAACTTGGGTTTAAACATGAACACATCAGTGGATACTTGAGGTTGCTGTATACCCAAGCAAGCAGCGTGTTCTTTGAACATCAATTACACTTAAGTAATTTGAAATTTTTATTGACACACATATGTATTGTATGGCCAAAAAGTTCATTTAGGTTTTTCTGTTACATCTTATGAAAGATGTAAGAACTAGAAAACAAACGTGCATTTTAAGGACTAAACATAAGATTTCAAAGAAAATTCTCTAATGAAGCTGAAGTTGAGTGCTACATACCCAGAACCTCAGTGGGTTTGTTTGCCTTTGATTTCCTTGGTCATTGAAGCCTCTTTAGCACAGGGGCTTATGAAAGTTTCCTGAATTGTGATGTATTACTGACTTCCAAAACAAGATAATGAAAAAAAAAAAAGCTATTATTTACAATGAAATAAAGTTTAACTTTTTTATTGCAACCATAAGAAATATGTCCATCAAAATAATTAAAGTTTGTTATTTATATTGGTAGCCTCATCCATTATACTACTCTACTGTGTTTATCAAGGTTAAGGAGTAGAATAAAAGGATCCTTTGTCATATGAGACAGTCCAGTAGAGTTTTGTATTATGCTTTGGAACTTGAGACTTAGGCAGTCCTGAAGGCAGACATATGCCCCCTAACAGATCTCCCAGGATGCATGAAGAGTTGATGACTTAGATCTAGGCACATTTGTCACACTGAAAAATGACATTTTACATCATAGTGATTTAATCGCTAAGTTGTGTCTGACTCTCGCAACCCCATGGGCTGTAGTCCACCAGGCTCCTCTGCCCACGGAATTTTCTAGGCAAGAATACTGGAGTGAGTATTCCTTCTCTAGGGGATCTTCCCAACCCAAGGATTAAAACTGGATCTCCTGCATTGCAGGCAGACTCCCGCATTGCAGGCAGATTGTTTACAGACTGAACCCAGTCGTGTCTAACTCTTTGCGACCCCTTGGACTATATACAGTTCATGGAATTCTCCAGGCCAGAATACTGGAGTAGATAGCCATTCCCCTCTCCAGGGGATCTTCCCAACCCAGGGATCGAACCCAGGTCTCCTTCATTGCAGGTGGATTCTTTACCAGCTGAGCCACCAGGGAAGCCCATTATAAAACTACACATAGTTAAATAAAACAGTATCCTAACTGAACTGAACATGAAACCAAGAGAGATATGTAACTGTAATGATTACTTTAAGTTCCTCTTGTTCATGGCCCACATGGACTTTAACTTTTAGGGACTGATTAATAATCTTTTTATTTGAAAATTATTATTTCAAAGGCATTCAGTAACAAGTGTCACACATTAAACTGCATTTGTGATTACTTAATTGAAGATAGTGATAACAAAAAGGGGATTGCAAGCTTATTCAGTATTATTTCAACAAACCAGTAAGAAAAAAGAATTTGTAATGAAAGAAAAACAATGTTTAAAGTCTAGTCACTTTAAGAGAATCCAGAAAGCCTTTATTTATTACTAAAGGTGGATGCAATTGTGATGTTCTTGAAAATTCTGTTTTCTGTTCCTCTTTCATACACTTGAAATCTCCTTGACCCTGGCAAAGGTGCTTAATCTCTCACTCTCCTTTCTCCATTTTGAAAAGGATATAGAAATATATCAATCTTTTTAGTCTATGCTTGAATGAACTAATGTCTGTAAACTAAAATATTTTATGCAAATATAAGGTAGCACTGTTATTTTGTTGGTTAGTGACCATAAATGGTCTCTTACAGGCTATGATAATTTTCCTTTACTTTTGTGGAATTTAAAAAAAAAGCAGTTTTGTACAGGCAAGCTGGTCATGCTTTCCATATAATAGATTTATCCATATCTTGAAATTGAACTTTAATTCACATTGTTTCTGTTTTCATATTGCTTATTCCTGATTTTGTGGTTGCCACATTCTTACAAAGCAGAAAAATAATGTCATAAGAGAAAAATAAAAGTAATACAAATGTATTACAACCACAATTTCCCCCATTTAAAAAAAAAGAGAGAGCAGCCATATTGCTACCATCCAAATATAACTGCTATTTCCTGCCAGTCTTTCTTCCTATTTATTATTAGTGTATTCATATAATTTCTTATATAATATTATAGCATAAGAGTTTTTCCTTCCTCCTCGTCATCTAAATCTGGGGTTCAGCAAACCTGTTCTGCAAGCGCCAGAAGGTAAATACTTTAGGCTTATGGGCCATCGAGTCTTTTCACATCTACTCCACTCTGTCACTGAAGTGGCCATAAATGGTGTGTGAATGAGTAAGTGTTGCTGTGTTTCTGTTAAAGTTTATTAACAAACATAGGCTGAGGGTTAGATTTGGCCCATGGGTCCATAGTTTGCTAACCCTAGGTCAAAATGATTACAAGTTATTATGTAACCATGGAATTATTGTATTTCTCTGGAATTTTTTTGTATTTCTTTCTTCCTCAATTGAAATTTGTCTTAAATCCAATGTTGGGCTTTTTTTTTTTTTTTTTTTCTTTTCTTTTTATCCTTCTATAATTACTAAAAACATTGTTGAAGTAAAATTGTATTGGTAGGTGTAATTCTTTCATCTACTTCTGAGAACACTGTTCTAATTGAAAATTTTGACATGTAACATTGTATAAATTTGAGGTCCTCTGTTTTTTAATTGGATTGTTTGGGTTTTTTAATGCTATTTGAGTTCTTTATATATTTCGGATATTAATCTTATCAAATATACTTTGTAAATATCTTCTCCTGTTCAGTAGATTGCCTTTTAATTTTGTTGATCTATTTCATTTTTCATACCCTGAATCTCTACTTGTTTTGTTTCTTTTCCAAATGACAATCCATTTCTGTATCTTATCTCCAGTATCTTCCCTTATCTCTTCAAGTACATTTATTATACTTATTTAAAATTCTTCTTTTCTAATGTATTATATTAATTTTGCTTTGTTTGTTATAGGTTTTTAAATTTATTGAATTTTTAAAATCACATTTATGTTTAAATGTCTCCTTTTCCCTCATGAGATCATTCTCTGGGTCTAGTAATGTGTTCTTGGGAAGAAATACTGGCAAAATACTAGATTACATCCCTCTTGGAATATTTCAGAAGGGGACATGTTTCAGGGAGAAGATTCTTTGGGATTGTGATCTACTGGGATGAACCATTCTCATTTCCCACCTCTGCTGTACTCCCTTTCCCTAGTAAATGTCCTTATATTTTTAGTTTGGTCTCTGCTCTTTCCCAAATGCTGGTTCTGTGAGTTGTAATTGTCTAGTCCTCAAGGTATTTTAACGTAGAGGGGACGTGCTCAGGGTCTACCATGGGCCTATGCTTATTCTTGTCCATTCCCTATCTGGCCAGAACACTGATCTCAAGTTACCTGGTCATTCCAGGCTGGTACTAGTGCAAGACTGTGGATATATCACAGCCTGATATGATTGTGGATTTTATTTTATATTCTGTATGTATGTATTTTTTCGATCCCACAGAGCCAATGGAATGGTAAACAGTGTGATAAAAGATGTAAAGGGGGAAGGAATAGCAAAGAATGACTACAAAACTCTTCTTTTTCTCTGTTCCCAAATGTGACCCCTAGCCTTTGCACTCTATCGCTGTTCCTGCCCTCAGCGTATATGCCAGAACTCAGGCTCCTTCTACTTCCACCAAAGGATTATCAAGGCTTCTATGACATTTTCTCACCTCCATCTGTTTCCTTCTCACTTCTGTAACATCTCCAGCACTGTATTGTGATTTGAGGAGGCTACCTAATTCCATGCCTAGTTCACCCTCTCATCAGTACGACAAATCAAGTTGATTCTTTAAGAAAGGCTTATGAAATCTATGATCTGACTCATGTAACTGAAAATGTCCATCTTATACTTGAATGATATTTTGGCTGGGTACACAAATTTATGGTCTCACTTTCTTTCCTTGGGGCTTCATGTGTGTAGCTTACCTGCTCAAAGACATTCTGAGAACTGCCTGATTATTTTCCTCTTTAAACTGCCATGGTTTCTCTGCTATGATTTTTGAGATTATTTATTTATATGTAAAGTCTAGTAGGTCAATTATTTTACTCTTGGGTCTGGTTGGTAAACAGATAGTAACTTTTTTTTCTCCTGAAACACCAAGTACTTCTTAAAACTTCAGAGTCCGTTGTCTTCAGTTTCTGAAGTTTCTTTAAATGAAAAATAATTTTTAAAAAAATCTGTTTTGTTTTTTTTCCTCACCTTTGGAGACACCGATTGTGCCTAAGTTGAATCACGTTTGTCTTACATGCATTCCATTTTCTTTAGAAATTCTTGGATCATTTGTTCACTTCTCTTAAGCTTTTCTTGCACATCCATCTTCTTTTCTATTTTGCTGCTTCCAATGCAGACTTTATTTTGTGACAGTTTTATTATTTGCATTTTCTCTCTTAAGTTCTGCCAAATCATTTTTCATTTCCTAATCTGATGTCTCCTCATTTCTTCAATCCATATCTCTCTTGTGATCTCTTATTTTATAGACTTGTATTTTTTTTTTTAATTTCATTAAAGTTCTTGGAAATGGCTGAGGTCATGAAGTTTAATCTGTAGAAACATGTTTTCAGAGGTGTTCTTTGTGGTTTGTTTTCCTTATTCCTTTATTGCTTTTTGAAGAGAGTTTAAAATATGCTGCATTTGTTTCTCTCTGATTATTAGCCATCTTTTAAAGTATACAACATACAAAATTTAATAGCTAAAATGAGCCTAAATTGTATGGGGGAACAAATAAGATCACATGAAAAGAATATCAGAATGTTTTCCACATTGACTGACAAGCTTATAGGGATTAAACAAAATAATATTTAAAAATAGCAATGATTGTCTTTAGGCCTCATTTTTAGCCTTTGGTTAATTAGTGACATAGGAGTCTATCTATACAGCAATTTTTTATTTATGTACTGTCTCTAGAAACAATGGTTTATTGTTTATTTGTTCCTTCACTGATATCCTTCCTATCAGGTTTCTGACATATGTTCTTTGTTTCTAAAGAATTTTCTTTTAAACTTCCTTGCAAGGCAGGTTCACCAGCAACAAAATTTCAACTTTTGTTTGTCTTAGAAAGTTTTTATTTCTTCTTCACTGTTAAAGGATACATTCACAGGATACAGAATTTTCGATTGGTGTTTTTTTCCCAGAATTATTCATAAAGGACAGTTCAGGTATCCCTACCCACACTGATTCCCACAGACACTGCTCTGATTCTCTGGGTCCATCTGTTTGTCTCTCGCATTTGGAGATATTCAGTTCAGTTCAGTTCAGTCACTCAGTTGTGTCTGACTCTTTGCGACCCCATGGACTACAGCACACCAGGCTTCCTTGTCTATCACCAACTCCCGGAGCTTGCTCGAACTCATGTCCATTGGGTCAGTGATGCCATCCAACCATCTCATCCTCTGCCATCCCCTTCTCCTCCTGCATTCAATCTTTCCCAGCATCAGGGTCTTTTCTAAAGAGTCAGTTCTTCTCATCAGGTGGCCAAAGTATTGGAGCTTCAGTTTCATCATCAGTCCTTACCATGAATAGGAATATTCTCTTCACTGGGGATATTAGTGAAATTGAAGGAAGTCTTGTTCAGGCTTCTGACCTGCTTGGACACTGCCCTGATCCTGTGCCTGCCTGCAAGCACAGAAAGTCAGGCAGCACTACTTGCAAGAAAGGGAGTGGATCTTGGAATCTCTTAAACCCCTGAGGGCCTGGACAGTACCACCCTGCCCTGGGGGTCCAAAGTGAGAAAACAGCATTGTAAAAGTTAAATCAGAGTTGCATTTTTGCACACAAACTGAGGATGATATCAGTCTGTGGCCTGGGATTATAAGTGGAAGCTCCCAAACTGCAATTTGAAGTCTCACCTATGGGGTGGATGCACTGCCTGGGACCTTTTCCAACTGGGACTCCAGATTGCTATTAACCAGGGACTTCCCAGTGTTGTTCAAGTTTGGATGTAGGTCAGTCCAGTTTGGTGATATAGACCCTCTTACTTCTCTCTATTGTTTCTATTTATTTTCTTTTAGTGACTGTATATGAGATTAAGTCAAATAATCTCCTGTAAAAAATTGAAATTCTTTATTTGTGAGTAACGAGTGGTTTCTTTAGTTAACCAGTCTTTTGAACCTAAAATGAAAGTAACTTTTGGCAAAACAGGGGGACAGACCTCACTTACAGATCTTAGAAGAGTTGTTGATTTTTCAGTTTGTTCAGTTTTCATCTGTTTTTAGGATGGAGTGATGACTTCCAAGCTCCTTACCTGCTGCTCTGGGTACAGGATGTCCTATTACTTATTTTTAAATGAGTAATAAGGCTTTGTCCTTGCATTCCTGCCACTTTGAGGAGGTCAAATGTGATACAAGATGCCTCTGTAGCCAATGCTTTTATCTTAGTTTTTTTTCTCTGAGTGAGAAAATTTTGTTTTGGTCCTTCATCACATCCATCAAGCTAAAGAAATCTGTGCCTCACACACTGTTTTCTAGGAGCACAGTTCTGGGTGCCTATGCTTTGTATCATTTTCACCCTTACCCAACTAAACTGTGTTCAAAGTTCCTTGTCATTTATGTTAACTTCCAAGATCTTAATGTTAACTTAATTAATAATGGGAGAGGAGGAAACAGAGATGATAATAAATTGCCATTATAAATTGGAAGATACCTGGGGACTTCTCTCGGCCCAGTGGCTAGGACTCTGCACTCCCAATGCAGGGGGCCTGAGTGTGATCCCTGGTTAGGGAACTAGATCCCACAAGCCACAACCAAAAATTCCACAAGGAAGATCAAAGATCCGATATGTCATAACTGAGACTCAGCACAGGCAAATAAGTACTTTAAAAAATGGAAGATGAGCATTTTATTTTGCAACTTAACCCCTGTCCTCTTTTTCTATATTATGGACACACCATGCTCTAGATGTTCTCCTAAAGAAAAGAGCCACCTAGCTAGATATCTACTCTTAGCCAAAATGGATTGTCAGGAGTTTTACAATCATGACTCTGCTTAACCTTCAGCAAATTAAATTCTTACAGGTCTCCACTTCCCACATTAGAGCGAAGAGTCCCACATTTGGGAAAAAGAGAAAAGTTTATGATCTTAATGTTTAGGAAAAAATCCTACGGATAGTCCCTGGGGATGGTAGATAAACTAATTCAGAGAAAGAAGGTAACGTTTTCATGATCTAGGGGGATCATAGAGTGAATATATGATGTTTGTTTTCTGTCCTCTGAGAAGTGATGATGATATTTTCAGTCACGTTCTTCCTGATCCATAGCCCAAATTGAATGGAACGTGTGCTGTTGTGTCCCTACTACTTAAATTATGATCAACACAAAGCACAAAAAATTTTCCAAATATCTCTGCCAACATGCCAAATCATCAGTGATATCTTTTCTTTATATTTAAAATAGTTTGTTAGAAATTTCCTTAACCTATAAAATTGAAGGTTAAGTATTTTCATACCCATTTTCTTCAAGTGAAAGGAATCCTTTTGTATCATGTAGAAGAAACAGGAGAGAAATGAACAATTAGTGTGTTGTTGATTGTATTATTTATTCAGACAAGAGGCATCGTTAGTGTGGAGACCACCAGAATTGCATCAGCATCCAAAGTTTCTCTATTCAGTGTCAGTCTCCAACTTTGAATTAAATAGAAGAAACAGTCTAAGCCTTAAAGCTTCATTGTCTGATAGACAAGTTTGATAAACATACAAGGCCTGAACAGAAGACTAGCTTCAAAGGAATCAAAATATCTCATGGACAACCAAAGGGATTCAGACCTCAAGGATACAATTCATGAAAACTGTATATTTAGATTGGGTTGTCACCAGGGGGATTCATTGCTTTTGCTTTGCTTAGATATATCTATGTCTAATGAATCATTTAGGAAATATTTATGAGGTACCCACTGCCTGAGAAATAGCAATGCTAGAGACATAGTGGCAGATATAAAATAAATCAGACATGGATCCCTCCCTCTACTAACTTACAATGTAAGAGAAGAAAGTCCACAGCATAAAATAGAAGGTGCAAAGTAGTGGGTGTTCTTAAAAGAGTTCTTGCAGATACCTGGCGGCTCCTTATATTGCTGTTTGGTGGTTTTTCTACATCATCAACTCAATATGAGGTTTAGCCTCATCTGTGATTTTCACAGCAAATATACAACCAACAAGAAGAATAAAAGTACTTACACAGACTTGGCAGATAGGTTGAAGGTTTGGTGGAGATGGAGACTGGAATATATCATGTAAATCAACAAAACCTTAAATTTCATATTAGGATCCCTTTTACTGAAATTTATTTGGCAGCTATATCTTGGTACCCATCCAGTCCTTGTATACAAGCACCATTTTCATCAAAAAGTGGTGTGTTTATAAGATTGTGTTCTCTATTTTGTGCAAATGAGTATAGTCCGAGTGTCTCTAATAAGAAAAAATACTGTTTCCAAATAAATAAGGAGATTTCAAGTCTTTCCTTACTTTGCATAGGATTCACAAATGTTCATAGTATACTGTTTATGAGGCATGGGACACATATAGGGCATTGCTTTTCCATGGGGATCTAATTACTTCTGTACGGTCCCTTTATGTGGAACTGGTAACCTAACAACATTTATTCATGGATTGAAAATTGGTTGCATGAAAAATGGCCCATGTAAAAAGTCTTAGAATCTCAGGATATTAGACCTTGAAAGGATCGTAGAGATTCTAAGCTTCACCCCTTTATGTTACGGTTGAGAAACTGAGACATAGAAAGGTCTACCCAAGGACACCTGGCTATCTTATGGGATCGAGCAATTTATAACCTTCTCTTATAGTTCCTAAGATTTACATGCCATAAAGTGGTGTGTGAAGTCATAATACAGGAGATTTCACCCTTGAGAATTGTTTTTAAGACCTTTAGAATTTATGTGATTTTCCATCTCCCTAGATTGATCATTTCTGATGTTTTATAGCTGCAAGTTAATGCATAACCCAGATCCAAATCATTTCCATAGAAGAGAAAATATCATTTTACAACACAATATAGAGTTTGGTTTTAATTTAAAAATTGAAAAGAAAACCTTGCTCATAGTTTAATATTATTTTTTGCTTTTAAACTTCCCTAGCACTTACCTGTATCTTTAATATTGCTGTTATACCTTTATTACTTATATAATTACTTACATTTTATATTTTTGTTAATCGACTGTAATCATTCTAAAAGCAGAGACAACCATATCAATGACCCCCATGTGGGTTATCCCAGTGTTTTCCCATAAACATTGGTCCATAAATGTTTGATGCATTAATGAAAAATGAAAGAAACATCTTTTTGCTAAATATAAACTTACTGTTTTCCCCTTAAAAAATATATATATATATGGTGATAAAGGTAAAATGGAGCAAAGACCTACACTGTAGGTAAAGGACTAGCTTTTCTGGCTGATTGAAGTTAACTTTTTTCCACAGTGAAATATCTAAACGTAACTGGGACTAATTTTTTTCTATTCATGGTTACCAAGCATTTTATTCTTTTCCTTGGTCAACATGTTTTATTTTCATGATAGTCTTTTATTTCAATGCACTAAATATATAATGATTTACTATGCAGTTTTCTGCCTTTTCCTCATTATATGAGACTGTTTTTAGATTTGACTTGCAGCATGGATTCATTTTAGCAGAGTCCAACGGTAAGTTTGTGGTGAAGATGATTAGTTTGTTTTTTTTTACATCATTATTCCTAATTACTGACTCTCAATTTTAGAAGGACTTTTCATATACTATCTGTAAATTCATCAATTGGACCATTTTCCAAATGGTTAGACTGGTAACATCCACTTCAATTCCTTAAGACTATCAGGGTACACTCTAGCATATTTTAAGTGTTATTCCACACTGAGCCTTTGCTTACTTCCATTTTTAACGGAAAAGGCATAAGGCCCTTCAGGTCAAACCCGCTAACAATCAATAGTACAAAAAATCATTTAAAAAATAAAATAATCCATTATTGATGAAGCTCAATGGTGGCATCTTCCCATGTTAACATTTATAAGTTAATAATAGATCTATAGAGTGGGGAACATAAAATATTTAAAAAATGAATAATTGATTTGATGGAGGATCATTCATTAAGATTAGAAGTATTTTACCAATATGGAAATGAGCAGGTAGAAACAATATTGTAATTCTTTCCTGAGAAATTACCATTTGGCTGAGGAATAGAAAAGATTGAGAGAATGAGAGAAATATTATTAATCTCAATTATTTCATTTGAAAGAAAGATATAGGTTAGAAATAAGTGGCTGAGGCTTTATTTCTTAGAAGGAAATGGCAACCCACTCCAGTGTTCTTGCCTGGAGAATCCCAGGGACAGGGGAGCCTGATAGGCTCCTGTCTATGGGGTCGCACAGAGTTGGACATGACTGAAGCGACTTAGCAGCAGCAGCAGCAGCCACACTTCTGGAGTCTTTTAGGGCAAGACTTATTTTGCTCTAAGGATCAAAATTATTATAATAAAAGAGTTTGCAGCATGAGTACATTATAAGTTTGTGTTTATAGGGCTAAAAAGCGCAGTGCAATAATATTCTTGCCTATAAACTTTTGAGAGTGGTGTAGGTGACATTTTCATGGTCAAATCTGGTTTCCCACTTGGGAGAAAATCTGAAGGTTATTTCAAGAAAGGAGGATTGTATTTCCCCACAAAGGAAGCCAAAGGTGGATATGAATGGGTTGAATAGCTTTAGCATTTTCCTGGCTCCTGCCAACTAATACAGAGACGCTTGACCTAAGTCCAGCTCCTCCCTAGGACTCTGAGGTTTGAGGAAATGACCCAAGGTGTAGGGTCAGATAGAGACTTTTTCTGACACAGTTTGGAGTTGGGAGTCTGGTTATGGAGCAGAGGGTAGAGTCAGCATCCTTTTTGTAGAAGTATCTGGGCTGTGTTCTGCCCTTCTCCAATCTTCCTCAAGTCTGATTTTTTTTTTTTTTTACCATTACCAGAAATGCTTTCAGTAGCCCAATTTCTGATTAAACTAGCCAGATTCCCCCCTGATTTATCTGTACTACATTTTTTTCATCAATGAAGCAGAGATTAAAAATTGCACCTATTAAATGAATTGAGTACATTCAGTACCATGTATAGAACAGATCGCTAATGGAAAGCAGCTCAGTGCTCTGTGATGGCCCAGATGAGTGGGGTGAGGGGGCGGGAGGGGGGCTCTAGAGAGAGGGGATATACGTGCACGAATAGCTGATTCACATTGTTGTACCTCAGGAACTAACACAATATTGTAAAGCAGTTATACTCCAGTTTTAAAAAGTGTACCTTTCTTAGAAGATTTGAGGATTAAATAAGATAATCTGAAAAGTGTTTGGGCCTTGGCTCATAGTCAACACTTGGTAAATGCTGGGTATTATTTTCATCAGTCTATCAGCACAGTTGGTTTCAATTAGATCCTGCCAAAAATATTTTGTCTTGGCTGGATTAATTATTTACCTGATTAGTGCAATGAGCTAGACCAAATGACCTTTTACAGCTTCCTCTATTGATTTCCTAAAGGCTGTTTATTCCTTGGAGGAAAGCAGTAGCTTCTGGATTCTTGTTCAGGATGAGGATATGGTTCTCAAATTGGCATGGTGCATCAAATGCATAAGAAGATGTCATTAGAAATGTCATAAATACAGATCACAGAGTAATTTGGAAATCCAAAATCAATGTTTTAGGTCAAAGGTGAGGAAATTTTGTGGATGAGTTCCTAATTATATTTCCGTGGTTTTGAAACAATCTCTTTGTGTCTCCTTTGGGTGACTTGGCCAAGATCTACTTTTTCTGGGGTAGAAGACTGAGTCCAGGAAGTGACTGAGGACTCTCTCTACCTTCCTCAGGTCTTGGAGTCACAGGTCATAGAAGACCAGTATTTCTAGGCTGTTGGAAAAGAAATTAGATTCTGTTTCTTTAAGAGAGTCATTTGGCCTAACTGTCTCCTGAGTCTACCCAAAATGAATATGTACATCATGTTCCTCTTTGGAAAATGAACATACCAACTGGGCTAATATTTTTCACCTAAAACTGAAATTACGTGTTTCAATTAATCTTGCATACCCGTGCCTCAGAAAAAATTATTACTGTCTACAAGTGGAAAAAACTAGGCAAACATATGTTTCATGATTCCACCATATGAGGTAATTTCAAAGTGGTCCTAGGAATGAAATACTGACTTCCTGACTTAGCTTAAAGTGTTTAAGTATATGTTTGGTCTTTAGTGGAAAGACATGTTTTCTAAAACTCTTTTTGTCAACTTTTGATGGAAACAGATCATTTTTCTGAAGGTTTTATTTCTAAAGGTCTAATTTTAACCATTGAAATGGTGGCATTCTCTTAACATGAGGACATCCTTTTTTAACTCCAGTTACTTAGCTTTACCAACCATTTTCTTCCCTTTTCATTAAGCTTCCTTCCTTCATTCTTCCTTTCAATCACTTAATTATCCCACCATTTTTTCATGCCCATATTTCTACTATGTATCATGTACTTTGTTAGTTTTGGGGATTGTCATGATAAATAAGGTATTGTTCTCACCCCAAAATCTCTCACTTCAATGAGGAAGATGGAGAAATGAATAGAAGATTATAATTTAGCAGTAAATTATTTTATGCCTGTCCCCCGTCACCTAGCAGACTATACACTCCAAGACAGCAGAGACCATCTAGTTTTTAGCATAATGCCTAGAATGTAGTAAATAATAAATATTTGTAGAATTGATGAAATAGGTGAATAAGAAGAGGGGAAGCTCATTATAATGGGTAGCTGACTTTATCTGTCTTCCACAAAAATTACCTGAGGATCCCACTGCATATTATATTCTGTAATTCACAGATCACACTTCATCCTAACAAATGAACATATTCAGTGCTTTACTTCCTTGTTGGAAATCTAATTTTTATATACCAGTAGGAAATGTTGGTAGGAAGTGAAGGGTAGACACAAACAAAAGAATATGTGCTTTGTTTTCAGGTTTACGGTAATTTGCTATTTATGTCATCCTGGGTCTTAGTCATCATGAGAAACGCTGGGCTGGAGGAAGCACAAGCTGGAATCAAGATTGCTGGGAGAAATATCAATAACCTCAGATATGCAGATGACACCACCCTTATGGCAGAAAGTGAAGAAGAACTAAAGAGCCTCTTGATGAAAGTGAAAGAGGAGAGTGAAAAATTTGGCTTAAAGCTCAACATTCAGAAAACTAAGATCATGGCATCCGGTCCCATCATTTCATGGCAAATAGATGGGGAAACAGTGTCAGACTTTATTTTTGGGGGCTCCAAAACCACTGCAGATGGTGATTGTAGTCATGAAATTAAAAGACCCTTACTCCTTGGAAGGAAAGTTATGACCAACCTACACAGCATATTAAAAAGCAGAAACATTACTTTGCCAACAAAGGTTCGTCTAGTCAAGGCTATGGTTTTTCCAGTGGTCATGTATGGATGTGAGAACTGGACTATAAAGAAAGCTGAGTGCTGAAGAATTGATGCTTTTGAACTGTGGTGTTGGAGAAGACTCTTGAGAGTCCCTTGGACAGCAAGGAGATCCAACCAGTCCATCCTAAAGGAGATCAGTCCTGGGTGTTCATTGGTAGGACTGATTTTGAAGCTGAAATTCCAATACTTTGGACTTTGGATGACAGAGGATGAAATGGTTGGATGGCATCACTGACTCAATGGACATGAGTTTGGGTAAACTCCAGGAGTTGGTGATGGACAGGGGAGGCCTGGCGTGCTGCGGTTCATGGGGTTGCAAAGAGTTGGACACGACTGAGCAACTGAACTGACGTGAACTGAACTGGGTCTTAGTATCACGTGAGTTATAAAATTGGAAATATTTATCTTTGCCTTGACTGGTCTAACCTATTACCCAAGCAATGTATATCACTATCGTCCTTTATGTTGGCTAGTCTGCGTCTCTGGAGGTGAAGGCTGATGTCAGTGATGAATGTTTTAATTCTTTGTCTAACCTAATAGTATAACTCTACATATTACGCCCTTTCTCAATCTGACATTTCCCACTGTCAGCAAATTCTTCCTGATATTTAGATGAATGATTTCTTTCCTCCTACTTTATTCTGACCCTAGTGTATGACAACAGATATAATTCTTAAAATTTTTTATGTTACTCTTATAAAAATATATACTAAATAGTAAAAAGTGTTCAATATAATAAGAATATAAATATCTATATAGACTCATTAACCTTAATTTATCTCACCCTTTTCCCTGTAGTACTATTGAGTCAAGTTAAATTGAATTTTTTCTTATCACAATTAGATAGGTCAAAAACTCATTTGTTAGAAGATTAGGATAAATTGGAAAATTACCTTAATAACTGCAGTTATTTTCTTTGTCTTCACACACTTTCTTGCTTAACTTAAACTAGATATTCTAGATCATTGCTCTCTGGATAAATGTAATACCTACATAAATCTTTAAATAGCTTCTTAAACAATATTTTTAGTCATTTCCGTCTACTGTTCAATCTTATATATGCATTTTACTCATTCATTTATTCACCAAATATTTACTGATCCCTGGTAAGACATGATGCTAACAGTACATATTAAGGAGAGAACAGAGAAAGACTAATTGCAGGGAAAAATCATGAGGATTGCATCAGCTACCAAAGAAAGCTGATTTTTATTTATCAATATTAAATTAGGTTTTAAATTATTTGTGTGTATTTGTGTTTTACATTCACCTCCACCTTTAATACTGGGAGTATTTCAGTTTTGTTTGCCACATTTAACATGAGTAATCAATAATTCATTTTTCCTTCAAATTTCTTCCTCAAAAAGCACCTTATCAATGTTGATAAGACGTTCCAGAGATAAATCAAAGTTTTGAGCTCATTGTTCACTGATTTTTCGTAGGAATATCAGTCTAACTTTATCAGAATGGCAGCTCCATCCTCCCCGTTCACTTTGTCCCTCCCCACTCAAAAAATTTACATTTTGCTTTTCACTCCTTTGTGTTCTTTGCATCTAAAATTCCACCTTTCATTGACATCTGCTACCTTAGTCTAGGCTATGGATTTCTGCTTATGTTAGATAGGGTAACCTAACTTACTTCTACTATGGTTGTAAGAAAAGCTAAATACTCTGCACAACCCCTTTTAGTGGCGTTTGGGGGTCACAGGACACAGTTCTGGCTCTGGAGGAAAGTACTACAAGGTGTCTGGAAAAGCTTTTGCCTTTCTGATACGCAACAGTAATAAACATGTACTGGCTTTCTGTGAGATTCTGTGTGTGATGGCTAAGATTTGTCACTTTCAGGGGAGACTCACAGCAAAAGTTGGTGACTTGAGGCACCTGATTGCTCCTCTGTGTATCGTAGCGTGAAATGCCATATGTATCCACCATGACGGACAGCGGGCTGAACCTGGACTCTGTGTACCTGAGGAGTTCTCTGTCCATCACGGTAGTTCTGCCCACTCCCAGTGCCCAGAGCTTTCTTCTCCACACAGAGCTCAGATGGCAGTACCAAAGCTTGAGTGTCTGCCCTCTGACGTTTCCCTTATATGCCACTATGGAAAATCGGGAAAAGTACTCAGAGAGTTCAAGTGCATCTTCATCATTAATGTCTTTAGGAGGAAATAAGAGAAATCCTTTGTGAACCCCACTGCTGGTATCAGTTCTGTTCAGTTCAGTTGCTCAGTCGTGTCCGACTCTTTGCGACCCCACGAACTGCAGCACACCAGGCCTCCCAGTCCACCACCAACTCCCGGAGTTTACCCAAACTCATGTCCATTGAGTCGGTGATCCCATCCAACCATCTCATTCTCTGTCGTCCCCTTCTCCTCCTGCCCTCATTCTTTCCCAGCATCAGGGTCTTCAAATGAGTCAGCTCTTCGCATCAGGTGGCCAAAGTATTGGAGTTGCAGCTTCAACATTAATCCTTCGAAATGAACACCCAGGACTGATCTCCTTTAGGATGGACGGGTTGGATCTCCTTTCAGTCCAAGGGACTCTCAAGAGTCTTCTCCAACACCACAGTTCAGAAGCATCAATTCTTCAGTGCTCAGCTATCTTTATAGTCCAACTCTCACATCCATATATGACTGCTGGTCTAATACTAGGCAAATGCTCCAGTGTGGCATTGGGCCAGAGGGTAAATTGCAGCCATTAAAGAAGTTCCTGCCCCAGGTAAAATGGGTTCCACCCTTTCGGTGTTCCTTTGGCATTTCTTGTCTCGTCATCTACCTTTTAGCTGACAGTGACCTCTGGCTGCCAAAACAACTTCACAGTCACCAGCCTAGGCCTGCCCTGTTCAGTGGTGCCCAATGCCCTCAAATTGACTTTTTTACAGGGTCCACCCAAATAGAATTGCCTTTTCTTTCAATTCCCCTCAATAGTTTGCTCTTGGAGAGAGTTAACCGGTTAAAACAAATTATACTCAGGTATTCATGGCTGCTGCTGCTGCTAAGTCACTTCAGTCATGTCCAACTCTGTGTGACCCCATAGATGGCAGCCCACCAGGCTCCCCTGTCCCTGGGATTCTCCAGGCAAGAACACTGGAGTGGGTTGCCATTTCCTTCTCCAATGCATGAAAGTGAAAAGTAAAAGTGAAGTTGCTCAGTCGTGTCTGACTCTTTGCGACCCCATGGACTGCAGCCCACCAGGCTCCACCATCCATGGGATTTTCCAGGCAAGAGCAGTGGAGTGGGTTGCCATTGCCTTCTCCTCAGGTATTCATGGGGTTATTGCTAAAAGCATCACAGATCCCAGTAATTTATTTGTAGGTTAAGTGGAGGCCTAATGAAAAATCTGAAGGAATCAAATTTAGATCCAGAGAATATTATCGAAGTACCTCTTATTGAATGAGACACCGTGGAAGGAGATTTTGTGTATATCTGTGAATCTTTCCCACCTGGTAATATGGGTATTCATATTCTTTAAGTGAAGTTACACATTTTCATGTAGCTATGTAGTGAGGAGTTGAGCTTCAAAATTAGTTCCTTTAACTCCCAGTTTGGTGATATATCTGTTTTGAGGGTTACGTGTAGGCTAATGGTTAAGAGCATGAATCTGGAGTTACGTTAACTTGGTTTGATACTGACTTTGCTGCTAGCTAGCTGTGTGACCTTGGACAAGTTACTTAGTATCTCTGAGCCTCAGTTTCCTCTCGTGTAAAATGAACATGATACTAAAGATCAGAAATACTCCATAGGATGACTGTGAAGATTAAATGAGTTGGCATCTATAAAGGCTTAGAATAGTACTTAGACTATAGTAAATGATGATCAAAGTATTTATAATTATAAACTGAATTGTGGGCTATTTTTGATTGGGCATTTCTGGACTTCTAAACCATCACATGGAACACTGTCTCCCTGATAATGCTTATGTATGGCTTATTAGGAGATACAAGAAAGTTTTGCTAAAGGAAAGTGTAGAATATTCTTCCAAGTAGACCCAGTAAAGTAAAAAGATAACTCAGGACATGTGGGACATTTTGGTTACACTATTCAGTAAGGCCAATAAGGAGATAAAGGTATCACTTTTAAGCAAACTTTTGGCAATCACCTATGAGTCCAGCTGGTCAAACAGCAAGTTGTTTTCCACAAGTCCGCCAGAACCTTCTAAAGCAATCTACGTGTCATTTTCTAGGGTAACCATCTTGGCCTATTAAATTCACATTTACATCCATGGAAAGTTTTCCATTCCCATCCTATATTGCTAAATTAGAGTTACATTGATCTTACATAGATCACTTTTATGGTATAGACATTTAACTTAGAGTATAAATATCTTGTCCTTGTAATGTGCTTTGCGTGCAGTGATATAGAGGGAGTTAAATGGAACTGGGAAAGCCTGCAGCATAATTCCGAGCAGGCAGTGGTGCCCGCTATATTTGGTGCTGATATGATTTAGGCTGATACCAAATCTAACACCCTGCATTAAATCAACCACTTCTATTAACCTAAAAGGTATTATCTCATCCACTGAAAAGCAAATATGCTCACACATTTGGTTGTAAGGTTATTATTGAGGCCAAGCAACGTTACAGAGAGGAAGTCCCATAACCTGTACCCCCCCAATTCTTCCTCAGTCTGCAAATTTGGGGTCAATTCAATGCAACAAATACTTATTGAAGAGCTTAGCCCTGGAAATTCTAGTTGTATTAACAGAATTGTATAATGATACTATAACCCATTAACTGTTATAATTAGAAGTATGAGGAGCAGTGGAAATGAAGATGAAAGGGCACAGAGGGAGTTGTCATATCATACCCAACCACCAAATGCTGGCTAGCTCCAAAGCTGAGCAGTCTTAATCAGGTAGAGCAGCAACCTACTATTTAGGGAAAAATTAGAGCATTTCACATACATTGTTTCATTTAATATCTGCCTAATGTAGTACGTAGATATTATTTTCATGCCTTTAGATGGCTAAATGAACACTCAGAAGGTGAAGTAACTAGCAAAAGGTCATAGAGATAATACACCACTGAACTGAAATTAAAATTCACACAGGCTGACTCAAAAACAAAGCCTTAAACTCTCTGTGCTATTGAACTTTTGTAACACTTCAGTTTACCCTTTTTACTCTGGTGGAGACTATTTTAGTCATCTCATTTTCCCATTTTGTTGCCTCTTTGGCCCTGTGACAGTCAGGAGGAGGAGTTATTAGTCTGTTTTTCCAAGTGAATAGACAAATGTTTAGAGAAGTGCAGAGGTTTGCCTTAATCAGAAAGTTAGGAAAGACAGGAGCTAGGGTGTCAATCCAGTTCTAACTCCAAAGATTGTGCTTGCTTTAGGGAAAAGACAGCCACTATTACATTTGTGTAATAATCAAAGTTTGTGTTTGCTCTTTCTCATTCTTTGTGGGTCTGATCCCAAGTATTGTTCAGTGGTTCCACAATTGGAGCTTTCATTAAGGAACATAATCCAGTAATTCTTTTAAAATACTGTGTGTGTGTCAGTAAAGTCAATAAAGACTTTTACAAGTCTTTATTGAATTTGTTGCAATATTGTTTCTGTTTTATGTTTCGGTTTTTTGGCTGTGAGAATCTTAGCTCCCTAACCAGGGATCAAACCCACACATCCTATATTGGAAGGCAAAGTCCCAACCACCAGACTGCCAGGGAAGTCCAATTATTGGACTCAATAACAATTTCATTCTGTACTGTTATAGTTAATGAGTATCATTATATCAAAAGTATTGCTTTAAACAGGAATGTATAGCTGCTGGGAGGTTTCAGCCATTCAGTGTTATTTGGAACTGGAGTTTCTTTTTGTTCTGCCTCAAAAAAGTATGGAAACACCCGGCCTAATTCTCACGATTGACTATGGTAATCTCCGATAAATAGGTATCCCATTTGCAGACTAAGTCCTCTCCAGCCTCTAACACCTCAACTTTGGTTGCTGATAGATTCTTGTCTTGTATTGGGTTTGCATCACATGCCTCACCCCTCAGGTGCAACCTCCCTACAAACCCCCCTCCCCTGTACCCCCCTGTGCCCTGTCCCCCTCCCCCCCACCACACACCTTTGCCTAAATTAGTGTGTTTTGACTTCCTGCCAGTTATCCAGTTCTTCTCGTCTATACCTTTGACCTTTCTTGCTCTGAAATCTTCTACACTAGTGCCGGTGAGTGAAGTGCTGACAAGCAGCCGAACTTTGCTCCCTGCTGCATTGCTTCTCTATGCTGTGTAACCAATTACTGCAAATTTATCAACTTAAAACAACACACATATTTTACCTCAGGTTTTTGGTAGGTCAGAAGTCTAAGCTTCAGATGCTTCAGGGTCTTACCAGGCTGAATTTTGGTATTGGCCAGATCTGTGTTCTCATCAGAGGCTCAACTGGGGCAAGGTCCACTCCTAGGCAGTATCAGTGTGTTGGCAGAATTCATTTCCTTACAGTAGGGTTGAGATCACAGGGGGTTTTTTTGTCTTTTTTTTTTTAAACTTGGTTGTCTTGGCTGGGGGCAATTTTAAGCTCTTAAAGGTCATCTTCAGTTCTTTGCTGTGACCCTCCTGGTATGCCCTCTTTCAACATGAAAACTGACTTCAAAGCCAGTTGGTAGGAGTCTGTTGCTCCGGTTTGTTTAGACAGAGTCTTATATAAGGTAATGGAATTGTGGGAATGATGTGCCTGTCACTTTGGCCAAATTCTGTTGGTTAGAAGCAAGGCACAGGTTTTGCCAGGATTCAGGGAGAGAGGATTATTCAAGGGCATGACTCATTGGTGAGTCAGTTACAGTGTGTTGACCACATCTGGGAACAATTTTATTTAACCTGAAGGCCACTTATGTGGATTTCTGGGAGCTGTTTCTCTGACATCTTGTTTTCCTATCTTTGCCCATTTGATGACCGGACAGGTCACTGGATGGGGCAGAGACCTCTAAGCAGAGCTAAGCATCCATAAATTAATCAGAAATACGATACTTATAAAATGAAATTTTCACACATGACTTTTATGTGATAATTGAAATGTAGTTAGAACAACCTCTAATGAAAATTCTTGAAAGTCCATCTGTCTAGGCCTGGTTACATGAAATAATTTTTCAGTGCATAGGTAAGAGTTTCAAGTGGTGATTCTACCTCCTTTGAGAGCAGCAACTTAACTGGCCCCTGAAATCATGTGAAATTCTGAAACCAAACAACACTTGACTTGCCATGATTTGCCACAATTAAGTGATTTCTCATTATTCAAGTCATTTTAAGGACCTTTCAAATATTTGTCTGTTGCACAAAACCATAGTTCTAGGGCAATACTTAATAAAATGTTACATTAGATGGCCCTCATGATTTCCTTATTTTGAAGATGAAATATTTTATAGCAGATCAGTTTCTTCCAGTCCTCTGCAGAGGTGTTTAATAAAGGCTTTCACAGGGCATTACATTCTTACTCTGACTAGGATGTTCCTGAGTCTCCATAGGGCCGTGCCTGTCAGAAACTACTGGATTTCTTATCACCAGCGGCTCACCTCTGTTTTCAGTGTTGGTGATCATATCCCTTTGGTCTTCTGAACGTCAGCCTCTCTGTTTATCCCATTAGCTTGTGTTACTCCACTTGTACATTCAGCTCCTGGGACCTTCCCTCCCCCCAACCCCATCTCCATGCTCTTGTTCTACACAGCACTTGGAGTTACGATGGATTTGGGCAAGCAAGCCATGAATGACATTTTATATTGTTGTAATTTATAAGCTTATTAACATGCCTTGATCCCCACAATAACTCTCGAGGGGGTGTATTTCCAAACTTTGAATGTGACGGGCTTTATTGAGAATGGAGGGAGGGAGATCGTGTAGTTTACTGTTGGTTCCTGTGCTTCTTTTTGGAGCAGCCGAGAGGCTGAGAACTGACCATGCTATGATTTAACTATCCATTGGTAGTAACGGATCCTTCATATTAACCTGCCACAGGTTGAGGGATGTCCAGTTGAACAAACAACATCTCAGTCCCATCTACTGACACTGAAATTCATGTCCACTTAACTTAGCTAGGTGGGTGACCAGTGCAATTGGTTTTTTATTTTCACATGATACGAATGGTAAGAGAAATGACCCTTTTTATTATTTCAAGGAATAAAAAATGTGTCAATACCGATCTTTCACTCTGCCAAAGTAGCAAATTGAAGGCTGGAAATACAGTGAAAACTGATGAAAGATGGAGGTAGACATCAAATGGCAAAAATACAGATCTGTCGAAGCAAGATTGGAAGAGAGGAAGCTAGGCAAATTCAACTTGCCCAGACCTGTCATAAGCACATTTTCCTGCTAGATACGATAGAATGTGATTCACACAGAGTGAATGAATGATTGTCTTCAAACCTGGGGACTCTCTCTGTCTCTGTGTCTTTCTCTCAGAGTCATTTACATAATAAGGTTTTAATCAACTGAAGAACATATCCACTGTCAGACTGAAGATACAAATTCACTAAAACCTGAGAATCTATGAATTCCGTACTTCAGCAATATTCACATTCAAGCATCATGTGCTTAGTTTTGACGAATGTTTTGTTGGCAGATTCTGCTTGGTGTGGAAACATCAATAGGAAACTGTCCTGGTTCCTAGAGTATTTAATTCAGCTTAACCCAAAGGGACTATAATGGCCAAAAACTTAGGTTCCAAGGCAGTCTCTAAATTCAGTTTGTAAATAAAAACTCAAACAGCATATGATGTCCACACTAGATAAAGCGAACTGCCTAAATTCTGTGGCTTCATTAGTGAGTACTACTTTATCCATAAACAGAGAAGGCAATGGCACCCCACTCCAGTACCCTTGCCTGGAAAATCCCATGGACGGGGGAGCCTGGTGGGCTGAAGTCCATGGGCTCGCTGAGAGTCGGACACGACTGAGCGACTTCACTTTCACTTTTCACTTTCATGCATTGGAGAAGGAAATGGCAACCCACTCCAGTGTTCTTGCCTGGAGAATCCCAGGGACGGGGGAGCCTGGTGGGCTGCCGTCTATGGGGTCGCACAGAGTCGGACACGACTGAAGTGACTTAGCAGCAGTAGCAGCAGTAGCAGCAGCGCTCTTATCTGACATCATTCTTTCCTGTTTCCCCTCTTTCTTCCTTTCACAATCTCCTCTTCATTTATTTATCCATTCATGGTGGCATTTCCTTGGGTTTAGCCAGTCTCGCTTTTCAATTCTGTGCCTTCCCGCAGAAACCTTTCCAGTGCTCACTGCATCTAATGCTACCTGGATTCTGATGACTGCGAATCAGTCTCTCCACTCTTGACTTTCCTTAGCTCTCTTCTCTCTCCCCTATCCCCCCCCCACCACCCCATTAACTCCCTGCTATTTATTACTATCAGGATATCCTACAAGAAAAATCCAACATATGTAGAACCAAAATTGTTTTCTTTCTCCCTTGACCTGCTCTGATGTTGTGTATATACAAAATCTGGACCTAATTACAAACTTCTCCCTTTCTGCCAATCCCTAATCTCTCATATTCATCTAGTTACTCGATATTATAGGTTCTCCTTACTTAACATCTCTCAATCAGTCAACACGTCTCCAATCCCAGTGCTAATGCCCTATTTCAGGTCTTCATCAGCTCTCTCCTGTGGACTGTTTTAAGGATTTCCTTACTGATCTTTCTCTCTCTGATTTCTCCATGTCTGTCTTCTATATTGTTGGTAGTTTTTATTTTTAATGAAAATAATATTACTCCCATGCTTCAAATCTTCTGGTTTGCAACCAGAAAAAGTTATATTCCTTGGCAAGCAAGGTGGCAGTAGTTGAGCCCTGACCTGTACGGGAGGTTCTATAACACCAGCAAGTAAGTGGTTAGACAATACAGACGACTCTAAATTACCTCCAGGTAATATTACACACTTGCAGAGCATCTTAGTAAAGCCTTTGATTTTGTATCAGCGAACTCTGAATCGCATATGAAATATACATCCTCCCTTTTATCTTCCTTGCTTGCTGAAAATGATGGAAAAAAAAAAGGCTTATCCTATGGGAGGAGCTGCGTTTGCTTGATAAGTTTCTGACATTGACTTTCTCTGGTTCTTACTAAGAAAAACATGAAATGCAGTTGTTTGTGCTGAAACATTCATGTATTGAACATTCAACATGCTATGCTATGCTATGCTAAGTCACTTCAGTCGTGTCCGACTCTGTGTGACCCCATAGACGGTAGCCTACCAGGCTCCCTGGGATTCTCCAGGCAAGAACACTGGAGTGGGTTGCCATTTCCTTCTCCAATGCATGAAAGTGAAAAGTGAAAGTGAAGTCTCTCAGTCATGTCCAACTCTTAGCAACCCCATGGACTGTAGCCTACCAGGTCCTACATCCATGGGATTTTCCAGGCATGAGTACTGGAGTGGGGTGCCATTGCCTTCTCCAGAACATTCAACATAGCAATGATAAAATATGTATTTTAGATGTAGTTCCTTCTTTTAGAAATGTATTACCTTGAACTTCACTATGAAGAACATTTTAGGACTCATCAGCCATGTATGTGTGTGCTCTGTTATCTGTATGACGATTGCATCTTTTCAATAAACATGCTCCCCCATTGATTATGTGTTATTTATTCCTTCATTTGTTGTTTATGTATTAAGAGCTATCATATGGCAGCAACTATCCTGGGTCCACAGATGGAACTGAGCCAAACCAGAAATAAAGTCTTTGCCTTCATGGATCTGACAGTCTAGTGAGAGAGAGATACAATCAAATATCTCATGAACAAATGTAAAACCATGCTTCTGTTGGAAGAAATAAAGGGCTCAAAGAAAAGTGTATGAGAAGAGTTCCACCTGGTCAGGAAGATCAAGATGACATCTACAAATAAGTGAAATTTGAACTGAAGAGAATTAACTAGGTGGTGATAAAGCTGAATCTCCAGTACTTTGGCCACCTCATGGGAAGAGTTGACTCATTGGAAAAGACTCTGATGCTGGGAGGGATTGGGGGCAGGAGGAAAAGGGGACGACAGAGGATGAGATGGCTGGATGGCATCACCGACTCGATGGATGTGAGTTTGGGTGAACTCCAGGAGATGGTGATGGACAGGGAGGCTTGGTGTGCTGCAATTCATGGGGTTGCAAAGAGTCAGACATGACTGAGCGACTGAACTGAACTGAGAGAGGGAAAAGTGTTTTAGTTATAAGGAACAGAATTTATTGTTTCAAAAGTTGTTTCTGATATAACATGGAAGCAACATTTGTGTTTGTTAGGCCTAAATTTTTTGTTTTTAAAATTAAGATATATCAGCACATATAGTTACAATTTTTTTTTTCTTGTGGGGAAAACTCTTAAGGTGATCTACTCTCTTAATAGCTTTCAAATATGCAATATAGTATTGATAACTCTAGTCACCATACTGTATATTACATCCCCTGAAAATTAGTCCTACATTTAGATCTCAATGTTTATTCCACCTGAGTGGACTTGGTTTAAATTTGTACCCAGAGATAAAACATACCCCTGTGGCTTTTTGTAAAGATAATAATGAAATTAATGTGACTAGTTTTAAAACATTCTTTAGTTAAAAATTTTTTTTTTTTTTACTAAAAATTGTTTTATTTCTTTGCCTTTTTTTGTCTTCTTTCCTGCTTTATTTCTATCAACTGTACTAAATGTAAGCTTCTACTTTTAGCCATTAGGAAAAAGGAGTTAAGAAATTAAGAAGTGTACCATCCTGCCATAGGAATTGAAGAACGATTTTGAAGACAAGCCTCTCGATTTTTCAGCATCTGATTTTCTCTATTCATTTATGGTCTTCTTTTTCTTTTCTGCAGTACTTGATTATATTAAACCCAGTTACCTTCCCCAAACCTGAATTATCTTGTTTATTATTGTTGTTGTCCTTTAAAAATCAAGGTTGTGGTACACTGGGTGTATTAAAGATTCTAATTCTTCAATCTTCTCCATTGAGATGCATTTGGTCGTATGACTTCGCAGCTTTTCTTACTAATGCGGTAGAGTCTGCTGCCCTGTCCTTTTGGATCTGAGTAGAACTTGGAACTTGCTTCCGTTAATGAGCTGTCAGCAGAGATAGCACAAGCAGAGGCTGGAAGAAGCCTTTGTGTGCTTCTGGCTTGCTTTGGCTCTCCTGAAATTGTCTTGAGAACGTGCCCCGGCGAGCCTCCTGGAAGATGAGACAGACAGGTGGAGGGAAGCCAGATCATCTCGGTTGTCATGGCTGATGCCATCCTCATCAGCAAGAGCTGGGTGAGCCCAGGCCAGAACAGTCCAGCCAAACCCAGCAGAGCCACCAGAGTCACTGACCTGGGGACCTACAAACAAAACAGATGCAGATTGCTTTAAGCCACTGAGTTTGGGGTGGTTTGTCATGCCATGTTACTGTGGCAGTAGAAAACTGATAGACGAAGAAACTCTCATTTGTAACTTTATTATTTCTTCATAGATTTCTTCAGTGACCCATATTTGATTTTCTAATGGAACCCAATAAGACAATTATAAAATAGATATTTGGCTATAAATAACCTACTCCAGTATTCTTGCCTGGAGATTCCTATGGACAGAGGAGCCTGGCAGGCTACAGTTCATAGGGTCATACAGAGGTGAACATGACTGAAGCGACTTAGCATGAAAGCACAACCTTTCAGGAAGATTTGTATTCTGTGAAGTGGGGTATACCTTTAGTTAGATACTGGAATATAGGGGGGGAAAAAACTCCTTTTTTTCTATAAATATAATATGTAGTCAGTTTGTCCAAATAACATTTATTTTCTTTATCTATGAAGAAATTCAGATCACCACACGACTATGATCTAGAAACCAAAGTGTGTATGAAGATCATGGCCATTCATTTTATTATGAGAGATGCATAAAGCTATGCTGGTTTGGAGTTTTACTGTATATAAACTCATGTTAATTTTATTAGTTGCAAAGAAACTTTCTTACATCCCTGCTCCTTAGAAATATGCGTGCCTTCTTAGGCGTGGAAATGTGACTACACTGCCAAGTTTCACTGCTGATTCTGGATAACCACTTAATTCCACGTCCCTGAAAGGAAGTGATTTGAAAAGCAAACAAATGGGAAGGCCTTGAGTTATGTAAGTTAGGGTGTTGTATATAATTGTACAGGTACACACTAAGGATTATGTATATTTTTAGCTAGTTTATATTCAAGGAAGTTGTGAGGTTATTAAAAGAAATTTAGGTTGGATTTGGACTGTTTTTTCCCAGCTACTCTTGCCTTCTTCCTGCCAAGAGTTCAGAAGATGGGAAAACTATCTAACCAGTGAAGCTTTCCAGTTTTGGGGAAAAGGATACAGAATGAAAGGATTGTGAAAGAAGGCCATAGGGCCCATGAGAGGTCCTGGCCTGCTCTGGGGAATGCTTTATTTATTATGTTGCTTTTTAAATTGAAGTATAATTGCTTGACAATGTTGTGTTAGTTTCTGCTGTACAACAACATGAATCAGTTGTGGAAATCAATATACGTAAGAAAAAACAACCCAGTCAAAAACTGGGCAGAAGACCTAAATAGACATCGCTCCAAAGAAGACATACAGATGGCCAAGAGACACATGAAAAGATGCTCAGTATCACTAGTTATTAGAGAAATGTAGATTGAAACTTCAATGAGGTGTCACCTCATACGGCCAGTCAGAATGGCCATCATCAAGAAGCTACCAACAATGAATGCTGGAGAGGGTGTGGAGAAAAAGGAACCCTCCTACACTGTTAATAGGAATATAAATAGATACAATCACTGTGGAGAAGAGTATGGAGGTTCCATGACCCAGCAATCCCACTACAGGGCATATATGCTGAGAAAACTCTAACTCCAAAAGACACATGGACCTCAGTGTTCATAGAAGCACTATTTATAAGATCCAGGACACCTATTAATAGATGTCTTTCAACAGATGAATAAAGAAAGGAATGTGGTACATATATACGATGGAATATTACTCAGCCATAAAAAGGACTGCTTTAACATAGCTCATACTGTGTGAGTCGTGAGAGTTGACTACATAAAGTCAGCTGTCATGTTTGACGTGTTTTTCAGAAGTTTCATTCCTTTAGCTAGCACGGCACCCCACTCCAGTACTCTTGCCTGGAAAATCCCATGGATGGAGGAGCCTGGTAGGCTGCAGTCCATGTGGTCGCTAAGAGTCGGACACGACTGAGAGACTTCGCTTTGACTTTTCACTTTCATGCATTGGAGAAGGAACTGGCAACCCACTCCAGTATTCTTGCCTGGAGAATCCCAGGGACGGGGAAGCCTGATGGGCTGCTGTCTATGGGGTCGCACAGAGTCAGACACAACTGAAGCGACTTAGCAGCAGCAGCAGCAGCAGCATCTCTATGGATGTGATTTCCATTAGTTGTAGATTTACATTCATCTTTAGATAATGTTGAAATGATTATTTTATTGGCTATCCATAAAATGGAATATTATGCAACACTGAAAATGATACATTTAAAGAAAATGTTAATGGCTTCAAAAATGCTCTATATGTAGATTAAAAAGGCCAATTTTAAAACTGGGCATGCAATATAGTCATAATTATGTGCATGTGTATTTATCTATTTATAATATGAAAAATGCCAGAAGGAAATATACCAGAATGATTATCTCTATGTGATGGATTTATGATTATTTTTAATCTCCTTCATACTTTTTTAAATTTTTCAATTAAAATGATTATATGACATTTATGATTAGAGAAATTAATGTATTAATTAAAATATGCTGGTTTAGGAGCACTTTGAAAGACAAGGGAAGTGTCTTTTTTCCCCCCAAATTCGAGTACTATGGCACCTAGTCCCTTGAGAGTCCCTTGAACAAGGAGATCAAACCAGTCCATCCTAAAGGAAATCAGTCCTGAATATTCATTGGAATGACTGATGCTGAAGCTGAAGCTCCAATACTTTGGCCACCTGATGTGAAAAGACCCTGATTGTGGGAACGATTGAAGGCAGGAGGAAAAGGGGATGACAGAGGATGAGATGGTTGGATGGCATCACTGACTCGATGGACATGAGTTTGAGCAAGCTCCAGGAGTTGGTGATGGACAGGAAAGCCCGGCGTGCTGCAGTCCATGGGGTCACAAAGAGTCGGACACGACTGAGCGACCGAACTGAACTGAACTAGCGCCTAGTGCTTGGACTGTTGTAGGGGAAACAAGAAAAAAGGCCTTAGACAATGGTCCAATAGGCAGAATAGGGCCTTGGTTAATAAGGCAGAACACCAAGGCTATTGTAAGGTACAGTTATAAGAAGGCGGAGATTCTGTTTCTCTAACATTAATGCATATATGTGGAATCTAGAAAAATGGTACAGATGAACCTAGTTCCAGGGCGGGAATAGAGACACAGACGTAGAGAACAGAGGTTTAGACACAGGTGGGGGAAGGAGAGCATGGGATGAATTGAGAGATTAGGTTTGATGTAAATACACTACCCTGTGTAAAATACATAGCTAGTGGGAAGCTGCTATATAGCATAGGGAGCTCAGCACAGTGCTCAGTGATGATCTAAGTGGGTGGGACGGGAGAGGGAGGGAGGTCCAAGAGGGAGGGGATATATATACACATATAACTGATTCACTTCGTTATATAGCAGAAACTAACACAACCTTGTGAAGCAATTATATTAAAAAAAAAAAAATCGTTGCAGGAGTGCTCAGTTGTGTCTGACTCTTTGTGGCCAACGGACTGTAGCCCACCAGGCTCCTCTGTCCATGGGATTTTTCCAGGCAAGAAAACTGGAGTGGGTTGCCATTTCCTTCTCTAGGGGATCTTCCCAACCCAGAGATCAAACCCATGTCTCTTGTATCTCCTGCATTGGTAGGAAGATTCTTTGCTACTAGCGCCACCTAGGAAGCAGGAATTAAAAAAAAAAATAGTTACTGTCATCCTTATGGTAGAATACTAAAAGAGTTGTGAGATCTAGGAACCATTTTTTTTTTTTCAATCAGTTGATAACCTTTGGATTGTTTCTTAATTGCTTTGTGTCCTTTTTTTCCTGTTGTTATAGAAGTGTAATTATTTCTGAATGCAGTGTTTCCCTGGAGTAACACTATGTGATGTGAGAGAGATACTGTAAATGACAAAGAAAATAAAGGGAGCAGTTTCACATTGATGAAAACTTCATTCCTTTCCTCCAGGAAGTCTTTCTTGATTACTGTAACTACTGTTCTGCTTAACTGCCTTCACTGTGGCTTTGCTTAGTTGCTCAGTTGTGTCTGACTCTTGGTGACCCTATGAACCATAGCCCACCAGGCTCCTCTGTCCATAGGATTCTCCAGACAAGAATACTGGAGTGGGTTGCCATGCCCTCCTCCAGGGGATCTTCCCAACCCGGGAATCGACAGGTCTCCTGCATTGCAGGCGGATTCTTTACCGTCTGAGCCACGAGGGAAGCCCAACTACCTTCACTATCTACTGTCATTTAGCCAAAGCTATGCCAGATGCCTACACTTACTCATTTTGGTAGTGCTCCCTGGGCAGGAATCACTGCATAGAACTTTTCATTTCTACTGTGAAGTGAAAGCCCTGTGGTGGAGGAAAATTCATGCAATTGCTGACTATGTGCTGGGCCCTGTCTTAAGCCCTCTTCTTATTCATCCTCTTGACAGCCATCAAACCCAGATGGTCCTTCTTATTCCCAATTTACTGACGAGAAAACTGGGAGAGAAGTTAAGGCCCTTGCCAAAGTCACATGACTCATGAGGAGTAGAGCTTTGCTGCTCTAATTACCCTTGTCTGCTCTTCTATAATATTAATATTAAAGTGCCTAGTCAGTGTTCGTTGATCACTCAAAAAGAAGCCCCTGATGTTTTTGTGATTCCAGAACCATCACAGACTGAAAATGAAGAAGAGTCATTATATCTGATGAGTTTGATAGAAAAGTTTGAAAAATTGATCTCACTTTAAATGATAAATCACAAGCAAATGAATAATTATTGTTTGCCTTACTCAGGGGCATGTGAGTCATTGCACCTTGGGGATGAGTGTATTTCTGTGCTATTGGGGGAAGAAAACATGCCTGTGCATTTTCTTCACTCTGATTATGTTCTGATTCTTATTTTGCATATACGGCACTTTCTCAACTCATATTACAAAAAATAACAGAAACAGTGCAGACAACGTCTGTACCTGTTTAAATAAGGAGGTGAGTTGATGGGATAAGAAGATTTGGAAATGGTATGTGCAGTGCAGAGAGTCTGCCCCGTCTGGGCAGCTCCTGGGCAGAGCAGTCAGTCTGTGCAGACAGCAGGCCCGGTGGGTCAGATAATTCTGGAGGACAGAACATCATCCAGGAAGGCGGGCCTCAGCTCTTTCTTTCAGCCGTGCCCCAAATCACATGTCCACTCCTGGCCTAATCATGTTCCTTCTTTCTGCTTGAGTTTTCTTATCTGTCATTTGGGGAATTAAGAACCGGCCTTACCTTGGAAAGCCTTTTGAAACCATTCCCTGAAAGGCGTTGGTTGTCCCTGTTGTTATTAATATTACTGGATCACCATTACAGGCCAGCCCTGGGCTTGGGATGGAAAAAGTGAGCCGACCTTGTCTGACGTGATCGCAACCCTGTGAGCCAGTCAGCTTTCTTTTCCATCTGACCCTGATGGCCTCGTGCTACCTGATGAGGCTCAGGCTTTTGACAGCTGGCCCAGGGTCATCCAGTTCAGAGCAAAAATGGGCCCTGTGGACCCAACACTTTGAGGGTTCTTTGAATGATTCGGCTGGGGCGGATCCAGGTTCTTTTCATGCCAGATGGAAACTCAGCCTGGGGAAACGGTACAGGCAGTGGTGCACTCTATTCTCTTACCCCCTAAACTCACATTTGGTCTGAGCTGCTGCACTTATATCCTTTATTACCTACCACTAACCATGAACATTTCCAAAGCCCATGGACTCTGCTTCATGGCTTTGAACTCATCACCTATGATGGAAACTTGAGATTTTATGTCTGCTTGGCTGAAATCTCCTCCTCTGGGAGAGAAGACAGTAATTGCCTTTTGGGTGATTTCACCTCCACTAATTCTTTTCATATTCATATAGGGGTTTTGATAAAACCTAAAGAAACCAACCTGCTTCCTGAGCTACATCGGCCTTCCAGGGGCAGACTTCAGTGGCAGCAGCCTGTTTATAATCTCCTGGGCCCGTTTCTGTTTTCATTTTCCTGAAGATTGAAGTGGATGCAGTGCAGAAAACAATAGCAGGATAATACCGTAATCCTCTTGGTTCTCACACATGTTATTCACTAGCCTGCATTCAGAGATGTATGTAAGAATCTTCCGTCCTTATACCCGTGGGTAAACAAAGGAGCCCACGGTCTGTTGCCTATCCCTGGGGAATTAAAAACAAATGTATATACCATAATATTCCCAGAGATTAAGTTATTTGAAAGGCATTTTATTTTATAATCATGCAAATACATCTGTTCTTGTTTTTCAGGCTGGTAACCAGATCTCAAACGGCCAGTAAATAATCTCTCGTTTTTCTTTCTTTCTTTCTTCTCCTCTACTCTGTCTGCCCTGCTCTTTGCTCTTTGATGTGTGCGAGGGGATAGGAGGGTAATCAGGCACCGAGAAACCACAATTACGGAGGGTCGTTTTTCACTTATTATTTCTTCTGATGCTTTTACTTTTTGACTTTGCATGATTAAGGAAAGGGGAGGGAAGAAGGTTGGTGAGAAGGTCAGTCTATTGTGTTGCTTCTGGATTCTGTGTATTTACTCTTCCTAAGTCTGTGTACATTCTGCATCACTTGACATGCTGCACATTCTTCTATAAAATCTAGCTTGGAGCAGCAGTCTTTGGACACTGTGGAGGTACACTGAGTAATTCTAGGATTTGAATAGTTAAAAAAAAAACTGAGAGTTTTTTTTTAAACAACCTGATGTCTTGGAGAAGATACTTTCCTTGATTAGCAGTGACTAATTCTATAGTTTTTCTTTTAAATGAACTACCATCATTATACATAATGTATGGAAGTATTGCTCTTTTACAGTAATAAAGTTCACACGGAATGTGTCCATTTCTGGTTTGCCGAATGGAAGCACATTGCAAATGCTATGTGTTGCTTTTATAAATAACATAAATGGTAGAATCAAATGTCATAATGGGCTGCTAGAGATTATCTGATCTATTATTAGAATTCCAGTAAAATTAGGTCGAAAGGGTTTGATAGAAAGAGCTTTTAAGAATATATTATATTATAAAATATATAATAAAAATATATATTAAAATATTTGTCATGAGCATATATTGCAGCTAAAGACAGAATACTAGTAATTCATAAAAATGCATCTACCTATTTGCTGATTTGAAAATTAAAGATTAATGTATAGTTTAATTTTGAAGGGTAATCAAGTGCTATTCTAAGACTTTAAGTTGATTACAGGCATCAGCATTTGAAAACATCAACTGAATCTACTTAAAAATACGTGATGCATGAAATCCAAACACTATGAAAATTTAAATATTTATAATCACAGATGGATATTAAAAAAACTTATAATGATTAAAATGTATTATTGACTTTTAAAAATTATTAATAATTATGAGTAATCAGAGATTTCTAGGCAAATTATCTCTCACAAGAAAGATAGTTATTGTGTTTTTGAACAAACTTCTTGTAATCATTTAGTAAATCATATGACCTGTTACTTCATTGCAAAATGATCCATAATTTGATTACTTAAGAGATTATTAACCCAATCTAATGTCTCCAGAACCATTAAAACCTGACTGGGGGTGGGGGTGACATTTTAGTAATCCGGAGTCTGTTAGTTTATGCTGGATTCTGGCATTCATTGGCATTTTGCTGGGTAATCCCGCCAAAGGGCTATATTATAAATCCAAGTGTGTTTCCTTCCTGAGCTTGAGCCACATGAAACCAAAAGACTTCTGTGTGTCGAACATGTGTTTTGTTCCTAATTTGAGCATCGAAGCCAAAGGTTGAGTTAAACCATACTTTTTCAGTTCAAATTTGTACTGGAATCATTTTATACTTTATAGTCTAAATAGTAGAAGAATATATGGAATTATAATGAATGAGTGGAAGCTTTTAATTGCTTTCCCTGCCATCGACAGTTTTATATGTTTAGTCCTTAGCCATGGCATTCATTTAGAGCAGCAGTTATCAATGATGGGGATACAGAGTGAAGTAGCATGGGTGCTCAGTCACTAAGTCGTGTCCGACTCTCCAACCTCATGGGCTGTAGCCCACCAGGCCTCTCTGTCCATGGGCTGTTGCAGGCAAGAATACTGGAGTGGGTTGCCATTTCCTCCTCCAGGGGATCTTCCCGACCCAGGGATCGAACCTGAGTCTCCTGCGTCTCCAGCATTGGCAGGAAGACTCCTTTCCACCGAGCCACTGGTCCAGTTAAGTCTCTGTGCTCCCAGTACAGGGACCCTGGTTCAATCCCTGGTCATGGAACTAGATCCCACGTGCAGCAACTGAGACCTAGCCCAGCCAAATAAATAAATATTATTTTCAAAAGAAGTGGAGCTAAATTAGCACTCAGATAAAACTACTCCAGGTCTTATGCCAAATGGTTTAAAACCATTTAACAAATGGATCAAAGGAGCCACATGGGAAGCCCTAGTGAAGTAGAAGAAATGGTACATCAGAATCTCTGGGAAGGAGGCTTGAATTGAGTGCTGGGATTCAAAAAGTATGCTTGCCTACTTGAGAAGTGATTCCATACTGACACTCTGTCACTAATGGGATCATGCTAGGTGAAAGTGACAGACTTAAAGCCATTGACTTAAAGTATTTGTAGCTGAGTGGTCCGTTTAAGTGAATGCAAAGATCTCTCTCTCCCAAAAGGGCTTTTTCCATGATCTGATACGTAATGTGTGTGTGTGTGTGTGTGTGTGTGTGTGTGTGTGTGTGTGTGCATGTGTGCACTCATGGAAGAAGTTTGGAGAGAGAGTGGTGCTCTTACCCTCTCCAAGTGACAGGAAAGACAGGGAACTGGAGGACAGGTAGTGTCTGCTTTCTCTCCTGTACTCAGAGCTGATTCTGTGACACTCGCATGTGAGGAGCCTCTAGGGACTCCCAGGATACTTGGAGACACCTCAGCAGTGGTCTGAGATCCTGTAATCAATTGTCAGGTCTCAGAGGTAAATAAGGGAAATCCAGATGGTAAGGTCAACATTTCATTGTTCTCACAAGCTGGTGAGACCAGAAAAGCTTTGGGCAATATTGTTTTACTTTAACAATTAAGATAATGGGTATTTTAGTAATTCAGAATTCTATGTAAGTATCATATTCTGAAGGCTGAATTTTAGACACAGAGTCATTGGCATCATGAAGATATATTAATAAAAAATCCTAATTTTTTTAAATGAAAAAAGAAGCCTTCCAGCAAAATAATATATTCTGAATTTTTTTCCACTTGTGGATTATAGCTCATAAGTATTTTAAATGCTTGGATAAAAGTTAATGTCTGGGATAGTTCTTGACTCAGATAATGTATTGGCTGTGTGACTTTTGACGAGTCTTTTAATGCTCTGTGCCACAGATTCCCTGTCACTGGAAGAAAGTTAATACTCACTGCCCTAGATACATCAGGAAAAGTGCCTTATTAATGTTTTATTTGCATTCCTTAACAGTTACCTAAGCAAGGTGAAGCTTATTGGTGAACTTAGCTTATCAGAAAGCTGAGAAACAAAGTTTCAGAAAATCATCTGCTGGTTTCCAAAGTTATGGCAGAGTTCTCATAGAATCCCTATGCCCTCTACTCTACCTCCCCTAACAAAGAAAACCACCCCCTCCACAAAAAACCACCTTTGATGCCACTGAATTTTATGCATGCTGTTTATTATGATTAAAAAGATCAATTGTCTTTGTGAGCAGATATCAATGTTTATACGTATAATATTTCTGATTGTAAATTGGATGAGTGCTTTTTGCCTGGAGAAAACTCATATCACTTCACTGTTTAGTTGCTCAGTCAGGTCTGATACTACAGCGCAGGGAGCAGGGATCCAGATGGAATCCAGCAGTCTTGCAGAGTTGAGGAGATGGACACTAGGTTTCAGAAGTCCAAGATGTCTAGAATTTTCAAGGCGCAGTACTGGGAGGAGGGAGCTATTCAGAGAAAGAGGTCCTGAAATATTCATGAGACCCCTTGAGACCTGTTGAATATGGTTTGCAAGTGCCTGGGTGGAAACTCCACAAGGCCAGATAAAAACAACTTTCCAAAGACGTAGCTATTACTTGGGGCTGTGAGACAAATGGCGACACAGGTCTGGAAATTTTGTTCCTTCTAACTGAATCCAAGTAAAGAGACCTGGGGCATTCAGTAGACATCCTAGTAAAGGTATAACTTAGAAGTGGGCTATAGGACTTTCCTGATGGTCCACTGACTAAGTCTCTGTGCTCCCAATACAGGGGCCTGGGTTCAATCCCTGGTCAGGGAACTAGATCCCACATGCGGCAACTAAGACCCGGCACAGCCAAACAAATAAATATTATTTAAAAAAGAAGTGGGGCTAAATTAGCACTCAATAAAACTACTCTAAGTATTTAACAAATGGATCAAACTAGCCTACAATTAACTTAATTATCTGCTAGAGAAATTCCAGTGCTCTTTAAAGAAATACAACAAGATTAATTGCTCAAAAGCAGAAAAATTGAAATATACTGTTTTCAGAAAATCACTAAAAATTTGAAAAAACAGAAAGTATAACACATAACCATCAGGAAATAATTAAATAAAACATCCAGAAATTATAGAGTGAAGAAATTAACAGAAAAGAAAATATGTCTCTTATGCACAAGATTAAAAGGTAACATGTTCTTCATTATGAAGATGAATAGAGAAATGGAAAATATGAAAAATAATACAAATATAACTTGTAGAGATAAAAAGCACAATATCTGAAATTAAAAAATACCATAAATGGAAATTATAGCAGATTCCACACTGGAAATAAAAATGCCAGTGGAATTAAAGTGACAGCAACAGGAAAAATTCAAAATTAAAGTATGGTGCATTAAAAAATAAAGTCTCAGAGACCCACTGGATAATATTCAGTGGTATAATATATGTTTAATTGGATGCAAAGATGGTGAGTCAAGTAATACTTGAACAAATGATAAAAATTTTCCCAATTTGATGAAAATGATAAAGCCTCATATCAGAAACTTAAATACTCAAATAAGAAAAGAAAATGGCCTAAAATGAATGATTTAAGCTTCTATTTAGGGGAAAAATATCAGATTAAGCTCAAAGTAAGAAGTAGGAAGGAAACAGTAAAGATAAGGAACCAGTGAAATAGACTATGGAAAAGCAAAAAGTTAAAAATAACTAAAAAGTTCTTTACAGAGATTATTACAATTACTAAATGTTTAACAAGAGTAATCTAGAAAAGGAAAAACCGCAAGTTACCAATGTAAGAAATGAAGCTTAGAACATAAGTATAGACTCTACAAATGATAAAAAAAAAAAAAGAGGAAATGTTATAACAAGTTTATGCTGATTGTGACATGTAATGAAATAGACAAATTCCTTGAAAGACAGATACAAGCTTACCCACAGAGAAAGAAGTAACAGAAATAGCTTTATATCATTAAATTTGTAGTCAAAATTCTTCTCACAAAGAAAATATAGTTGTAATTGGTTTCATTAGTGAAGTTACCAAAAATTCAAATATACAATAACAACTTAAATGCAAAGGGCCTAGAATAACCAACATAGTGAAAAACAAACAAAACCGAAGGACTTGAATTACTCAAGAATTACCATGCATTTACAAAAATACAGTATTAAGGTTGATATATAAATTAATGAAATAAAAGAGTCTAAAAGTTCAGTTTCCAAGGTAATTCAGTAGACTGGGGAAGAATCTTTTCATCAGATGAGGCTGGAACAAATCATCCATAGCAGAAACATGGGCCTCAAATCTTACCTCACACTATATACAAAAATTAATTCAGTTTGGATCATATACCTAAATGTATAAGCCCAAGCCACAAACTACAGAAAAAAACAGGAGAAAAATTTTATGACCTTAAGTTAGACAAAGAAGTCTTAGGTCACAGAGAAGAATCATAGACTTAATTGTAGGAGCCACAACTATAAAATTTCTAGAAGAAAACATTTGTCATCTTGGGTAACAAGATTTCTTAGATCTACTCAAAGAACTTGTACATAAAAGCAAAAATGGTGTGTTGGACTTCATCAAATTAAGAAGTTTTGCTCTCCAAGAATCACCATTAAGAAAAGGAAAAGGCCAGGAATGGAATGGGAGAAAATACTTACGAAACATGTATTTAAAGGGTAGGTAAAGAACATTTATAACTCAGAAACTAGAAATCCAACAACTGACAAGAAAAAAGAAAAAAAAAAAGGAAAAGCAAAAGAATATTCCACCAATGAAGATGTATGAGTGGTTAATAAACACAAGATGCTCAGCATTGTTAGTTAATAGTAAAATGTAAATTAAAACTACAATGTGATACCTCTACATACATTCTGAAAGTACTAAAATTAAAAAGACCCCAAATGCTAAGTGTTGGTGTTGATGTAGAACAACTGGAAATATACAAAGCTGATGATAAAGTTCAATAATACAGCCATTGAGGAAACAGTATGGAAGTTTGCTGTCAGGTTAAATGGACTGTTTAAACCCAATTTTAAAGAAGCTTTCTGAACCACAATGCAGCTTACTATGTATTTATATACTCACCCACTTATTCACTTAACTAATTATATGAGCAAAGATCTTGCAATTAAGGCCACTTGTAACTCTATCAGTGTAAACACAACTTGGTACTGAAAGAACTTCTAGTTTAGTTGATTTAGTTAATTGGGCTCCTGGAATATAATGTCCAGAACGGCCCCTCTGCGGCTTCCCAGATGGTGCAGTGGTAAAGAATCTGCCTGCCAATGCAAGAGACACAGGAGACTTGGGTTCCATCCCTGGATTGGGATAATCCCCTGGAGGAGGAAATGGCAACCCGCTCCAGTATTCTTGCTTGAGAAATCCCATGGACAGAGGAGGCTGATGGGCTATAGTCCATGGGGTCACAAAGAATCAGACGTGACTGAGCGCACACACACACACACACACACACACACACATACATATATATACACATACATAAGTACACACACACACACACACACATATATATGACCATGTAGAGAGACTATTGATACCAGATTTATGGGATAAGGGAAGGCTTTTTAGAGGTAAAGATAGCAAGTGGAAACCTGAAGATCAAGGTCTTCAAAATTCGGTACCATCTGGCTACTGGCTTTCTATGCTTCAGCCCACATAGCTTTGCAGATTTGTACCAGGCTATCCCCCAAAGCCAAGGGGTCAGAACTGCACTGCAAAAAGCTTTCCTCTCTAGTGAGATGTAGTAAGGAAATGGACAATGGTATGAACATGAAGTTTATCACAAGACTAGATGTATTGAGCCTTGGCCACCGTATCTTGTTCATTTGTGTATACTTAACAATTAGGAGAAAATTGAATGAGGCAGAGAATAACTTTCTGAATGAATTATAAGGGAATTGCTGGGCATGAGTTGAATCGATGTAGTGATGGGGCATAATGGATTATCTGGGGATCCCAGGTCTGTGAGTAAATAGTAACCGCCACTGCTCACAATGAGACCTGGTTGGTCTGGTGAGTGCATCATATATGGCAGGATAGCTTTTGAGTGCTAGACAGACTTAGAGGTAAAATTTGGGATGATCTCCCTCTGCTCTTACCCTGCATATTGTTCTCAAATAAATAAATACCAGGCCTGGAGAAAAGCTTTATAACATTTTTAAAGCTCTGTAGTAATAGGGAAATCTCAGATCTCTCTAGACTATTCTTAGTTCACTTTACCAGACTGAAGATTCCTTGATATATGCATTTTCTAAGAACATAGAACATGTATATTACTTTAAACAATTTGGTTCTTAGATACAATCAAATAACAGAAGTGTTCTCATTCATAGCAATTGATTTTAAAATAACGTCTCTGATCTATCAGTTTCAATCAATGTTAGGTTGCATTAACAGAAAAAATGAATTTCTTTTGGTCTCTAAGAAAAAGCAAGTCTTATTTCTTCAAAGCTAGCTAAATAACCTAGGGTACTGAGGTCATGGAAGTAAAAACAAGGGATTTGTTGTTTTTTATTTTTCATAAAATATAAATCTCTTTATGTTCTCTCTCTTTCATAGTACTCTTTGTTTTTTCTTTCCATCTTTCTTAATCCATGACTTTTTTTCACATTTTGCTTTGTTCATTCATATTCCCTAGCTTGTAAAGTTTCCATATTTCCTGTTTGAATCAATGTTTCTTTTTTTTTTAAGTAACTTTGTTTTTTAATTGGAGAATAACTGCTTTGCAGTGATGTATTGGTTTCTGCCATACAACTTGAATTGGTCATAATTATGTATGTGTCCCCTCCTTCTTGAGCCTCCATGCCCCCTCCCATCCCACCCCTCTAGATTATCACAAGAGCGCCAGGCTGGGCTCCGTGTGCTATATAGTAACTTCCCACTAGCTATCTCTTTTACACATTATAGTGTACACATGTCAATGTCGTTTTCTTATTTGTCTTTCCCTCTCCTTTCCCCGCTGTGTCCACAAGTCCCTTCTGTATGTCTCTATTCCTTCCCTGAAAATAGGTTCATCATGACTATTTTTCTAGATCATACATATATGCCTTAATATATAATATTTGTTTTTCTCTTTCTGACTTGCTTCACTCTGTACATCAGGCTCTGGGTTCATCCGCCTCACTATGGCGGACTCACATTCATTCTATTTTATGGCTGGGTAATATTCCATTGTCTATATGGTTCTTAAACTTGAATGTACATCATCATAGTCATTTAGAAGGTTTGGGAAACACAGAGGACTGAGTAACAACTCTAAAGTCTGATTCAGAAAGAGGAGAAATGTGTGTGAAAATCTGCATTTGTAATAAGTTCCCAGGTGAGGCTAATGCTCCTGGTTCTGAGACCATACCTTGATAATCACCAACCCATAAGTCATCCTACAGGTAGCAGGCTAGGGAGATACTGACTGTTCTAGAATGTGCTCAAATGGAATCTAAGTGGTCTAAAAGCCTAATTGCAAGGGAACCAGGTAATAAATCTGCCATCTCAAGGTTAATTGCCTATGTTGTTTTTAACCTTGAGATTGGAGGTGCTTTAAAATCTTTTTATAGAGGTTCCAGTAGACCATAAATCCAGAAAGTATATAGTTGTGAAACTTTTACCATTGTTGTCTCTTCCCCAATATGTTTTTTCCGCCTTGGTTTGCATAATCACCTCATAATCTTTAAGCTTTGCTGAATACTTTCTACTGAAAACATAAAGTAGATAAAATCTTATTATTAAACGGTTCTGACAGCTGAAGAAAATGAAAACAATTGTTTGTATTTAATAAGTCAAGAATGGAAGAGTAATTGTTTAACATAAATGAAAAAAATGCAGAGCTCTATATTATCTGATACTTGGCATTTCACCGAGTGGAGCAACACATCTTTGTTTGCAGCCCTGGTAGTTAAACCTTTTCCATATGTTTTGCCAAAGCTAAAACATAACAAAATTAATAAATAAAAACCCTCTGAAAAGCCAGGATCTGCTTTTAGAATTTCTATCAGGCCTCAGAAAAATCACTCTGCCTGGTTTTTTTTATACCAATTTTTTTCTTTCTTCATTTGACATTCCTGAATTTAAATTATGTTTGTGGATTTGCCATCCAGTCTTTTTCTTATTCATATTTATTTGTTTTTTGTCTTTCACCGTAAAGATGGTTTCTCTATTTTTAAGTATTGTTATTATTTTTATGTGGGTATAGTAGCTTTACAATGTTGTGTTAATTTCTGCTGTACCAAAATTGAATCAGCTATATGTATACATATGTCCCCTCTTTCTTAGACACCCCCTCCTCTCATCCTACCCATCTAAGTCACCACAGAGCACCGAGCTGAGTTCCCTGTGCTATATACAGTATTGAGACCCATTTTACGTTTCCAGGTTACATCTGACTCTGGTGGACTCTGAGTCCGATACCTGAAAGGAGTATTGTGCATTTTGTGTAGTGCACTCATAGCTGGAAACAATTGGGTCCCTATTAGCCAATTCCACCCGGCAAGATGCAGCCTGTTGCCCAAGCTCTGGGACCTTTTCAATCCAGACATGTAGTGCATGCCATTTGAACATCAGAACAGTCTTGCCTCTTCCCCAGCTGTCTCCTTGTTTTTGCTGAATGGAGCAGGGGACATGGATGGTGGGGGACATGGCTGAGGGAGAGAAGACTTGGGAAGAAATGCAGCCTGCTCATTAAGAAGCTTTCTTACCATGAAAGAGAAAGCCTCTTAACAATTAATATTTGCTCTTTGTTTTCAAAAATGCTTTTAGATTCCTTGTTTACCTAAAATTCAGGTCAAAAACTAGAGAAGACCATCGATCATGTCACAAACTCTTAAATGTGTTTGACTGTGTGCTTAGGAAAGGGTGGTGGGTGCATACCAACCATACCAGCACACTTGTTACACCTCGGGCCCTCTTCTGAGCCCTTCAGGAGAGTCAATGGGAGCTTTGTGTCAACATGTAGCAAAGAACTGGACTCATTGTGTGTGCTTCTTTGCCTTCAGTCACCTGCGTTTGGATTTTAATCTCCTGAACTAAACCTTTGAGGTTGTTCTGGCTTGGTTATCCTCTTGTTCTATTCATTCCTCTTCCATGGGACACCTTAGTCATTTTTACTTTGAGAGAGTTCACACTGGTAAGTGGTCCTGATCCCAGACAGTGTGTTAGGCCTGATAAATTGGCATTATTTGGGGCATGGCAGATGTTCAGAGACTGGTAATATGAAGAGAATGGGAGGAAAATGAGAATGGAGAAAAGTTAGTTATAATGTGGAGGCAGTCCGATTATAGGCTAAAAAGAAGGTATTTAGGCCAAAGAGTTTTAGAAATCCATTCTCAATTCTAATCAGCCCCATATGTGTTATATTAACATGTTGCATGAAGACATTGTTTTATTGGAAACTTCTTAATATTCAGAAATCTTCGTGTAGATATTCTTCCTTTACTGAGGTTTTTTTTCTTCTTTAAATTCTTTTTTTTTTTTTGCCATGAGGAAGTTTTGTTTGGCCTGGAGTAAATGAAACTTAGAGCCCAAAAGGCTCAGTTAAATTGAGCTTGAAACTGAGAACCCATGACGCTCCTGCGAGTGCTGAGCAAAAAGAAGAGCATTGGCTGTACTTCAGCCCAGTGGAATCATCTGACTTTTCTATTTGATTTCAGAACTAAGAAGATAAAAAATTATGAATATATAAAACTAAACCTTCTGAGATATTAAATTTTTATAAACTGGAACTCTTTAATAACTGATGCAATCATTCCAACTAAATTAATGTTGGTGTGAGCAGAGTTTATTGACTTAGTTGCAATGGAATGCCATGGCACTTCATGTCACCTGCCAACTGTCCATCATACAAGCACTACCCTTGATACTGAAGCCAGCAGACCTATGCCAGCTGGCAGCTTTGGTGGCAAAGCCATTGATCCAAAGGGGATGGAAGAAGCACTGAGCCCTACTCTTACATGCCATACCTGTCCCAGGCTGAATTCAGGTTTGGGACGGTCCAGCGCAGGCCTGAGATAAATTCAGCAAAACTCATATTCGAGGCACCCGTGTAAGGTCTTCACTGGACTGGAATCGTTACACCTGTCAACTCCCTGCAATAAATTAGTTTCCATGTCAACATTAAACCTGATAGAAAATTCCACCAGAAGGTAGAACACAGACATAGCAGTGTTTTCTTCATTGTAAAATGAAGAGTGGTGTGCAGAAGACACATTTCAGGAAAGACATTGAAGACTGGCTGGCATTTTAGAATTGGTCTCTGCCTATTGGCTTGGTTCATTCCTTATCATGAACCTTGGTAATTACATTCTGTACATCCCCTGAGACTTCAGACTGACAGGACTGTGCATTAGAAGAAGGGATGGAAAACTCCCAACAATACTTGAATTCAGCTTACTTGGCTGCATGTACTATGACAACATCTTTCATCACTGTAGTGATCTCGTATAGTAATGTTGGGCAGCATAATAATAAATTGCTTTTATCTTGCCTTTTTTTTTTAGCTTAAAGATTTCCCTTGTAGCAAACATTTTTATGTAAAACTACACATATTTTTCTTAGTGTTTTCCTTGGGGGGGAAAATTGGGTTAAGTGTGTATGTGTTTGCATCTATTTGGTATTTTAGATTTCAATGAAAAAAATAAATGCTCACATTTTAAAGGCTTTCCTTGGTTTTAAACATTTACTATATCACAAAACTGCTTTTTAGTATTCTTAAAAGGAGCTATCTATATGCTAAATATGGCAAGTGAGAATTGAGTCATGATGGGAGAACTTGAAAAGGTAAAATAAGATGAAAATGGGTACTCTACTAAAATTATTTTAGGCAAAGTTTTCATACATCTAGTCTTCAGTGCTGTTGGGTTTTACTGTTATGAAGTAACACAGTTATGAAGTTGATCCTGTTTGTACGTGAAAGATGTTACTTTGTTTTCATCTTGCCTGACATAGAAGAGAAATTCTAGTCCATTGTGAATCTCTGTGTTCTTAGAAATAGTGAAAGTAGCATTTAACATTAACTTAGTTTCCTTGTATGATGGCTATTCAGATCCTAAAGTTTTTAGACCAAGGTGAGGAATTAGTTCACTGTAAGGTAACATTCAGAAAACTAAGATCATGGCATCTGGTCCCATCACTTCATGGGAAATAGATGGGGAAACTGAAAAGTGTCAGACTTTACTTTTTTGGGCTCCAAAATCACTGCAAATGGTGATTGCAGCCATGAAATTAAGATGCTTACTCCTTGGAAGGAAAGTTATGACCAACCTATATAGTATATCGAAAAGCAGAGATATTACTTTGCCAACAAAGGTCCATCTAGTCAAGGCTATGGTTTTTCCAGTGGTCGTGTATGGATGTGAGAGTTGGACTGTGAAGAAAGCTGAGCACCGAAGAATTGATGCTTTTGAACTGTGGTGTTGGGGAAGACTCTTGAGAGTCCCTTGGACTGCAAGGAGATCCAACCAGTCCATTCTAAAGGAGATCAGCCCTGGGTGTTCATTGGAAGGACTGATGCTAAAGCTGAAACTCCAGTACTTTGGCCACCTCATGTGAAGAGTTGACTCATTAGAAAAGACCCTGATGCTGGGAGGGATTGGGGGCAGGAGGATAAGGGGATGACAGAGGATGAGATGGCTGGATGGCATTACCGACTCAATGGACATGAGTTTGAGTGAACTCTGGGAGTTGGTGATGGACAGGGAGGCCTGGCATGCTGCAATTCATGGGGTCGCAAAGAGTCGGACACAACTGAGCAACTGAACTGAACTGAACTCTCTTAGATGCTTTAAATATGTCTCCTTATTGATGTGAATAACAACCCTTATAGCAAATACCATTATTGTCTCCATTTGTGGATGAGAAGACTGAAGAATTTCTTCAGTTTCTTTCAGGTTCTTCAAAGTCAACCAGTGAGTTAAAAAAGAACTCCTACTTTTAAATATTGTACTTTAGAGTTAGAGATGTGAATATGGCTAAGGTTCTATTGCTTCTTTGCAAACCTAAAGTGTGATGGTTGTGTTTCTTCTTGTAGGGAATTGTCTGTTGACTTTCACATTACAATAATCTACATTATTTCAATGATTGAAAAATTTTCTTCTGTATCCTTCTTTGGGTGGTAGAATTCATATTGGAGAAACACACTGGAAGTCTTCTCCTGTTAGATCCCTGCCCCAGTCTTTATCGTAGGACTGAGTTTTGACATCAAGATGACCAGAAGGCAAGTTCATCTCTCTGTGGTCCCCTGGCAGAGGACTACTGGGAGAGAGAAAATTTCCCAGAGAGTTAAGAGAGGTCCCTCCATCCAGATCCTTGTACAAAAGTTTCCAAGATTATTAGTGAGCAATCCACAGTTGGAGGTTACCCAGTCTTAGGCCTAATCTGTTTCTTTAAAACGTTGGTATTCAAAAGGTGGTGCCAGGGCCACCCAGTCTGCACCTGGGAGACACCGTCAATGAACATTCTTGACTCCCACCCCCAAGACCTACTGAGCCAGAGTCTGTGTTTTAACAGAGCCTTCAGCCATTCATCTGCACAGTGAGAAGCTCTGCTTTAAAGAGCATAAGTTAAAAAGGAATAAAACTCAGTCATTTGTAGTGAAGTGGATGGACCTAGGGTCTGGCATATAGAGTGAAGTAAGTCAGAAAGAGAAAAAACAAGTATCATATATTAACACACGTATATGGGGTTTCCCTAGTGGCTCAGCTGGTAAAGAATCTGGTTGCATGCAGGAGACCTGGGTTTGATCCCTGGGTTGGGAAGATCCCCTGGAGAAGGGAATGGCTACCCACTCTAGTATTCTGGCCTGGAGAACTCCATGGACTATGCAGTCCATGGGGTCACAAAGAGTTGGACATGACTGAGTGATTTACACTTCACTTCATGGAATCTAGAAAGATAGTGCAGATGAGTCTACTTGCAGGGCAGGAATAGAGACTCAGACATAGAAAATGGACATATGGACATAGGAAGGAGAGGGTGAGATGAATTGAGAGTACCATTGAGATATATATATATACACACACACACACACACACACACACACACCATGTGTAAAATAGATAGCCAGTGGGAAGCTGCTATATAGCACAGGGAGCTCAGCTCAGTGCTCTGTCATGACCTAAAGTGGTTGAATGGGGGAGGTGGTGGGAGGCAGGGCCAAGAAGGAGGGGATACATGTATACATATAGCTGTTTTAGAAAAGGCAGAGGAACCAGAGATCAAATTGCCAACATCCACTGGATCATAGAAAAAGCAAGAGAGTTCCAGAAAAACATCTATTTCTGCTTTAATGACTATGCCAAAACCTTTGACTGTGTGGATCACAATAAACTGTGGAAAATTCTGAAAGAGATGGGAATACCAGACTACCTGATCTGCCTCTTGAGAAATTTGTATGCAGGTCAGGAAGCAACAGTTAGAACTGGACATGGAACAACAGACTGGTTCCAAATAGAAAAAGGAGTTCGTCAAGGCTGTATATTGTCACCCTGTTTATTTAACTTATATGCAGAGTACATCATGAGAAACACTGGACTGGAAGAAACACAAGTTGGAATCAAGATTGCCGGGAGAAATATCAATAACCTCGGATATGCAGATGACACCACCCTTATGGCAGAAAGTGAAGAGGAACTAAGAAGCCTCTTGATGAAAGTGAAAGTGGAGAGTGAAAAAGTTGGCTTAAAGCTCAACATTCAGAGAACGAAGATCATGGCATCCGGTCCCATCACTTCATGGGAAATAGATGGGGAAACAGTGGAAACAGTGTCAGACTTTATTTTTCTAGGCTCCAAAATCACTACAGATAGTGACTGCAGCCATGAAATTAAAAGACGCTTACTCCTTGGAAGGAAAGTTATTACTAAGTTTGCATATTCGAAAGCAGAGACATTACTTTGCCAACAAAGGTCCGTCTAGTCAAGGCTATGGTTTTTCCTGCGGTCATGTATGGATGTGAGAGTTGGACTGTGAAGAAAGCCAAGTGCTGAAGAATTGATGCTTTTGAACTGTGGTGTTGGAGAAGACTCTTGAGAGTCCCTTGGACTGCAAGGAGATCCAACCAGTCCATCCTAAAGGAGATCAGCCCTGGGATTTCTTTGGAAGGAATGATGCTAAAGCTGAAACTCCAGTACTCTGGCCACCTCATGTGAAGGGTTGACTCATTGGAAAAGACTCTGATGCTGGGAGGGATTGGGGGCAGGAGGAGAAGGGGATGACAGAGGATGAGATGGCTGGCTGGCATCACTGACTCGATGGACATGAGTCTGAGTGAACTTTGGGAGTTGGTGATGGACAGGGAGGCCTGGCGTGCTGCGATTCATGGGGGTCACAAAGAATCGGACACGACTGAGTGACTGATCTGATCTGATCTGATAGCTGTTTCACTCTGTTATATAGCAGGAACTAACATAACATTGTAAAGCAACTACACTAAAAGAAAAGAGCATGGGTGTCTATACTGCTAGAATGTAATCCAAAGGTCCAGATTCCACCTCTATCAGATACTGCAGATATTGCTATATAAACTCAGGCAAGTCACATGATGTGTGGGCCTAAGTTTCCACATCTGCAAAGGAGAGAAACTGACCAACAATGCAGGTCTGTTGAAGGATGAAAATAGGGAACACATGTAAAGCCCATGGTCTAAGTTGTCAAATGACTGTGCTCACTTACAAGTCAGGCTGACCCTGTGCAGATGTGACACTTTGTGTCAGGGTGATCTTGAGGGCAAAGACCACTCCATCCTTTTAGTTCTGTCCACAGACTTCACCAGAGTAGTGCTGTCACTGTGGAAAGAGGTTGAAGGGATGGGTGGAGTGGTTGAGGGTCACATGTTCCTGATGGCCAGAGGCCTGGAAGCTCTGACGTCAAGGAATGTTCTGGAAGCAGGAAGAAGGCAGCCAGTGTTCAGGGAGACTTTCTCCTTTTAGCTTGATTTGTATATTATTTGATATCATTATATTAACACATGCTTCCCTGGTGGCTCAGAGGTTAAAGTGTCCACCTGCAATGTGGGAGACCTGGGTTCGATCCCTGGGTCCGGAAGATCCCCTGGAGAAGGAAATGGCAACCCACTCCAGTATTCTTGCCTGGAGAATCCCAGGGACAGAGGAGTCTGCTGGGCTACAGTCCATGGGGTCTCAAAGGGTCAGACATGACTGAGCAACTTCACTTCACTATTAACACATGGACATCATCACACATCCAGTGCAAAATAGGTGCCTGTCCGGTGTAAGAACTGAAAAGGGGAAACATAAGTCAGCAATCAAGAAATTTAAACATAAAAGAGAGAGGATTAAGAAGGCAGCAAAAAGGGGGTTAGATGGTTACTTAGCATCACTGACTCAATGGACTTGAATCTGAGCAGACTCTGGGATATAGTGGAGGACAGAGGAGCCTGGCATGCTGTGGTCCATGGGATTGCTAAGAGTCAGGCACAACTTAGTCATTGAACAACAACAGCAAAAAGAGGGACTGCCGGCCACACGCAAACTCTGAAAGTGCTTTGAGGACATTAATGAGCCTACGAGAAGAAGACTTCCACAGGCAGGTCTGCCTGCCTCTGTGGACTGTGCAGGGGAATGCAGGGGATGGAGTGGGAATTTTCCCAGCGTCACTGATGGGCCTGGGACAGCCTTTCAGAAGGCATTATAAACACAGCACTTCCTTAGTGTCCCTCACTGTGGTCACACTTCCTGCTTAACACGGACTTTGTTATAGTAGTTTCTTACTGTTGACAGAAATGTCGTTGGCGACCTCAGGCAGCCTGCAGATGGACAGTGAGCCAAAACAAACACACCCCCAGGTTATCCTAGCTGCAGATGATTGTAGTTTTTGCATATGTGCCCTGGCAGCCTCCACTTCTATCAGTGCTATTGTTTCAGTTTATGGTTAAACTTTTTATCTAGTAAAAAATATATGTTCCATCACAGGACAAGGGTTAGCTGAGTTCACTGAAACAGGAGAAAATGCAGAGAGAGGTGTAAAGCTGCCTGGGGCAGCGTTCTTTACCAACAAGGGGATTCATGACCCCCGAGATCACCTTTCCAGTGTCCTGCAGCCAGAGTTGTTTTTCAGATTATATGGGCCACAGGAGCCACGGAGTGTGAAATATGCCAACATGACCCTGAATGTAATAGTTATTTTTTTCCACCTGGTTTTAATTTTGGTCACCAACAACTCAAGAAAATTAATAAAAATAAATAGGGCTTCTATTTTTTTATTTCTGTTATTTATTATTTCCATTCCTATTTTTTTTTAATTTTATTTTATTTTTAAACTTTACAATATTGTATTAGTTTTGCCAATCCTATTTTTGTTTTGGTACTTCTATGCATCAGCTATTCATTTGAACCCCCGAGATTGTGGCAAATAGAGTGCCCAACAGACCATTTTATTTTTTCTGCCTACTGGCAGTCTGCCTACTCAGTTATTTTCTCCTTCTCCTTCTTTGATTGTTTTCCTGACTCTCGCAGGCCAGAAGTTTAGCAGATGTGTATGTGCTAGAGACTTCCATGGAGGCTTATCCACCGAGTCTTACGTCCCACTTTCCACAGCATGGCTTCCTCATCCTTTGCCCGTTTCCAGCAGATATTTGTATAACTTTCATTTAACACTTGTCATCTGGCTCAGGTTTTTAAGCTGCTAGCTTCTCTGATCAAAAGGCGTTGTCACTTTTTAATCTTCCTCATTTGCATCTTCATTTGAACATTCTTTTGAGCTAAGCAGCTGTGAAGACACATTTATGAAATTATTTAATTCTATCACTTTCTGCTCTGGGTCACTAACAAGGATGATGAGAGAATTTGATAATCTCTAAATTTCCCAAATGCTTACTTCTTTAAGTAGTCAAACTCATGATATCTAAAAACCTTAATTAAAGTAAATGGAGACATTGCCAAGCAACCAGTTTGTACCCTATGACCCTTCAGGCTGGTTTGCTCCCTTTTCACTCTGTTTTACCCTAAATTACTTAATTTAGATAAGAAGCAACAATTCCATCCCTGTACCCCTTCTCCCACCTATGACACTGGTCAACACCGTCAGGACATATGTAAGTTATGTTTTTCCTTCTGAGTTCAGGAGTGAAGAGCAGCAAATAGATGACCTTTCTTCACCAACTAGGGTCCCAGCTGGAGGAGAGCCTCTGTGGACCATCAAACTGGCCCTTACATATAACTAACTCATCTGTGAAGTTGCCAAAAATGCATCTGTAAGAGAAATCTTCCAAAGAACTCAGGATTGTTTCTTCCCTGCCCCTCCTTGGGATTTCTGTCACATTGTCACAACAACCCTGCCTTTTTAAAAGTGCCAGTCCATGGGCACTTAAAGAACAAAAGGACTGGCACTTCCCTGGTTGGCCCAGGGGTTAAGAATCTGCATGCCAGTGCAGGGGACACGGGTTCAGTCCCTTGCCTGGGAAGATTCCACATGCCACAAGACAACTAAGCCCCTGTGCCACGGCTACTGAAGCCTGCATGCCCTAGAGTCTGTGGTCTGCAACGAGAGAAGCCGCTGCAACGAGAAGCCTATGCACCTCAACTAGAGAGGACCCAGGGGTAGCCAGGAAGACCCAGTGCCACTAAAAGAGGTAAATGAGTAAACGAACAAAGGGCTTGACTGGCTCTTTTTTTTTTTTTTTTAATCTGGAAGAAAAACAATCTTGTTAGTTGATAGCACCTGGGGGGGCCTCAAGTATAAGGAGGACAAAAATCCATAACGGAAGCCATCATTGGGTTTGACGGTTCTTTGTGGGTGGCTGAAAAATATTGGCAATTACAGCCTAATATTACAAGTGCTAGAGTGATATGTGAGATGCTATGCGTGTATGTTTTATTGAGGCTTTTTTGACCTTCCTCAAAGGTGTAGACCTTCCAGAGCATTTGAAATCTGTATAGTGTGATTGAGGAACTAAAAATTTTCCTTTTAAATTTTAATAAATATACACAGAAATTTAAATAACCACACATGCTATTGGCTTGCGTATTGGACAGTGCAGTTCCAGACTGTCCATTGGATCAAACATTTCTCGGTAGCCCATGTTTGCATCTCATTTCCTGAAATATGCAAAGCAAATTAAGCACACTAGCTAGCTCACCAAGGTCATCAGTGAGAAGCCTTTAGGTATGAACTTATCTTTCCTTTAGAAAATCTTCCTACAACTGAATGCTTTCATAGAAAGTTTGTTCAGGTTTTTCCTTTTTTTTTTAAATTAGAGGATAATTACTTTACAATATTGTGGTCTCTGCTGTACATCAATGCAAATTCAATGTGAATACATCATAATTATATATATGTTGCCTCCCTCTCACTCCTCTATCCCACCCTTCTAGGTTTTCACAGAGTGCCAGGCTGGGCTTCCTAACATCTTACAGAAAACCTGAACGAACATTTTGGCCAACCCAATACTTATCCGCTCTTGGCATTAAAATTACCTATTTGTTTGCATATTCCCCACTTAACTGTATACTCTGGGGGAAAAGGGAGGGGGTTGTTTTTCTCTTATGCACCAGTATGTACTGAGTACAGACTACAATTTCTTATCAAGTACTTGAAAAATATCCGTTGAAAAATAGTTTTCCATATGGATTATCTATAGGGTGAAAAAAAATCAAAGCCAAGAAGGTTTTTGTTACTGCAGCATCTCCCCTGTTGCCTACCCTAAATCATTTTTTAGCTCTTACTCTGGCTGGCAAAAGCCAGTGATATCAGGGTGTTCATGCCTCGTCACCATTACTCAGTGAAATGTGGCCCTTTCTTCCCAGTTCTATGGGTAAATCCTCATTGATATAAACAAGTCATGCCTGTTTGGTTCAATTCCCTTGGCAATAATCCATTTAAAGGTGAACATATAACCTAGATCTGATCAGTAATTTGTGAGAGTTTTCTTCCAGGAGTTTTCTGAGGAAAGCTTGACTCTTAAAAGGGATATAAGAAACAGTTGGCCTATCTTTTGCCTCGAGGTATTCCTATGTCCCTTGGACTGCAAGGAGATCCAACTAGTCCATCCTAAAGGAAATCAGTCCTGAATATTCTTTGGAAGGACTGATGCTGAAGCTGAAACTCCAATACTGTGGCCAGCTGATGTGAAGAACTGACTCATTTGAAAAGACCCTGATGCTGGGAAAGATTGAAGGCAAGAGGAGAAGGGGATGTCAGAGGATGAGATGGTTGGATGGCATCACTGGCTCAATGGACATGAGTTTGGGTAAACTCCAGGAGTTGGTGATGGACAGGGAGTCCTGGCGTGCTGCAGCCCATGGGCTTGCAGAGTCGGACACGACTGAGCGACTGAACTGAACTGATTCCTATGTCTGAATGTGAAGTCTAGAGCTTCTATAGCCATTTTGGAAACACTGGGGGAATTGAACTGAGGGTAGAGAGTTGGGACAGAGATATAGTCTTTGATGTTGAGCTTCTTAAGCAACCAACCCTGAAATCTGCGCAGTATCTACATATTTTGGTTATGGGCAATAGTACATTTCCTTTTTTTTTTTTTTTTTTTTGTGGTGCTGGGTCTTCATCGTGCACACGGGCTTTCTCCAGTTGTGGTAAACGGAGGCTACTCTTCATTGCGGTGCATGGGCTTCTCATGGTGGTGGCTTCTCTTGTTGAGGAGCATGGGCTCTAGGCACATGGGCTCAGTAGTTGTGGCTCATGGGCTTAATTCCTCCCTGGCACATCGAATCTTCCCAGACCGGGGGTTGAACCTGTGTCCCCTCCATTGGCAGGTGGCTTCCTAACTAATGGACCACCAGGGAAGTCCACATTTGCTTATTTTTAAAGCCAATCAAATCAGGAGTTTCACGTGGTTTAACTGGGTCCTCTGCAAAGCTATAATCAAGGAGTAAGCTGAGGCTGGGTTCTAAGCTGGAAGCCCCTGAGGAAGGATCCAGTTCCATACTCACATCGTTGTTGGTGGCATTCGGTTCTTCGTAGACTACTACTAAACTCAGCTCCTCATTACATGGCCTTTTCTACGTGTCAGCCCACATCTCAGTTTGCTTCTTCAAAACCATCAAGAAAGAGTCTCCTCAAACATGGCTGCTACAGTCCTATGTAATGTATCATGTCCTTCTTGTCTCCTGTGCTGTGTTCTGTTGGTTAGAAGTAAGTCTCAGATCCTGCCCACACGCTAGGGCAGAGGATCACACGAGAGCTTGATCATGGGGCCACCCCAGAGTCGGTTTGCCAAACCTCCTCATTTTAAGGATGAAGAAGCAGGCCCAGAGGGATGACTTGGCTTTCCAAAGACATAGCTGCTTGGTTGAAGAACTGAGAGTAGATGCTCCACTCTTTAATTTCAAGCCAGTACTTGAGCCAGAATCTGGTTCTGCCAAATTATCCGTGTTACTCAATTTCTTTGAGCCTCAGTTTTCTAATTTCTAAAACAAGGTTATGATATCTATCTTTAAGAGATTATTTTAGAGAGTTTCATATGGTAACATTTGTACATCCCTGTCTGTGTTTCTGCAGATATTAGATGTTAAAAAGCTACTTTATGGTTTCTTCCTTTGCTACTGTATCATGTAGTCCTGTTCTCTCATCTCCTTAGTGCTGATGACTAGAAGATTTGGCTTTCTATGTTTCCATTTTGAGTTTTAGAATGTAATCTGTAAGGCTGAAAAGAATGGTAAGTGAAGTTTATTGAACCATCTTGGGAGTGAAGGTCTGGGTCCAGAGTCAAATAGGGATCCTTTATTTAAAACGTGCTAACATAACTGTGTCTCTGCTTTGGCCACAATCTCTGAACTCTAAGTCAAAGCAATTGTATTGCTGAATTGAACTCTGGGGACTTTCTCCCTAGCATTTTGGTTTTAGCTTTTTAAATCAAGGTCAACCAGCTCCAGTGGAGGGCATTTTTTGATGCCAGCTGATCATCATAAATAATATACCAATAACTGCTTTAAAAGGAGGATACAGGCTGAATGGTTAATGAAAATTCTTAAAGTGATGCTGTTATGCTGTGATTCTTGAAATGAAATTCAGAAATTTCCATGGGTTCAAGATAAGTTCACTCCATAAAGTCTGCATGAAAATTCTATGCCTTTTTTTCTGACCCACGCTGAATTGTTTTATAGCAGGTCAATGGGGTTTGCGTTCTTTTTCACTATACTATCAGCCTGCTGTCCTTTGGGGACCAGAGTTTTTATACACTGGTGAACTGTCACGAGTGATGTGAAACTAATGTCTCATGATAAACTTTGATGGAGTTAAGAGCCAGACTGTTGTCCCCTTATTTATTAAGTTAGTCTCCTGAGTGAGAAATGTATATTAAAAATGTTTCAACATTTCAAATGGACATTTCTCCTAGGTTCTTTGTTCCATGGTGCCATTTTGGTCTTTACTGGAAATCTGAATTGCTTTAGCTAAAATGATTTTGTAGCCTCTGTCTTGTAATTATAATAAAATCAGCTTATATTTATTGAGATCTGACTATGAACAAGCCAAACTTCGTTCTAAATGCTTTACAAGTCTTACGTCACTTAGTTCTCTCCGATACTTTGACTTAGGTGCTGCATTCCCACGAAGCATGAGTTTTTGTTTTTGTTTTGTTTTTAAACAGATACAGATACAACATAGGCCCCAAATTACATTTGTCTCTTATTTTTTCTGCAAAATGCAAAATATTATTCATGGTATTGTGGGATGGAGGCAAATCTAGTCTTTTTATCTGTATTTGTCCAATGCAACATCTAGCAAGTTGATTTACACTGGCTTTTGCCAAAGTAGGAGAGCCAAAGTATTCAGAAGCTTGTAGTTTATTCTGGAGACTACTCTAGGATTTTGAGGGTGAGAACTGTCTCGAAAAAAAAAAAAAACTGTTAGTCGCTCAGTAGTGCCCAACTCTTTGTGACCCCATGGACTATATATCCTGCCAGGCTCATCTGTCCATGAAATTCTCCAGGCAAGAAAAGAATACTGGAGCGGATTGCCATTCCCTTCTCCAGGGCATCTTCCTGACCCAGGGATTGAACCTGGGTCTCCCACATTGCAGGCAGATTCTTTACCATCTGAGCCACCAGGGAAGCCCAACTTGTTATTTTTTTGCCTATAGCTATTATTCATTAAGTATTATAAAACTGGAATTGGAGTTACTATAAATATGCCTTATGGATTGTATGCTTGTTACACTACAGGTTTACTCATGTACAAATGTTTCACGCTAAGTAGAAGAAAAGGGCACTTCTTAACTAAGATTTACCTCAATACGGTAATGAAAACAATAGTGTAAATGTTCAATTCCAATGACCTGCGACTATGTGTATGTGTGCTAAGTCACTTCAGTCGTGTCCAACTCTTTTCGACCCTATGGACTATAGCCCACCAGGCTCCTCTGTCCATGAGATTCTCCAGGCAAGAATACAGAAGTGAGTTGCTATGCTCTTCTCCAATGACTGTGTGTCAATAATTAATATGTTAGCATCCTTACTTAGTTTCGTGAGCTTTTAAAAAGGGTGAGCAGTTTGTGCTGGCACGAATAGCACTGTGCCTCCTTTTCTCAACTGACTTTTGTCATAGGAGAGATGCTTACTCATGTTTCTGTATTATACACAACTGTGCCGTCATCTCTTTATATTGGATTACCACTAATTAGAGAAGAATTGTAATTCTTCCCCTTGATGGGTAAAAGAGAATCACATGCCTCTAATTTCAACTCTGGAACAACTACCAAATTTTATAGTCTGAGAAATCGCATTTTAGTGGTGGGCTGTAATGAATTAATCATCTTCAGGATGGAAAAAAAAAAAAAAAAACCTCTACTTTAATATTCTGTGGCCAGCAGATATTTCGAATAAAGAAGTTGTTCGATGATGAGGGTTTTTTAAGCAAATAGCTATGACTGATACTTCAAAGCTACCCAACGTTTTTAAGTTGATGCCAAGACCTTTCTGATGTAATAGTCTGCCGAATTATGCTTGGTTTAACTTATCTTAGCATCCTCTAGAGGCCATATAGAAACTAAAATCCAGTGTGAGAAATCCTTTCAAGGCTATACTATGCATGTTATTTTGAGACGTATTAAAAGAAGCTAGATCCAGCAGAGCCTCAGAATTACATATCAGTAACTTGATAAGTTCCTTTATGCTCCTCACTGCCAGAATAACTGGGTAACAAGAACAATGGATTTAGTTGGAAAGTTTTATTTCTCCCATATGCATGAGCATTAGAAACACAAAAATGGACACGATTATTTGTGTGGCATCTTCATAGCCAATAGACAGCTGACATTTTAACTGAACAGATAGGTTCATAAGGAGCTTGGGTGCTAACATATGGTGACATTTCCAATTATAGGCCCCTACTATACTGTAAAACTGCTGATTTTTTAAAAAATTTACTAACACAGAACAAATATCTCTTAATGTCTATTTCTTAAAATGTCTGAAAGAAGTTGCAAAATAGTTGGTGTGCAATGTAACTAAAGGAAAAACATGTACTGCCTGAGATAATCACAAAAATATGTTATGTTTAGAAAAATCAAGGAATATGTGTTGTGGGAGAGGTTTGCTGTCTTTCCAAGCCTTATACCTGGCTTTGCTTAGATCTTAGATGCCTGGATCAAATTAGTATATCCCAGGAGAAATCAGCAGGACTGATTATATTCAAGATTGAAAACCCCTGGCAGAGGCTTTTTGTCATGGAGTCTAGTTTGTTTGGAGTGGGGCAGCTGGGTACCCAACTCTAAGGATTTGCTTGTCTGGAGTGGGGCAGCTGGGTACCCAACTCTAAGGATTTGCTTAATCAGGAAGTCTGACACAGGCATAAGAATCTGGGGAGAATTTAATTCCAAATTTCTAAGCGTAGTTTTAATTTTTAATGTGTAGTAGTTCCATATTTGTGTGTGTGTGCATATGTATAAGCCTTTTAAGAACCAGATTGAGGAGGAACTCTCAACAGTTTTAACAGTGAGCTACTTACATTTGTCGGAGAAGGCAGTGGCACCCCACTCCAGTACTCTTGCCTGGAAAATCCATGGACAGAGGAGCCTGGTAGGCTGCAGTCCATGGGGGCGCTAAGAGTTGGGAATGACTGAGCGACTTCACTTTCACTTTTCACTTTCATGCATTGGAGAAGGAAATGGCAACCCACTCCAGTGTTCTTGCCTGGAGAATCCCAGGGACAGGGAAGCCTGGTGGGCTGCCGTCTCTGGGGTTGCACAGAGTCGGACACGACTGAAGCGACTTAGCAGCAGCAGCAGCACTTACATTTGTATCTATATGGAACATTATGGTCATTAACCCTATTTCAATATTTCTTCCTTCTAAGTCTAATTTAGTTTTCATCTCTCTATGTTATATTTTACTTTGAGTTAATACCCATGGGTGTAACTATTTGGCATGTTTGTTTTAATTCTATTGATAATAGTTAATTAATAAAGTGAAAAAGATGGGTGTTTATATCAACAAATGAATTAGAATTTTGGCCCAAAAATGATCCATTTCTTTGATTTTAACCAATTTTTGTATTTTTTATTTCTTGAAGTTTTCCCAGAGAAAATTTCCTACTTAACTAATTAACCTATTGACATTTCAAATTAAATTTCACCTAAAACATGCTATTATGATTAGAGAAATAAGATTGGGTAGAATTAAATATTAACCTTCACATTCTCTGATAATAAAGCTGTTTGAAATATGGCATCCATTATTTGTTACCCTGTTTCTCTGTGTGTACACACTGAGAGAGTCAGTTCAGGGTGTATGTTAGCTGAGTTAAGCAGACACAGAAATATATTCACAATCAACTAATCAACGTTTGTGTATGGAAGCTCTGTGTTGGTTTTTATACAATGGAATCATTTTGCACTGGCAATTGCTAAATTTTCAGCATGAAATTGCCAAGGGTATGTATTCCCTAACATTACAAATTGCTGATCCTCCCACAATTGATCATTTCTCAAGTTCAGCCTTTTTTTTTTTTTTTTTTTAATGAAAGCAGATTTACAAACTTTAGACACCATTCCACTTATGGTTTGAAGTTTAGCAGCATTAGAATTGCTGGGAAAATCAGTTTTCATTATGAAATTAAATCTACTTTCTTTCATATAGAAATTAGACTTGCTTCTGATTTGTGGGCTAACATCTAAGTAGTAAAAATGGTCTGAAGCATGGTCTTTAATTTGACAAATATGCAGATCTTTTGAATAAACCCCTACTAGATAACACTCTAAGTAGGATTAACTTCAAGTTTCTCCATGGACATAAGGCAAGGAATTCATTAAAATAAATACTTCAAACTCCTTGCCTGACAAATGAGAATAAAATTAGATCAGCAGTCAAGGCCTTAAGCTCTAATAGATTCATGAATGTATTTCTTTATAAAGTTCAGAGATATACAAGAAGGCACAGTACAAGAAGGCTAATTTCTATCTTTGATGTTGGAAGACAAAGAAAGAAAGGAAGGGAAGAAAGAGGTATGGGAAAGAGAAAAAGGTGGCTCTTTCTCCTTTCCTGCATAACTCTATTTCCAAAAAAAATTAATTTCTCTTACCATGGCTTGCTGATTTGAGATTACCTTCAAAAGTCTCTCATTATTTTCCTACCATGGGCATGGTAGAGTGGGCAATGAGACAAACAATAAAAAATAGTTTCCTGCCTTCCTGGCATTTCAGTAGGTTGGGAGATCAATAGACCTAAAAATAATAATTTTATTTTCCACGGTTCTCATATTTCAAGATAAAACATCTCTTATCAAGAAGAACACAAAGATGGAAAAAAATGGTTTTGGAAAAAAATGGGGAAAAAAGCAAATACTGCATGAAAATGGATCCATAATGTTTGAATGAGTGAGAGCAGATGAAATTATCTACCCTTTTTGCTGCTGCTGCTGCTGCTGCTAAGTCACTTTAGTCATGTCCAACTCTGTGCGACCCCATAGACAGGAGCCCACCAGGATCCCCTATCCCTGGGATTCTCAAGGCAATGGAATGTTTGCCATTTCCTTCTCCAATGCATGAAAGTGAAAAGTGAAAGTGAAGTTGCTCAGTCGTGTCCGACTCTTAGCAACCCCATGGACTGCAGCCTACCAGGCTTCTCTGTCCATGGGATTTTCCAGGCAAGAGTACTGGAGTGGGGTGCCATCGCCTTCTCTACCCTTCTTGAGGTTATCCCGAAGGAAGCTGGAAGCTCATAGTGTCCAAGACTCACCAAGTCTATTTTAATAGAATGAGATGGGCTACAGGCTTGTAAGGTGACCACGCCTTTCTCTAGGAACTCTGGGAAGCCTTAGCACTGAGACAAAGAAAAACTTCAGGTTAGCTTTCCAAAGAACTATGGCAAATTTATTCATGGCGAATAAATTCTTTCTGGCAAACTTTTCCATTTCATTACTTAAGCTCACTAAAATGTTACTTTTTTTCTAAGCTTGGTATACACAGTCAACCTTTACACTTACTTCAAATTCAAACAAAATTGTCCAGATTCTGAAATATGGTAGTTTGTTGAATTATCGTTAATTTTTCTCTGTATGACTTTTCTCACTGCCCAGTGTTTTAAAATAGTACATGTCTGTTCATCTTCTTTAAAGGTTAATCTCTATCTCTGGCAAGGGCTTGCATATGTGTGTGTATATTACTCTTTCTTAAGGATAAATGAACAGGCATCCTTGATCATATGTTTATAAATATATAGTAGTTTATATCCTATAAATAGTGAAGATCATTTGTATACATGAGAACCTGAAAATTTCTTCTGATGAGAAAATGAGAGATTTTATGTATTGGATTAATCTAAGTGATGCTGAAGCATTTATTTATTGGGGAAAAATTTCATACAGTTGGATGAATCCAGATGTACTTTCAGATTATGAAACAGCTCAGGCTATTATGTAAATGTTTGGGTTGTGGTAGAAAAGATAATGTATTTTTCCAAAAGCCGTGCTCCTTCCATTTTCAACTTTTGTGCTCTTTGAGGGAAATTTAGTCCATGTGTTTGTGATTCATTTACACTTAACTCATCAAAATAATGTTTGCTAAGAGCTATTTGGTATCCAACAGGCTTCTTAATCTATGTGGATTTATTTTTTACTTTTTTTTTTTTTTGCTCCTTAGAACCAGGAAGATGCTTTTGGTCAAACCACTTGAATTTTTGCTTTTTTAAAATTTTCTAAAACTTGAAAACATAAAAGATTTAGTAGATTTAAAGCCATAAGATACCTGATCTCTCTTATTAAGCAATCACTCTTTTAAGATGGGGATGATAAAAGAAATGAACTTCTAAGAAGTGAACTTTCTAGCGTTAAAACAATTAGGTTCCTACAGAATGACTAATACTTGATGTCTTGAGTGGCAGTGATTAAAGAACATAGTAGCGAGACTTGATCATTAAAAGTAATATTTCCTTTGCTTTTAACAAAAATGTTTTAAAAATAGTCTAGTATGGTAACATAAAAGAAATAGTTCGGTATGGCGACTATAGTTAATAATATATGTTGTATACTTGAAATTTGCCGAGAGTGTAGATTTGAGTTGCTCTCACCAAAACACACAAAAAACATATTTTGTGAGGTGATCCATGTGTTAATTAAACTTACTGTGTTAATCATTCCACAATATATGTATATCATCACCTCATACACTTTAAACTTATATAGTGTTATCTGTTACTTATTTCTAATAAAACTGGACAAGAAAAGAAAAATAGGGAACAGGAAATATAGATTTTTAAAAGGAGGCTTGATAAGGCAACAGAGATATTATTACTCTACTTAGAGTGATAAAAACTCAAGGAATACGTGAAATATAGCGTTGGCCAAGAGCATTCTCTAGGGAAAAACAAATGCTTTTAAAGTACTTGACTCAGAGAAAAAAGATATCTGTGTAGCTCTTTGGTTCACAAGTAAATTCTCCATTTTTAGGTTTTTGAATTTTATGAGATTGGAAAATTATAGATAGGTGGAAGAATTTTGCCTTTTCTGCAGAGATGGAAACTTTTGTGATGACAAAATTCAGATTTTACTGTTGTTACTCAAAAGGAGTGGGGGGAATATGTTATTAAGCAAAAGGGAAAGGGAATATCTACCATGAAATCAAGAAGGTAGGCAGGAATCAGTCCATGCTGTCCACTTTAGGCTGTGAGGAGTTTAGATTTGGTTTAACTGTGATGGGAAACTACTTATGGATTTTAGGCAGGGGAGTGAAGCATTCAATTGATGCTTCCAAGATCACTTGGGTTGCTCTATGGAGAATGGATCACAGAAAGGCAATGGCATAAAAAGTAAGACCAGTTAGGTGGTGCTTGGAGTAGTTTAGAAAGAGATGATGGTGATTTGGCCAATGGTGCTAGGAGCTAAGTTAAGGAAAAGAAAAATGAACAGATTCCTATTGTATTCTGAAGACAGAATCCACTGGACTTGGTGACAGACTTCATGATGGAAAAACAATACAGCCAGGTGACTCCTTGTCTGCCTTTAGCAACTTGGAATATGGTGGTGTCATATTCTGGAGAAATGGGTGTGCTCACAGGGGTCATTTGTTTTGGTTTTGCTTGTTAAAAAGCAGAGACATTACTTTACCAACAAAGGTCCGTCTAGTCAAGGCTATGGTTTTTCCAGTGGTCACGTATGGATGTGAGAGTTGGACTGTGAAGAAAGCTGAGCGCCGAAGAATTGATCCTTTTGAAATGTGGTGAAGAATCCTGAGAGTCCCTTGGACTGCAAGGAGATCCAACAAGTCCATCCTAAAGGAGACCAGTCCTGGGTGTTCATTGGAAGGACTGATGCTGAAGCTGAAACTCCAATACTTTGGCCACCTCATGCGAAGAATTGACCTATTGGAAAAGACCCTGATGCTGGGAGGGATTGGGGGCAGGAGAAAAAGGGGATGACAGAGGATGAGATGGCTGGATGGCATCACTGATTCGATGGACATGAGTTTGGGTGAACTCCGGGAGTTGGTGGTGGACAGGGAGGCCTGGTGTGCTGCAATTCATGGGGTCGCAAAGAGTCGGACACGACTGAGCGACTGAATTGAACTGAACTGAACTGAACTAGGTTACTATGTGGCCTATTAAAATGCCAGGCAAAGTGTAGATAGTGATAATGTATACTAGGTATTCTCACTAAATATGATTGCTGTCAAAAGGCTCTTAGATAAAAGTATTCCTACCTGTACTCTCTACATGGACTCTTCAGATTGTTTTAATGAAAACCAGGATGTCAAAGTGGTCATTATGGGTAATCCTATTTGAACATTTCTGTAAGACACATCACTTAAGTATTTTCCTAAACCTAGGAGAAGAAGAATTAAAATCACCTACCTGCTGTTTATTATTTATGGAGTACTGTTAATTATTTTATACTTAAATTAACCAGGTGACTTCCCTGGTAGCTCAGACGGTAAAGTGTCTGCCTACAATGCAGGAGACCCAGGTTTGAACCCTGGGTCGGGAAGGTCCTCTGGAGAAGGAAATGGCAACCCACTCTAGTACTCTTACCTGGAAAATGCCATGGATGGAGGAGCATGGTAGCCTATAGTCCATGGGGTTGCAAAGAGTCGGACACGACTGAGCGATTTCACATTCGCTTTCTTTCACTTAAGTTAACCATTTGCTGTTTGCATTAACTCATTCTAAAATCCTATATTCAGTTAATCCTTTTGTTATAGAGAGTTCTCTGGTTGTTACTGAAGATAAGTCTCTCTTTAACATTACCACACACCAGATGGATTTATTACAATGGCGTTTGTTCTAAAAAACTTACATATACATTTATGTGTAAAATATAAATTTTATATATAGCATAAATATACATTTATGTTTAGATATGTATGTATTATATAATAGCTATTGCTCCCTCCCCCCAAAAAAAATTCCTAAGTTTTTTTTGTATATTCCCAGCCAATCAATACTTAACAGGATTTTCTTAGTTAAGTATATTTTGTAGAAAAAAAAAGTTTTCCTGCTGTGATCTCTCCTTCTGCCAATGATTTGTGCTCTGGCAGTTTTGATCCATTAACTGGATAAAGTAACAGTGCTGAATCTACAACAAAGAGATTATTAGCCTTGTAGATGCTAATATGCAAGTTACTTAGTACCTTGAAATACCTTTAAGAAATGGCCCATTATGTAGAGGGAACAATTAGTAGCCAATAAGGGACTGGTAGAACTTCACTGACATTACAATGTGCTTCATTCCTATCACTGCAGCATGGAAAATTTTGCCTGGGGTTATATGAACTATATCTGGGAACATCTATGGCTGAACAAAGTGTGTTCTTCTAGGGAGTATACTATCATGACACCACATAGCGCTGGGCCAGTTAGTGATGCCATTTCCAGAAACATGCGCCTCATGCAAAACGAGGTGCTGATTTGTATGTGTATATTCCGAATTGCCGCTGCTGCTGCTGCTGCTAAGTCGCTTCAGTTGTGTCCGACTCTGTGCGACCCCATAGACGGCAGCCCACCAGGCTCCGCCGTCCCTGGGATTCTCCAGGCAAGAACACTGGAGTGGGTTGCCATTTCCTTCTCCAATGCATGAAAGGGAAAAGTCAAAGTGAAGTCACTCAGTCGTGTCCGACTCTTAGCGACCCCATAGACTGCAGCCTACCAGGCTCCTCCGTCCATGGGATTTTCCAGGCAAGAGTACTGGAGTGGGGTGCCATTGCCTTCTCCCGAACTGAGTGAATATCAAATGCAAAGTAAGCACACCTGGTAAGCATCTGCCTCATAGAATGAGCCTGAGCGTATCTTGTTATATATAAAACCTCTCTCATGTTAAAGAAGTTAATGCAGGATAATGTATTGAAGCAACAGCACTCCTTTTTTTCCCATCATAATACATAAATTGAATGGTATTCATTAGGTAACACTTTTTGATGTGAAATTCCCAGTGTTATAGCTGAAACTCTCCCACGTTTTTCCTGCTCAAAAAGTTATGCATGTAAGAATGCAAGTTTATGGTAATAAAAATATACAGATACTCTCATCATTGCTCTAATTTGTATTCAAACCTGTAATCATCCACTCATTCTGATTCAGTTATTAATAATTAATTGTATCGAGCACATCTGAGAGCTAATGGCTGTACTGATGAGCGGTTCTGAGATTCTAAGTATGGTAAATCCAAACCCTTTAATGATCTAAGTGTGACATCCCTCCTCAGAATTAAACCAACACTAAGCCTGAGCTTCCCATAGTCCAATCTTAGGAAGCAGCTTTGTTCATGTTATAAGTTTTTACCACTTTCCTTTTATGTCTTTTGAGTTGTATGCCACACATAGAAATGTTTTCCCTTTTCCAGGATTCGATTTTTAGAAATAATGCATGTTTTCTTCTAGTACTTTTATGGTTTACTTTTTTTAATGTCAGTACTTGGCACCTATGCTCCAATTGAGCTGTGGAGAAATCCTATCACAGCTAGCTAATTTGCTGAAAATAGCTTGAAGACTTTTACCATATATTAAATCTGGAAACAAGAATTTGCAGACTACAGAGATAATAATTAGGTTTTAGAGCAAGAATAGGCTGTGAAGATCATCTAGTCAGATGTTCTCATTTTCAAGGTGGGGAAAGGGAAATGAATGTAAAGAATTCCAGCATAGTAAAATATTTTACCTAGGGTCCTGCAGCGTCAGGTGCCAACAGGAAGATCTCTTTCCATGCTCATGAGGTTGCTTCTTACTGCATTCATTCCTCCACTTTGCCAGCATTTAATGAGCAAATCATGATCTGGGCATCACATGATTTTAGTTGGCCACATTTATTGATCATCTTGTTCAATTTAAGAGGATAAAATGTACTCCAGGTTTTTAAAGCTTTTTGGAGGGGAGGCTTGGGAACCTAGTACATCTCAAGTGTCAAACTGCACATATTTCACTTCTTGCTCAGATTCAGAATATTGTTACTGGTTATTATGAAGTCTAGGTTTAGTTATAAAAATATCTGTTAATGTGAAACAAATCTGATTTTATTTAGCACTTGTAAGAAGGTTGAGAAGAGGAGAGGAAAGAGTTGCTGCTGCTGCTGCTAAGTCGCTTCAGTCGTGTCCGACTCTGCGACCCCATAGATGGCAGCCCACCAGGCTCCCCTCTCCCTGGGATTCTGCAGGCAAGAACACTGGAGTGGGTTGCCATTGCCTTCTCCAATGCATGAAAGTGAAAAGTGAAAGTGAAGTCACTCAGTCGTGTCCAAAACTTAGGAACCCCATGGACTGCAGCCTACCAGGCTCTGCCGTCCATGGGATTTTCCAGGCAAGAGTACTGGGGTTGTTTGCCATTGCCTTCTCCGAGTAAAGAGTCGAGAATCCATTAACTGCCTTCAGCAATATAACAGTATCCTAAATAAGCAGAATGTTGCTCCCCTGTGTCATTCTGTAGTCTTACTGGACCACCAAGTCAGCCAAAGGATGCTTTCAGAGGGGACTGAGATTTAGTGAGATGGAAATTGCAGAACTCAGTTTTCTATTACACAGACATTCTCTAGTCTCATCAATTAATATGGTGCATTTTCAAGCAACCCATGAAAAGACTAGATCTGTTTCTTTGGGGGAATACACTTGCTTTGTAGAGACTGAGGATTCATGGAGCCATTTCTCTGAAATATTGTCCTTGGGACCCAGTATTTAAACTCACAAACCTGCATGCAGATAATTCTTAATAATGGTTATTGTTTTAAAGAAACCATATTGACCACCAGACACCACAGTGCTCCTTCCCCTCCCCCACAAATAAATACCTTTACCTTTCTCACTCCCTAGTAGCATCTCAGGCTGTTTAAAAAAAATGACAATGGTTGTAAATATTAATCTAATTATAGTTAGAAGAGATTTACAGCTCTAATTACAACTGCTGTTAAATTTCAAAGGGACTGACATAAGCAATCAACACAGCCCATACAAGAATCCATCTTGCTGTTAAAAAAGGTACCTGCCAATTGTTTGTCAGTTGAATGACACGCAACACTGCACACATTATCTCCAGAATTAGTGATACTGACAGTTTTGCCACGTTTGAAGTATGTAGGCAGCATGGTGCAAAGGCATGGAACCTAGGAATTACTCACTTAGGGATAACTGTGTTACCAGTATGTGCAAGTTCATCAAGTATGTTATCATCAACGCAATTCTTTAAAATTTAGGTCAACCAACTGCATGTTTAGAACTTTTGTATGGTAAAAATGAGCATTCTGCGAAATACATACACATACACTTGCAATCTAATTATTTAATGGCACCCCACTCCAGTACTCTTGCCTGGAAAATCCCATGGACAGAGAGGCCTGGTGGGCTGCAGTCCATGGGGTTGCTAAGAGTCGGACACAACTGAGCGACTTCACTTTCACTTTTCACTTTCACGCATTGGAGAAGGAAATGGCAACCCATTCCAGTGTTCTTGCCTGGAGAATCCCAGGGACGGGGGAGGCTGGTGGGCTGCCATCTATGGGGTCGCATAGAGATGGACATGACTGAAGCGACTTAGCAGCAGCAGCAGCAGACATATATATATGTATGACAAGTATATTACCTGTTATATAACAATTATATATATTATATAACAATTACAAGGTATATGATACCTGTCAGCACTGAACTTATATAACAGTCTCATTTGAGGCTCAGAATAATCCTTTCATGTTTGTATTGCCATATTTATTCTTTTGGATAATTTCCGTTATGAAATAAATATTTGTAAACCTGCTGGGGTAAGGCAGACATATATGCTTTTACAAAAACTTGCTGATAACTTTCACAGGCTGAGGAAAAATTGATCAAACCATATCTGTTCTGTCTGTGTACACTGACCTCCCTATCTGAGGCTTCAGCCTTACCTGGGATTCCTGAACCACCTGGACAAGGCATATTAAATTCATTCTAGATCAGTTGTCTATTACAACTTCACATTAGTCATGCTCTGCTCTCTGGAATTTGGGGATCCCAATGCAAACCTTCTGGCATCCTGTAATGTTCTCTAACTCAGTGTTTCCTGCTTCCTTGTTAGAGACCTTCTTACCCTGGAGATCTTGACTGGGACAGGGACTGTGCTTATAAATTTCAGCCCAGGGATAAGGTTCTGTCCTGTATTCAGACCCAATGATGATAACTTCTTACTAACATGTTACCACTCTCCAGAGATATGTTACAAAAACATTCTTCTAGCTCCTTAGAACCTGCTGTTTTCTGGTCTGGAACTCCTGGTCTGACTGTTAGTAAGACCAGGGTTTGTCTTAGGATTGCTCTTCAGAGAATATGAAGTAGTGAGGACATATCAGTTGCTCAAGTAGTGAGATGCTTCCCAGCAGTTGGTAATGAGCTATAGATCCCAGGACCTCCTCTCACCCCCAAGTGTTCCTCAGTTCCCTCAGCTATTACAGCCTCTCTTGCAGGACTCCCAAACTGGAGTTTATTATTCAGCAGCTGAAGGGTGCGACCCTGGCATACCAGGAAACATATGGCATACTATTTCCTCTATAATTGGTGTCCATTCTTCTTGGTTAGTGGTCATATTTGTTGTGCTACATCTGTTAATGTTTTGAAACTTTGATCTTGTCGTTTGTCTTTGGTGTAGACAAAACAGACAGACTTCTATTTTAGGATGGGTTTTGTGCCTGATCTTTTCTCCTTCTCACTCCTTAGTTTCTCTTGTTGTCATGAGAAGTCCAACTGCCCTCTTACAACCCCTACCTCACAAATGATGGATTGATATTTTCATTTTTTAATTACTTTCATGTTTTTTAAAATGCAGCTATAAGAAGCAGAGACATCGCTTTGCTGACAAAGGTTCGTATAGTCAAAGCTATGGTTTTTCCAGTAGTCATGTATGAATGTATGGGTATGTTGGACCATAAAGACTTGAACACCAAAGAATTGATGCTTTCAAACTGTGGTGCTGGAGAAGACTCTTGAAAGTCCCTCGGGCAGCAAGGAGACTTAAAGCAGTCAACCTTAAAGGAAATCAGTCCTGAATATTCACTGGGAGAATGGATGATGAAACCGAAGCTCCAATACTTTGGTTACCTTATGTGAAAAGCCAACTCATTGGAGAAGACCCTGATGCTGGGAAAGATTGAGGGCAGGAGGAGAAGTGGGCAGTAGAGGATGAGATGTTTGGGTGGCATCATTGAGTCAATGGACATGAGTTTGAGCAAACTCTGGGAATTAGTGAAGGACAGGGAAGCCTGGCATGCTGCAGTCCATGGGGTCGCAAAGAGTCGAACACGACTAAGCAACAATGGACAACACAGCTTTTAATCAGTCTAAGAAGAATGAAGAGGCACTGTGCTAGCAAAATGAAGGGCTTTTTAAAAACAGGGTTTGGTAGTGGCAAATGCAGTGTAACTAGCTTGTAGGTCAAAGCAGTTGGACACATCTCTGATTCAGTGACATTTGAAAGACATAATTACAGCAAGATGGCTGCATGCATGCCAACATGAATAGTATTTTTTTTTTTTGAGATAACTGATCCCAGAGTGGGGCAGGAATTATTTTCTTATGTATTCTACTGGCATTTGTTTTGTCAGAACATAACAAATTATACATAAATCCTATTTTATAAATGGTATGCTGTGCTTTAAAAACAGCCCAATATGTCATTCTGTCAGAGATTAGCAAAAGCAAACTGTTTTGTTGATTGATTCATTATTCTCAGTGCCCAATTGATAAAATGATTACTGAATTTATTATGAAAAATTTCCTTTAAATGAATTATTTACATAGTTTACGCTGAAATAATAACAAAGGCATTTTTTAGGTTTTGCGTGTTAAAATTACTGAGCCACGGACACATCTTCCTCATCACCCTGAGAATTCCCTATAGCATTAGTGATTTATTAGATAGCTACATAAATGGTGTTTTCAGTTCAGTTCAGTTCAGTCACTCAGTCGTGTCCGACTCTTTGCGACCCCATGAATCGCAGCACGCCAGGCCTCCCTGTCCATCACCAACTCCCGGAGTTCACTCAGACTCACGTCCTTAGAGTCAGTGATGCCATATAGCCATCTCATCCTCTGTCGTCCCCTTCTCCTCCTGCCCCCAATCCCTCCCAGCATCAGAGTCTTTTCCAATGAGTCAACTCTTCGCATGAGGTGGCCAAAGTACTGGAGTTTCAGCTTTAGCATCATTCCTTCCAAAGAAATCCCAGGGCTGATCTCCTTTAGAACGGACTGGTTGGATCTCCTTGCAGTCCAAGGGACTCTCAAGAGTCTTCTCCAGCTCCACAGTTCAAAAGCATCAATTCTTCAGCGCTCAGCCTTCTTCACAGTCCAACTCTCACATCCATACATGACCACTGAAAAAACCATAGCCTTGACTAGACGGACCTTAGTTGGCAAAGTAATGTCTCTGCTTTTGAATATGCTATCTAGGTTGGTCATAACTTTTCTTCCAAGGAGTAAGCATCTTTTAATTTGGTTACCACTAATATGAAATTTGTGTGACAGCCCAAGTTACTTTTTTAATAGTACCTGGCAGTTTTCAGGAAAGTCTGCAACTCTACATCACCTCAAATTTCTTGTTTAATATTTTATTCCCATTTATTTTTATTTTAAATGTCTAAATGCCCTCACTGAATTAAGAACACATAGCTTTGGCAAACCCAGTGGTTGCTAGGTACTTGCTATGTAGAAGGCTTGGATGGCATCACGACTCAATGGACATGAGTTTGAGCAAGCTCCAGGAGTTGGTGAAGGACAGGGAAGCCTGGCATGTTGCAGTCCATGGGGTAGCAAAGAGTCCAACACAACTGAGCGACTGAACTGAACTGAAACTCAAAGATTATACCTAAATGGCACCAGTAAATCAGAGAGAAAATTAAACCCACATCATCATTCAATATTTGACTTTTGTCTCTTGGGCAGTGAATAACTTGGCTGTCTTAATTTGAGTAATTAAATTAGTAAGTCCTTGCTTGGGTTTCTCTAGCCAATTCCTTTAGGAATCCACAGCTTGAATTCTCTGAAGTGAAAACTTATCACATTCACCTTATTTATGGTTTCCTGGTCAAGATTTTTATCACAGTGGCTTCTGAATTCTAGGGTAATTACCATGAATTCAGAAATCTGAGTTTTCCTGTTTATAAAGTTTTGGCTTAAATTTTTCTTTCTTTGGTCACAGAATGCTTTCCTTTCAAATCAGTCTAAGCAACACTAACTGTGGAATTCTTGTGTTATTTTCTGTTCTAAGAGGGCAGATAAGGACAAAAACTTGATCTGTGTAACAAGGCATGGAGTTCCCTTTTATCTCTTTATGGATTAGGCAGTGATCCTCTGATGACTGGGTAAATCCCAATATGGATCGAATGAGTCCCCATTTTACTGATTTGGTTTCAACTCTGAAACCAAAGAAGAGAATCTCCAAAAAAGATGACCTTGAAGGCCCTTTTAAACTTACTTATTCTGTTAATTTTCTAAAGGAGCTCAGTTTCATCCTTCATTTCCTCCAAAGAAGGAGTTAGAAGACAAAATACTTTTGATTTTCATTAGCTCTTCAGCACTGCTTTTAGCCTTAATAAACATTTTCACAGAATTTAAGATTTAGAAAGAGCTGTTGAATTTATACCAACAGAAAGAAGGAAACACAGAAGGAAAGAAAGAAACAAAACTCCTTGTTTTGAAATCCTTCAAATTGTATGAAGGAATGAACTTCTCACAAATGCCCTGAAGAAAGCAAAGAATCTAAGTCAATAGAATTCACTGGAGCACACTTGGCACCAATAGAAAGATCAAGGCGTTGGACAATAACCTGAAAAGAAGTAACTTGAGAATACTAAATCCAGCTGAACATCCTGTGATAGAAAGCCCCAACTGATTTGAAAGTTAAAGAGACAGATTGTAAATCTTTCTTATTCATCTATTAAATTTCTGGGCCTTGTGTTAAAAATACAGATATAGATTGTTTTGCATTTTTAAAGTATCTTTCTGACAAAGACAGAGTCTTTAATAAAAGTTCAATGAATGAAACAGTTGATATATTCTTGGACTAAATTTACACGACTCATCTTTGGAGGAAAAGACCTGGGCAGTTGAAAAATGCTGTTTTTAAATGAAGTAGAAGCCCATTTTTGTCCTGTTTAGGGTCCAGGTTAATTCTGAAAGTGTATCTGAGATGTAACATTGTTAAAAACTTTAGAATTGTTAATAGCTTTGGTGTTGCTAAAAAGCTTACTTTTTCAATTGTCAGTGTGAATTGATAAAAATAATTTCATAAAAAGAATATGTGATTGACATAAATAGGGATTAAGGTCCAATACTCTGACCACCTGATGTGAAGAGCTGACTCATTGGAAAAGACCCTGATGCTGGGAAAGATTGAGAGCAGGAGGAGAAGAGGGTGACACAGGATGAGATAGTTGGATGGTATTACTGACTTAATGGACATGAGTTTGAACAAACTCTGGGAGATGGTGAAGGACAGGGAGGCCCTGCATGCTACAGTCCATGGGGTCACAGAGAGGCAGACACGACTTAGCAACTGAACAACAGCAATTTATGATGCTGTACAAATGTCAGAACAGTTTTGAGTTGATTGGCTCTGTCAGGCCTTGATCCTTATGTCCTCAAAGGAAAAAAAAAAGGAAAAGAAAATTCACTGAAAGACTGAAATGAAGGAAACACTCAGCTCAGAAAGACTAACTTTATACAAGAGATATTCAAGGCAGACAATTGTTGGTATTTTTTTTAAATTAAATGAAATTACCCTTCCGAGAAAAGGGCAGCTGGAGGCTTTCTTTTAGTAAAAGAGAAATTGAATGTCTAGCCAGAAGATCAAGATGAAAATCTCCTATATGTCCTCTATATCGAATTAGCTAAATCTATTACAAATTAATATGTATATTATTAAAATGAAAACTTTAAAATAATTTGACAGCTCTGTGGCCAGTTTTTCTAAGGATGGTCAAACATGTACAGTTCTTTCCTAAGATGTTAGGAATGGGGAAGATTTTTTCCTATCAGTATTTTGATGGTGCCAGAAAACAGAAAGATATACACACACATAAAAATTTCATTACAACTTCATTTCCTTTGGCTTTTTTCCTTACATACATTTACCCTTATTGTTTCTTTCCAAAATTCTATTTATGAGATTATTTTTTTCAGTCCACATTAAAAAATTGATTGTACAGAATATCTTTAACATTTCTTACTTAAGACTTTATCTGTTTATTATGTTCATTAAATTTTGGGGAAATATGTGTTATTTAATTACAGAATTCTTCTTCAAACTGTGCTTAATTAAATTGAAGGTTTGCTTTTAGAAAATGTATCTTAGCATTTCCAAGATTATTGACCTTCATTTCACTTTTGAAAACCTAGGTTAATTTGAAAACTGTGGCATTGTGGAATTGAAATGTAGACTTAAAATTTGTAAGGACACCATCTGTATTTCAATTTATTTATTTGATGTGTTCATTTTTACCAACTCGGACATAGTTTGAGCCATTCTCCGTGCCCTGGCAGCAGTTCGAGATTTCATAAGGTTGAGTGTGATCTTAACATTCTGTTCTTATTTCTGACAGTATTTTCAGTTTTAACGTCTTTAAGAGCACATCATTTTCCCTACACTATCATATCTAGTCCTTTGAGGAATGGATACACCATGCTCACCACCTGGATTCTGTTCCTTAATGACAGATCCATAAAATCATAGAGCTGGAGGAAGTCTTAGAGTCTGCAGTGTGCTGGGAGCTCTCTGAGACTTACCCTTAGTCCTTACCTCACTCTGGTCTGGAAAGAGAAGGGACTCTTTTCAATGTGAATTCCAATGTAGCTCTACCCAGCTGAAGAGGGGCTTTCTGTCTGGGAAGTCACAGAAAGGTGTTCAGAGGAAACCTGGCTGGATTTCTGTGGGTCACATCTGTTCCCTGGGCTTAAAGGTGGGTTTCTTTCTCCTTCCTTAAGAATGAAGCTCCTCTCCATTCACCATGAAAGGAGGCTCTGCCAGTTATTGGCACCCTTATGCAGGTAAATTATAATACATATTGAGATTCATATGTATCAGAAATTGCACAGGGTTGTAAATGTGATTTTCCAACTTTTGGTCAAGGTTGTATGCATATTCATGCCACTCTTTTTCTCCAAACTGGTACTAAGAGTAGATAAAACATGAAAGGAGAAAATTAAGTAGATAGAGTCAAGGCTGAGAAGATGTGATAGTAACTCAAAGGCCCAGAAGTGAATTAGAAATGTAAAGAGAGAGGAGTGAAGAGAAGAGTTTGCTGGAGTCTGAGTCCCAAGGTAGGTGGTAGACTTGAAAAGTTCTGTTCACAAGGGGCCTGAAATTGCTCAGAAGAGAGTTCCACAGGTAGAAGTCAGGACCTAACAGAGACTCTGGTCCTCAAAGAGCACCTTATCCCCTCCCTAAAGTTATGTAAAAGGCTACCAAGTAAACTGCTACCAAGGGCTTCCCAGATGGCTCAGCATATAAAGAATTCTCCTGCAGAGAATTGTGGGAGATGCAGGTTCGATCCCCTCATGGAGGAGGAAATGGCAACCCACTCCAGTATTTTTGCCTGGGAAATCCCATGGATAGAAGAGCCTGGCAGGGTTCATGGGGTCACAAAGAGTCAGACATGACTGAGCAAGCAAGCAAGGAAACTGCTGCCAAATCACTGTCTTTGGTTCTAGATAACAAAGCTGATCTAGGTGACCAGGAACTAAAACAGGTCAACAGTGGTTCAACAGTGGGTCCTGAAATGTCCTCAGTCTCACTGCAAAGCAAAGACTTTAATCCACCGTTCTAAAACCTGCTTCTGGAATGAGGGCAAAGAGATGTGGATGAGCAGAGAAAATTTAAAAAGTAATAGCAACATCAATAAAACCAAGAATTCAGCAAGAAGAGAAATGAAAATAGAATAAGGGTATAAAAGAATGGGACTAAAGAATTGGAAGTCTTAATCTTATAAGCTTGATCCAATAGATATGTGATATATACTCACTTCCATTTGCAATATAAAATAATTTTTTGTTTTTTTCTAAGTTTTTATTGAAATATAGTCTATTTACAATGTTGTGTTAGCTTCAGGTGTACTGCAAAGTGATATACTCATATATATGCTCTTTTTCTTAACATTATCTTCCATTATAATTTTAAGATATTGCGTATAGTTCCCTGGATAACACAGTGAGTCCTTGCTGGTTATGTGTGGTAGTGTGTATATTTTAATCCCAAACTTCTAAATTTATCCCTCACCCACTTTTCCCCTTTGGTAACCATCTTTATGTTCTATGTCTATGAGTCTATTTCTGTTTTGTAAATAAGTTCACTTCTATCACTTTTTTATATTTCACATATAAGTGAGATCGTATGATATTTGTCTTTCTCTGTCTGACTTAGTTCACTGAGCATGATAATCTCTGTGTGTACCGATGTTGCTCCAGATGGCATTATTTCATTATTTTTTTATGGCTGAGTAATTATTACTCAGTATGTATGTGTGTATATATATATATGTGTGTGTGTGTGTGTGTGTGTATACCACATCTTTTTTATCCATTCATCTGTTGATGGACATTTAGATTGCTTCCATGTCTTGGCTATACTTTTACAGTACACATGGAACATTTGCAAATATTGATCCCATAATGAATCACAAAGAATATCTTGACAAGTTTCAGTGAACAGGTAACATGCAGTCTAATGCTGTACATTTCACAATAGAACTTTTTTTTTTTTAATCTTTCTATCCTTTAATGAATAAGCTATCTTGTGAGGCTCTTGTTTCTTGAGGAAGAGGGATAATTGAAAGTTACTGTACGGGATTTAACTAAAGGGGATTAAAAGTATGTTACTGGATTGACCAATGGTGAGATCTGAAGCAGAAAGACCTACTTAGAGAACTATTGAATTAATTAAATTATAGGTAAAGAGGGATTTATATCTGATGTGATGGGGGAAAGGCAGCTTAGTGTATCAGTGAAAAGACTATATAGACTTTGAATCACACAAACCTATGCTGACTAGGAGCTTCAGCGATAACTTACACCTTTCTGAGTCTACTTTGCAGGGTTGTTGGGAGGACTGCAGATAATATATGGAAACACCTTTGCAGTTCCTGGTACATAATTACTGCTGACCAAATGTTAGACTGGTGGCCATGGGGAGGGAAAGTTAGGGGTATATGATGCTTCTATGTGAAAAATAGAAGGAAAATTACTTGATAATTGACTACTTTTGAAGTACAGAAGATTGTATTTCAGGAACTGTAGGAACCCAATATTTGAATAAAAATTGAATCCAGATATGTTCTTTACATAGTTTCAAAAATCTAGGCATTCATAAATGTCTAGATAATTAACTGTTTTTTTAGTTTTTATTCACATATTTGGAGCCATGTCAATAGCCCACAGCCTACAAATCAACCTAGCAGTTATATAATTCCTATTTTGACCCCAACTAAGACGTTTTAAGACATAGGAATAAATATGCTGCATCTAAAATTTAAAATCTAAGTATTTATTTAGTGTTTCACCATTTTCAAATTGTGCTCAGTGCACAAATCAGCCTCAGGTCCCTTTATAATTGGCACAGGCGCTTTTCCTTGAATTCAATATGAGTTTAACTAAACTGTAACCCACTTCACTATTGAGAAAATAGAGCTTTATCTGAAGTTCAATCTTTATGCTATTTTCTATGTTTTAAGAATCTGCAATATAAAATCATGAATAGTTTAAATCAGTCACTTCTTAAATATGGAAAAATTAAAGATCTTGATATTTAAAATCCTTTTATTGAAATAGCTTCATGACTTATATAACGTGTACATTTGCTAGAACAGAGATTTTTAAAAATTTATTTTTAATTGAAATCCATGAGGGAAAAATTATGAACCATGAACAGAAAACACAAAATATATATGATACTATAAATAAAAAGTATATCTGTGTGTTTTAATATTATGTATCACTAGTTGAATGGGGACACCAAAGAAGATGCAGAATCACATAAGCAAGTAAACAAACATGATGGATAAGGAAGTATGGAAGATTTAAAGATTTATCTCAAAAATATGAAATAGAGAACTTTTTAACCCTTATAAAAAAGGAAGCAGAGACACACCTGGATATAACCTTCTTTAATGTGATGTTAAGTCTCACTGTGCTATACTATACTTTCTTATTTAAATATCTTTTCTTACTTAAAGGATGCTACCTACTACCATCCTTTCTAGATGCAGAGGGCATGATGTCCTGTCTCCATTTCAGGAAATTCTAATTGGCTTCTTCTTTCAATCATGTCACATTCCTTCTACTTATAAATTATTCCAAAAATGTTTCCTTTTTTTTTTAAAGCGTCTCCAGCGTCTTCTTGAAGTCTATTTTGAGATATATTGATGCCCCCAGTTGCTGCCATCTGTACTATGTTTTGCTTTGTTTACATTATAAAATGTTTCAATGAGCTTAGTATATCTGATGCTTTCATTTTCTTGGTATCTGGTCACTTGTAAATTCAGCTATTCCAGTTAAGTGGAATTCTTGATTAACAACAATAATTCAACCATGAAATCTGAAGGTTTTTGTAAAGTCTTTATTGTTTTATTTTTGCCTTTTAATAATAAAATTGCCTCTCTTTATCTTAAGATCTCTTCATCTAGGTTTTATAAAAGAACAAAATTCTAGTTCTTCACCTAACCACCGTATCTCTCCTTGCCTCTTTCAAAGGTTATTTCCTCATTCCACCTTGCCTCTCCTTCCAAACACACTTTTCTTGTTTAATATCTACTTAACCACAGAGATCTCATTTACTTTCTCCAATTTTGATCATCACTTTAAATGTAATCACTTCTAAAGATCCAAATTTAACCTTGACTTTAATCTACCTATGTTAATGCTTCGTTGCTTCAGTCATGTCTGACTCTTTGCAACCTTATGGACTATAGCCTGCTGCTGCTGCTGCTAAGTCACTTCAGTCGTGTCTGACTCTGTGTGACCCCATAGATACATACTTGTTATGATTTTTTTATACCCCCAAGTGCCTAGGAGAGTGCTGTATACCATACTGGGTGATTAATAAGAATATTTTAACTGATTTTACAGATCAGAACTTGCTCATCCAATTATGTCTCCTTCTTCGGTAAATTTCTTCTCCTAATCTCAATTTTTCACTCTCATCTGAGTTTTCAAAAAAAAAAAAAATGTCAAGTGTGGTTCTTAGTGATTGGAAAACAAATACACGCTTCTTAAATTCCTAGGTGAAAAGATGTCAATTAAATACCACTGAGGTAAAATGGCTGACTTTCCTCCAGCCAGCTACCTATTTTTGTTTATTTGTTTGTTTGTTTTTTTACTAATTAGAGCCACTTTGTGGGCCAACTGACCTCGCTTAAGATGACACACAACCAGGTTTGCCTGAGACAGTTCCATTTTATACCTTTTGTCCTGAATTAATGATGAGGAGTTACTCCCTTTCACTTTCAAAAGTGTCCTGCTTTTGATAATAAATTATATGGTTACTTCACCTATACTGCCTCCTGTCGAAATGAATTTTTTAAAATGGAAACTAAAAGGAAACACTCTGTAATATTTCAACCATGTGTTGTTGAAGATTCCCCTATGATAAAAGCCCACAACGCTTTTATTAACGGGCTGAATTTTGTGATTTGGATGGGAAATGTGTTTGCTCTGAGGTGGCCTCACAATGTTTGCAAGTCCCACCTAGATGATGTTCAGTGAAGCGTGAGGATGAGCTGAAGTTGATGAATTTATAATAGGCACCACACTGGGCTAAAGGCAGGAAGTTGTACATGACTAAAGAAAACCAGAGAAACAGCTTTCAAAGAAAAGAGCATGGGACCAACTAGCCTGCACTTGACCTGAGCTACTGCTCACTGAGGAAAGGAAGCAGTTTCTAAATTAGATTGAGTTCAAACTGGGGCATAGATGCTACAAACCAAGGATCAGAGATCGAAGATGGATGAAGCTGGGAACCTGTAAGGGGAAGAGAAGCAAGGAGCATAAGTGGCATGCTGGCCCTAACATCAGCCAAAGTTTGGCTATATGGGTTAAAGGAATCAAGAAACTGTTTGTATATTTCCTCCAAGACATCATAGCTCTTAAAAAAATTCTTGGCGATGTTTCAGTTATCCTACAGAAATATGCTCAATGTAGGCTCTCAGATTTCAGCAAGGGATTTGCTGGCAAGTGTTTCAGTTCTGATTCATGGCAAATTTTCACATCATTCATAGGAAACTTTCATATTAACTCAGAGAACATACATATACAAGGAGTTGACAAAGCATGTTTTCAAATCTTAAAAGGAAAAAGAATCATTTAAAAATCTCCTCTCTCTCTATTTCTTTCTCTCTCATATATACATCAGTTCAGTTCAGTCGCTTAGTCCTGTCTGACTCTTTGCGACCCCATGAATCGCAACACGCCAGGCCTCCCTGTCCATCACTAACTCCCGGAGTTCACTCAGACTCACGTCCATCAAGTCAGTGATGCCATCTAGCCATCTCATCCTCTGTCATCCCCTTCTCCTCCTGCCCCCAATCCCTCCCAGCATCAGAGTCTTTTCCAGTGAGTCAACTCTTCGCATGAGGTGGCCAAAGTACTGGAGTTTCAGCTTTAGCATCATTCCTTCCAAAGAAATCCCAGGGCTTATCTCCTTCCGAATGGACTGGTTGGATCTCTTTATACATACATATATAAAATCAGCCCATGTACTATTACATTCCTAAAGAGGTCTTCAGTTCCTCTCATTTGCCGTGTCATTTATATGTAATGGTTTGTTTCACTTGTAAAAAAAAAAAAATATATGTAGCCCCACTCAGCAGTGAAGAATCTGCCTGCCAATACAGGAGACACGGGTTCGATCCCTGACTCGGGAAGATCCCCTGCGGAAGGAAATGGCTACCCACTCCCGTATTCTTGCCTAGGAAATCCCATGAACAGAGGAGCCTAGTGGGCTTCATGGGGTCACAAAAGAGTTGAACACAACTTAGTGACTAAACAACAGCAGCAAGTTCTCCATCTTCTTTGTCTAGAAGCGTGCTGCAAAGGGCTGTGGTGACATCTCAGCTTTCTTTTGTTACTCTTCTTGGTGGATTCCAACAGACAGGCTGCACTTGCAATCAAATTTGTGCCTCCTGAAGTTGTCAGTTCTGGTCTGAAATAGCATGACAGAGGGTTCATATGTTTTGTTGGAGTTCCAAAGGGCACTCAAGTTTTATCCCCTGGTCCCCTCCCTTTCCTTGCTTTTCAAAATTATTCCACAATGCCACTTGGATTTTGGCCCCAACTCCGGGGCATGGGCATGTTGGCTAGATGGGGCTCCTTCTGCTCACCTTCCCAATGGAAGATGCCGAGGCTGGGAGGAATGGGAAAATTAAATTTGAAGTTATTAACTTTAAAATTCCCAAACCAGTTGCTGTACCTGTCACTTTAGGGTTCTGAATTTCATTAGTGTTGACAGAGATGAACGACACATCCTAATTGAGGGCTTGCACCTGCAGCTTGACAGTACTGCTTCTCTATCAGCAGGAGCATGGGGCCTCATTCCCCATGTCTGATGTTCTGAGAGGCAGTCACCATCTCCGCGGAATGTGCAGTTGAAGGAGGGCAATGGACCTGCAAGTCAGCATCCAGAGAAAAATCTCTTCTTCTTTCTCTATTCCTGTTTCCTTTCAGCCACTCTCTTGTATCTCCTTACCTCTAATATATTGAAATTCTAAGCCCTACAGAATATAAAGAGAAGAGAAAAGAGTGAATGAGGATAGGAGGAAGAAAAATAGAGAAAAGGAAGAAGTATGATGGGAGAAAGGAAAAGAGCAAATATTGGAGCTCATTTAAATGAAATCTCATGATTCTTATACTATGTTTTCAGAGCATTTTTCTGCTCATATACATCTTCCTTTCAGTTTTGTTAGTTTAGAAGCCTTAGAAGCAATGGCTTTGTGTTAACATCATGTCTATAAGTATGACTGTAGGAATAAAAGACTTACTCATACCAATGAATCTGAGTTATCTATTATGATTTTCAAATGAGATCAAAAAGGGCCAACTGACTACATTTCTTACCTACCATTCCTTGTCAGTACAAACTTACACATACTTAGTGCTGTTACATATAATACACATTTATACAATTAGCCATACTTGGTGTGCTGTGGACATTCAATAACTGCTCATTTGCTCTGTTTAATAAGTGCGGTTATTTCCACAATCCATGAATGAAAATTTGTTTCCTTAGTTTAATATATATGTGAATGCTCAGTCTCTTAGTCATGTCTGACTCTTTGTGACTCAAGGACTGCAGCCCGCTAGGCTTCTCTGTCCATGAAATTTTCCAGGCAAAAATACTGAAATGGGTTGCTATTTCCTACCCGAGGGGATCTTCCTGATCCAGGGATCAAACCCTTATCTCCTGCGTCTCCTGCGCTGCAGGCCTATTCTTTACTGTCTGAGCCATGGTGGTAAAGAATCACATATAAATTAAGTAACAAAAATACATCTGAAATTCTGATTTGAGTCAAATATTCTTAATTGTCATTCCCTTCATCCCCTTACTGAAGGGGATGCTTCAGTAAGGAAGCATTACCACTGCGGCTCAGATGGTAAAGAATCTGTGTGCCAATGTGGGAGACCTGGGTTCAATCCCTGAGTTGGAAAGATCCCCCAGAGAAGGTAATGGCTACCAACTCTAGTATTCTTGCCTGGAGAATTCCATAAACTAGAGGAGCCTGGCAAGCTACATTACATGGGATTGAAAAGAGTTGGACATGACTGAGTGACTAATACTTACTTACTATGTGTGTGTGTGTGTGTGTGTGTATATATATATATGTATATCTCCTAATGTGTTTTACTTGAAAACTTAAAATATTTTAAAACAGAATTATTTAATATATTTATTAATAAATGCAATTACTTGGCTTTTTCCATAAGTTATTCTGTAGCTATTTGAGGGTGTGGGGATGAAGGGAATGACAATTAAGAACATTTAACTCAGATTGGAATTTCAGATGTAGTTTTGCTACTTACTATATACATGATTTTGATTAAAATTGTTTAAACTACCAATTAGTAAGAAAAAAAATGGGCAGTTCTGTAGAAAAATGAGCAGATAATTTGAATAGGAACGTCCCAAAAGAAGATGTTCAGATGGCCTATGACCATCAGGGAAAACTAAGGTAGTATCTAATGTAATACCACAATGCAGTCCAGAGAATGGCTAATATTAGAAAGCTTGCCAATAGTATAGTAACTCTTAGCAACTTCTGGTGGAATTTCAAAATGGTGAAACCACTTTATAAAGCAGTTTTCCATCCTCTAGTGAAGGTATGTATAGGCATGGTCATCTAATCCAGCAGTTCCAATTTTAAGTATAGGTCCCAAAGAAATGCATGTATATATGCGACAGAGGATAGGAAAAACAAAGTTTGTAGAAACATCATTCAAAACAATCACAAGGCAAAAGTAATGCTAATATCACCAGTGGGAGGATGGGCCATGTATGAATTAACAAAAATGATTGAACTTCGGTTATAAACAACACCATCAATGGAATACATAAAGTTGAACAAAAGAAAACATAAAGTTGAACCGAAGAAACCAGACATAAATGAATAAGCACTGTATGATTTTGATTATAAAAAGCCTTAACTGCATTGTACAAGGAGAGATATTTAAGTAGTAAAGCAATAAAATGATTGGTATAAAAGTTGAGGTAGGAGTTATCTTTAAGGAGGAAGAAGGAGGTGGGATTAAGAAGAACATCTAGAGAGTGTCTGGGGACTGGTAATATTATATTTTTTGACCCGGGTAGTACTTACTGGTGCATTTCTATTTTGTATACTTCTTCTTACATGTGTTGTTTTCACAATAAAATTAAATCTTTAAAATGCAATATTATTAGCTCTTTATACCGATTTATACCAAATCTTCCAAGGAAGAATTCACACTATCACAAGCAAACATATTTGTCTTTTTAAATCTAATCAGAAATTTTCAATTTTTAACCCCATCTCCTTAATCACATTTATATTCTGTCTCTTCAACCCAGTGTCTGTAGATTAAAATTAGAGGTCTTGAATCAGAATTTTAAAATGATTGTTTTAGCCTAATGTGTTTGCAAAAGAATCATATCAGTTAGGAGAAAAAGTTCCTCTTTTTTGATAGTTTGGGCTTGCTTAAGATTTGAGCTCATAATTCTTGTCCTTGATTGGGTTGTTCATATTCTTTGGCATGTCTCCCATATATTTTTTTCCCCATATTTACGCCACATCCCCAGAGTGAAAAAAGCCATCTTCCATGGAACTATGCAGAATTTCTGAGGACCCATCTGACTCTTCAGTACCATACCCTGTGCCTTACCTTGTGTGCTCTAGCAAGACAAGGCATGGGCAGAAAGTACTGGACTAGCCTAGAATAACTTCCTGGACCCCATACTAATCAGTAGTTCACACTGAACCTTAAGAAAGTTTGGGAATTTCTTAAATGTGTATTTGGCTGAGGGATCATCTAATCTGCTTGACGGATTGAGAAAGAACCTGAGGTTAGACCCAGGTCTAAGGCAGCTGGGGAAGGGATGAGTCCCAAAGTGGAAATCCCCAGGATGGAAAAACACAGCTAAAAACTCCCATTTCATTTTATCCTATCAAGGAGTTCTTCCCTCAGTTTCACTGTAAAACCCTCAGGGAAGAACTTATTAGAGAGGAGACACGTGTTCCCCCAACCCCAGTTGTTTAGAAGGGGGCAGAGAACAGAGTGTCAGATGTTCGTCACTCTTTACCTGTATTTCCTTTTTTTCACCTCCTTGCATTGTCTGGATGTTATTCTCAAGGACACCTTGGCCTGGGCCTTCAGTGAAGTCCTAAGGCAATGGTCCAAGGTAAGGGAGGAGCAGAGCTGATGCCCTCCTTCCATCTTTTTCATCTCAGAGTGGCCACCCATTGCCCTGCTTTCCTGGTTGTGATGACAAACAGCCTTCAGTTTCTCCCAAGTTTTCATACTTGTCATGTTGCTGCCACCCTTGTGACTTCCTGCATTGCATGTTTTACTTGAATATTTCAAGGATTTTGTGTGTGTGTGTGTGTGTGTGTGTGTGTTTGGTGGCAGGTAGATAAATTCAGTTTGGTGAGAGCCTGAGTCAAGGCCTCCTTGGGTGTATGTGGGCTTGATAAGCAAATATCAAAATGAGCCTAGAAAACTATAGAATTCATTACACATTAAGTTCATAGTAGGTAATAAATGTGGATCAAGTCAAATTTTGAAGGCAAGGCTACTGGGGAGAATCAAAGCCAAGAAATCAGGTGTGAAAAATACAAAAAGTAGAAAGGGCAAGAAGGACAAAATAATGCACACAAGTTGGAGATGGGATATTATCAGCCTCTCGTGCAAGTTAAAAATACTGAGGATGTGAACTGATATTCAGCATAGAGTAGCTATGCACTGAATTCAGTGATACAATTTTTAAAGATAGTTAACCAGTCAAAATTATTCAACTTCCTGCTTTTCACATTATTAAACACCCTTTTTGTGACTAGGCTAATGAGAGCTTGACGGGCAATGGCACTGTCCACAGGGAGCTGATGATAGAAAATGACATATGTAGAAGTATATATAATTATATAGACCCATGTATTTCAATTTCAAGTTGATTGGATTTGGTGCACAGGTGAAGGATTTGGTATCCCACAAAGGCAGGGACTCTTCCACTGTAAAATGTGACACAGAATAAAAGGTTTATAATAAAATAATAATAATATCAATAATATATAATATGCATTTGTATTATGAGAATATTATAAATATTATAAATAATATTATTATCAACAATAAAGAAAGGATTTATTTATTATCAGGGCTTCCCTTGTGGCTCAGTGGGTAAAGAATCCACCTGCAATGCGGGAAATCTGGGTTGGATCCCTGGGTTGGGAAGATGCCCTGGAGAAGGGAAAGGCTACCCATTCCAGTATTGTGGCCTGGAGAATTCCAAGGACTGTATAGTCCAAGGGGTCACAAAGAGGTGGACACAACTGAGCGACTACACCATCACCATTTATTATTGATAATAAATAAATCAATAATAAAGGGGGAATTGATTTTTCCTAGGTGACAAACTGACAATATCACCTACTGTGAGTGAGGAGGTAGCCAAAATTTGAAGATCTGTGGAGAGTGCAAAGACCAGAGTAAGACAGATGAGGATGGAAACACAGAAGTATTGTCAGAAATAAGATCAGCTGGGCTTGAAAATCATTACAGTGAACCAATGTGGGTTAATTTTGTGGTATTCTTAGCCATTTGCAACCACCCAGGTTAGATTCATCCATGACTGAGGTTGTTGAATAAGTCTGAATGAAAGAAGATTCAAGACATGAGGACACTGGACAGGAGAGTTAATTGGACTGTTGCAAAATTAAGTGTTGACACTATATAGAAAACTTTTGTTCAATACATCTAAACTTTCAAGATTGAAGAACAACCACCATACTCAACAATAACTGGAGCAACCTTCTACTAGTTGAATGCTATTAATTTTGCTTTGTAAAAACATCTTCAATTAGAAATTAAAAGAAAATTATGTACAAGATAGATGCTTTGAAAGCTTTCAGATACTCTTCTTTTATATTTGAGTCTACAAAAATATTTAATAGCTACAAAACTGGGTAATTTGAGAAGCAGTTACTAGACAAAAGTTGACCTTTTTAGCAATGAACGTGCTAGAAAATAAGAAAGGTTTAGATGGGACCATGACTTAAGCTCCACCTCATTAATGCACAGAGAAATACTTGTCAAGATACTTAAAGAAAAGCTAAAACAAAAAGCATGCACATAATCTGTGGCAAATTGTCTTATCTCAGAATACACACTTGATGACCAAAGCAAACACAAAGAGTAAAAACACTAAGTCTGGTTTCTAAGTTTTTAGGCTTCTCTGGTGACTTGGATGGTGAAGAGGCTGCCTGCAATATGAGAGACCTGGGTTTGATTCGTGGGTCGGAAAGATCCCCCGGAAAAGGGAATGGCAATCCACTCCAGTATTCTTGCCTAGAAAATTCCATGGACAGAGTTGGACATGACCAAGTGACTAATGCTTCCACTTTTCTAAGTTTTTATTAGCTTTTGCTTATTATACCTAGAGTAATAGGCACATTTGGCCTTGGAGTACGGAACGAAGCAGGGCAAAAGCTAATAAGAGTTTTGCCAAGAGGATACCGTCTTCCAACAACACAAGAGAAGACGCTACACATGGACATCACCAGATGGTCAACACCGAAATCAGATTGGTTATATTCTTTGCAGCCAAAGATGGAGAAGCTCTATACAGTCAGCAAAAACAAGACTGGGAGCTGACTGTGGCTCAGATCATGAACTCCTTATTGCCAAATTCAGACTTAACTTGAAGAAAGTTGGGAAAACCACTAGACCATTCAGGTATGACCTAAACCAAATTCCTTATGATTATACAGTGGAAGTGAAAAATAGATTTAAGGGACTAGATCTGATAGACAGAGTGCCTGATCACTATGGACAGAGGTTCATAACACTGTACAGGAGACAGGGATCAAGACCATCCCCATGAAAAGAAATGCAAAAAAGCAAAATGGCTATCTGGGGAGGCCTTACAAATAGCTGTGAAAAGAAGAGAAGAGAAAAGCAAAGGAGAAAAGGAAAGATATACCCATTTTAATGCAGAGTTCCAAAGAATAGCAAGGTGAGATAAGAAAGCCTTCCTCAGCGATCAATGCAAAGAAACAGAGGAAAACAACAGAATGGGAAAGACGAGAGATCTCTTCAAGAAAATTAGAGATACCAAGGGAACATTTCATGCCAAGATGGGCTCGATAAAGGACAGAAATGGTATGGACCTAACAAAAGCAGAAGATATTAAGAAGAGGTGGCAAGAATACACAGAAGAACTGTACAAAAAAGAACTTCATGACCCAGATAATCACGATGCTGTGATCACTCACCTAGAGCCAGACATCCTGGAATGTGAAGTCAGGTGGGCCTTAGAAAGCATCACTACGAACAAAGCTAGTGGAGGTGATAGAATACCAGTTGAGCTATTTCAAATCCTGAAAGATGATGCTGTGAAAGTGCTGCACACAACATGCCAGCAAATTTGGAAAACTCAGCAGTGGCCATGGGACTGGAAAAGGTCAGTTTTCATTCCAATCCCAAAGAAAGGCAATGCCAAAGAATGCTCAAACTACTGCACAGTTGCATTCGTCTCACACGCTAGTAAAGTCATGCTCAAAATTCTCCAAGCCAGGCTTCAGCAATACGTGAACCGTGAACTTCCTGATGTTCAAGCTGGTTTTAGAAAAGGCGGAGGAACCAGAGATCAAATTGCCAACATCTGCTGGATCATGGAAAAAGCAAGAGAGTTCCAGAAAAACATCTATTTCTGCTTTATTGACTATGCCAAAGCCTTTGTGTGGATCACAATAAACTGTGGAAAATTCTGAAAGAGATGGGAATACCAGACCACCTGACCTGCCTCTTGAGAAACCTATATGCAGCTCAGGAAGCAACAGTTAGAACTGGACATGGAACAAGAGATTGGTTCCAAATAGGAAAAGGAGGACGTCAAGGCTGTATATTGTCACCCTGCTTATTTAACTTATATGCATAGTACATCATGAGAAATGCTGGTCTGGAAGAAGCACAAGCTGGAATCAAGATTGCCGGGAAAAATATCAATAACCTCAGATATGCAGATGACACCACCCTTATGGCATAAAGTGAAGAGGAACTCAAAAGCCTCTTGATGAAAGTGAAAGAGGAGAGTGAAAAAGTTGGCTTAAAGCTCAACATTCAGAAACTGAAGATCATGGCATCTGGTCCCATCACTTCATGGGAAATAGATAGGGAAACAGTGGAAACAGTGACATACTTTATTTTTTGGGGGGCTCCAAAATCACTGCAGATGGTGACTGCAGGCATGAAATTAAAAGACGCTTACTCCTTGGAAGGAAAGTTATGACCAACCTAGTTAGCATATTCAAAAGCAGAGACACTGCCAACAAAGGTCCATCTAGTCAAGGCTATGGTTTTTCCAGTGGTTCATGCATGGATGTGAGAGTTGGACTGTAAAGAAAGCTGAGTGCCGAAGAATTGATGCTTTTGAACTGTGGTGCTGGATAAGACTCTTGCGAGTCCCTTGGACTGCAAGGAGATCCAACCAGTCCATCCTAAAGGAGACCAGTCCTGGGTGTTCATTGGAAGGACTGATGCTGAGGCTGAAACTCCAGTACTTTGGCCACCTCATGCAAAGAGTTGACTCATTGGAAAAGATCCTGATGCTGGGAGGGATTGGGGGCAGGAGGAAAAGGGGATGACAGAGGATGAGATGGCTTGATGGCATCACCGACTCGATGCAGATGAGTTTGGGTGAATTCTGGGAGTTGGTGGTGGACAGGGAGCCCTGGCATGCTGCGATTCATGGGGTCACAAAAGTCGGACATGACTGAGTGACTGAACTGAACTGAACTGAACTTTGTTTATTACAAGTAGGTAAAAAACTGGTTCTACTCTGTGTCCTTTCAAATTTTAATTAAGCACAATAGAACAGTCACCTAATATGATTACAGATTGAATCTAGCAAAACATTAAAAGTCCTGGTGACCATGAAGGATGTGCTGTTGTTAATAGAGATCTGAAAGGATCTCTCAAATGGATAATGCAAACCTTGGCAACACCAGAATAGGAGTATCTCTTGATATTTGAGATCACTCTGATTCTGAAATTTTCTGAACATGGAGATCAGCAGATTTATTTTATTTTGTTATAGCATGATATCTTTCAGCAGGAAGAAATGCCAAGGGATCAAAGCCTGGACATGTGCTTAAAAAAAACAGACACAGTGTAACCATCCACTAGAGCTAGGCAATCTTGAAAAAGGCTTTACTCTCCTAACCTCAATTTCTTCAACTATAAATCAAAGTAATGCTACTCAATACTTTCTACAAGTCTTTTCAATTCAAATATTATGTTGCTTTTAAAGATAGCATTTTCTAGAGCATGTATATTATCTCCATACAGTGGCTGATCCAGTTTTTCAATAAAAAGAAAATAAATTATTTTAATGATATATTAAGAGGGTGATCTAACAGGTTTGTGGAGTAGGAAAAGTTACCAGAAAACATAAAACTTAGGTTTGTGTCTGGTAAACGTTGTTGACCACAGTTTCTGTAATGGCAACACGTGAATTTTCACAAACTCTTCCTGTTGCTGGATCAAGATGCAATATTATGTACAAAAGAATATTGATCAAATAGCATAAAAGGATGACAAAGAACTGTAAAAATGTAAGTGACCTGTGGTCTGTGCGGGTTTGCTCACATGGCATCGTTAACCTATAGATACTGAAAGGCTATACAGTTGCACTGGGCTTAGGGCCACAGTACTTTTAGGTCTACCAGGAAAACACGTAGTAGATTTGTTTGGATTATATGGATTGTGCATAGTAGATCTGTTAGACCAAGTCTCCCCCCAATTAACCTTTTTTTTTTTTTTTTAATTTTATTTTATTTTTAAACTTTACAATATTGTATTAGTTTTGCCAAATATCGAAATGAATCCGCCACAGGTATACATGTGTTCCCCGTCCTGAACCCTCCTCCCTTCTCCCTCCCCATACCATCCCTCTGGGTCGTCCCAGTGCACAAGCCCCAAGCATCCAGTATCGTGCATCGAACCTGGACTGGCAACTCGTTTCATACATGATATTATACATGTTTCAATGCCATTATCCCAAATCTTCCCACCCTCTCCCTCTCCAACAGAGTCCATAAGACTGATCTATACATCAGTGTCTCTTTTGCTGTCTTGTACACAGGGTTATTGTTACCATCTTTCTAAATTCCATATATATGCGTTAGTATACTGTATTGGTGTTTTTCTTTCTAGCTTACTTCACTCTGTATAATAGGCTCCAGTTTCATCCACCTCATTAGAACTGATTCAAATGTATTCTTTAAGCAACCCCAGATAATATCCCTGAAGGTTTATTTGGGTGACCTTATAGGTTGGATACTAAAATTCATTTGGATGAGAAAAATCACAAGAATATCCAAGGCAATTTTGAAAAAGTCCAGTGCGGAAGGCAGTGGCAGGGCAGGAGGTAGGGAGAGGTTTGTTCTGTGTGATAATACGGCTACGTCTAAGTCACTTCAGTCGTGTCCGACTCTGTGCGACCCCTAAGACAGCAGCCCACCAGGCTCCCCCATCCCTGGGATTCTCCAGGCAAGAACACTGGAGTGGGTTGCCATTTCTTCTCCAGTGCATGAAAGTGAAAAGTGAAAGTGAAGTCGCTCAGTCGTGTCCGACTCTTAGCAACCCCATGGACTGCAGCCCATCAGGCTCTTCCGCCCATGGGATTTTCCAGGCAAGAGTACTGGAGTGGGGTGCCATTGCCTTCTCCATGTGTGATAATAGAACATTTTAAAGAATGGATGTTAAAACTCTGTCATTTTGGCCTGGGAATGGTCAAGAAACTATTAGTAGTGGTGTCTCCACACATCTATTTAATTTTCTAATTGAGAATATTAAAATGGGGAAAACCTAAAACGTTCTACAGGATGGTGACAATTCACTGTCCTTCCTGCCCCCCTCCCCAAAACTTAGAATCCTGACATTCACAAAATTTGAAATGTAAAAGAACAAAACTATAAAAACCATAGGATCACATATAGGAGAATGTGCTCACAAATTTGATCCTGGTTTGAATATATTTTTCATCAAGGTACAAAAGGCAAAAGTCATAAAGAAAAAAAATTAAGAAATAATGAAGTGCTAAATAGCAACTCTATAAACAAGGTTAAAAGATAATTTGCAGACTAAAATATTTACACCATATATAACAAATGGTTAATATTTACAATGAAGAAAGAGCTGTTTAAAAACATTAGAAATCCAAGAAAGGATAAAAGGAGGAAGGAAAGGAGGGAGGGAAAGAGGAATGAAGGAAGGAAGGAGCAAAGGATATGGACCATACTCATAGGGGGAAATATAAAAATGTCTATATGTATATCTATATATAGTGTACATTTATATGTTATATATACAATTTATGTATATGCAAAATCTATATATTTACATATATATGTATATACATATAAAATAGTGGAAACAGTGTCAGACTTTATTTTTGGGGGCTCCAAAATCACTGCAGATGGTGACTGCAGCCATGAAATTAAGACGCTTACTCCTTGGAAGAAAAGTTATGACCAACCTATATAGCATATTGAAAAGCAGAGATATTACTTTGCCAACAAAGGTCCATCTAGTCAAGGCTATGGTTTTTCCTGTGGTCATGTATGGATGCAAGAGTTGGACTGTGAAGAAAGCTGAGCACCGAAGAATTGATGCTTTTGAACTGTGGTGTTGGAGAAGACTCTTGAGAGTCCCTTGGACTGCAAGGAGATCCAACCAGTCCATTCTAAAGGAGATCAGCCCTGGGTGTTCTTTGGAAGGAATGATTCTAAAGCTGAAACTCCAGTACTTTGGCCACCTCATGTGAAGAGTTGACTCATTGGAAAAGATCCTGATGCTGGGAAGGATTGGGGGCAGGAGGAGAATGGGACGACAGAGGATGAGATGGCTGGATGGCATCACGGACTCGATGGATGTGAGTTTGAGTGAACTCCTGGAGATGGTGATGGACAGGGAGGCCTGGTGTGCTGCAAATCATGGGGTCGCAAAGAGTCAGACACGACTGAGCAACTGAACTGAACTGAACATATATGAATGTATACAATTTATATTCACTTATTATTTTTGCATCTGGTGTATATTTATGTATATTACATAAATATTCATATCTGAATATGGCCAGTTGTTGAGGGGGATTGATCTCCCTGTCAGCGTGATTGGACCATTGAGAATAAACAAGCAAAACCAAAAGTCAGGAGTTGAAAACTAATAGTGGGTCTTGTATTAGGAAAAACATAACTGAGGTTGGAGAGTTTAAAACAAAACACATGTTTGAATATGAGAATCAGGGTCTTTAGAGTCTAGAGCTTCCTGACCTTCTACCATGATGTTACTTTCATACATCTAGGCTTAGAAAGGATACTTAACATGAACAGATTCCTTTAAGTTAAGTGTGGGGATAGATATGACAGAAAATCTGAAGTTACTGATGGTCATTGATAGCATTCTTAATTTCCTAGGACCAAATTAAACTGCTCTGCACTTTTTAAGGACCTTTGGACGTTAGAGAAACAGGAATGGGTTAGAGATGAGGCAGTTTTAGTTGTGTTTCTAGGTTTTCCTATCACCAAAAGATTTTATGAGAGACAGAAAAGTAAAACAGGAGAAATGCTTTAAATTGATTTTAAATGATTTTAAATTCTCATCACAATTAACCTGGGAATGCAAAGTCAAATTAAACACAATCAAATCAAAATAAAGTTTTCCAGTGATGTGGTTTGGCTTAATCAAGCATTTAACTACACTGTAACATTCTGTTTAAATTACATGAATTTTAAAGATACAATCCTATGTCAAGATAGACTTGATTTTCATGTACGTTTCTCCTATTCTTGTACATTCAAAGCTGTATTTATACGTATTTATGTGAAAATAGCACCTTTAATTTTACCTTAGCCATGCCCAAGAACAGTTAATAGCTTTTATAGAGTCAGGTCAAGGTCTAAATTTACATGAAAGCTCATGGTGGTCTTGAGTACACAGTTTTGTTTTGCTTTAAATATAGTTAGATTTCATTATGTGCCCAATAAATATTTTATTGCTGTTTCACAATGTCCGTGGCTGTATAGCTCTCTTAACAGCCAAAACATTTGTTGAACTTCAGTTCTCTGAGTTATATCAGTCATGGGAATTTGGTTGTTTGGGAATCGAAAGGACAGTTTGCTTAAGGCAGAGAGAAAGCAGCCTGGGGGTGCCCTCTTCTCTCTCTGCCCGAGGTTCTCTCCTACAGAAAGGTCTGCCCATCCCCAGGAGGTGATATCCTTTCTCTGGCCCTAAGAGCAGTCCCAAGGCTGGATGTCAGCAGAATGTTCCACCTCACCCCTGTCCTGCTCATCTCACTACTTAACTCTTTCCCCCGTTTCTTTTCCTGTGTGCCCACATCGACTCTGAACAGAGAGCAGTGAAGTGCCTTCCACAGGAAATGGTCGTCTAATGCTTAGAATAAATCACAGATGCTGGAACTCAGAATTAAAAACCGTCTGTGATCTCATCATGAACTGCCTGGCCTGCCTTTCCCATTTAGCCCTGCCTCCAGGAGTCACATATTACATTGTTGCCTTGCGCTTTCAGCCCACTCTAGCTTTATTCTCCTCCCCTTAAATACTCCTTCTCTCTTCCTTCTATCTCTACGTGTTCTAAATTCTGCTATTCTTCAGGGCCTTGGTCAACTTCCAGATACTTCTAAAAACTTTCCTCAGCCCTCTATCCTTTTTCATTGTTCATACCTTTGGAAAATCCTTGTTAAGTCTCTCTGACATTCATCATCTTCGATCTCATCTTGTGGTATGTCTCATTTGCCAAGGAAATTCAGAAAAACAAACAAACAAACCTTGTTAAACTATGAAATGAAGATAGCAACAAACTCCAAGCTTTCTCTTTATATTTTATTTGGTTGAGAAGTATACCACTGGCTGAAATGATGGCTTAGAGCTCTCTGGACAATACTCGTCAGAGAAGGTAGATTCTGAGTCAAGAGGCCACTATGACAGTGAGTGTCACATTACAGAAATCTAGTTTGAGCAAGTCCAATCTTTATTGGGGGAAATCTTGAGATTTTATAAAAATTAATTTTAAAAAAGTTTTAATTTATTTTTAAATTTTTGGCTTCACTAGGTCTTCGTTGTTGCATGCAGGCTTCCTCTGGTTGCAGTGCTCAGACTTCTCATTGTGGAGCACAGGCTTTCTAGCACAAAGGCTCAGTAGCTGTGGTGCATTGGCTTGCCCCAACGCAAGCAGAATCCTAGTTCCCTGATCAGGGACTGAACTTGCGTCCCTTGCATTGGAAGGCAATTCTTAACCTCTGGGCCACCAGGGAAGACCCAAACCCTGAGCTTTGATCTGAAGTACCTCATAAAGACTGAGGGAAACTGGGTTTCCATAGCACCGCTCTGTATAGTCACCTAGGAGATAGCCCTCTTTCCCTTGCATTGAATAACAGAACCAGTTTTTATCTGGGTACCTTGCTGCCAGCTAAAACACTACATATCGCTTCTTCCCTTGAAGTTTTATGTAGGTCTGTGTTTCATTCAAAAGATGTCAAGTGAAAGTTTCCTTCATGAACGATTTCTAAAGTGTGCTTCTTTAGCTCCTTTTTTCATCTTGCTCTTTGGCGTAAGGAGGCTGGACTGGATAATTGTCCAAACAGCCACCTTGGACCATTCGGAGAGAGCTGTGCAGTAATGTAGAGATTATGGGAGGTGAAAAGTTAGGTACATTTTTATATTAGCATTTGGGTCACATGCAGCCAAACTTACTTCTCATATGCTCTGTAAAGCCTGGCTCACTTCTGCTAATCCAAGAACTGTGAACTTAGTTCATTCCCAAACCATTAGAAAATGACATGCAGCAGAACCCTGACTGTGTGTGTTCTGAAAGATCATGCATAGATCAGACTCTGAGACAAAGACCAGAAAAATACTGACCTAAAGCCAGGACCCCAAGCATTACACTACTCTCACCTCTCCCAGTCCTGTTTCCATGGTCATGTCTGATTTTAGGCCACATTACTCCTCTTTTGGATTACTTGAAGGGTCGCTTGTCCAGTTTCTCCTTGTTCAGTTTTCCCTAATATGTACTACTAATGGAGTTATCTTTTCAAGTATTGATTTTTGAATGTCCTACTGTTTGCTAAAGTGTAATTTTTTTTTCCCATTGCTATCTAATGTTTTTCAAACTACTTATCCAGGGAGGCAACACATGCTCTCAAATCAAGCTTTCTTTGGTTTGTTCCTGTCTGTTCTTCCATGTGCCCCCTATACTTCATCAGAATATATGGTTGTTTCTATGATGAGCCCAGCAATGATTCAGCTCCTGCACATAGCCTTGTCCGTATTATTCCTGGTACTTGCAAAGCTTTCTCACACCATTTGTCAGGGGTTTCATTCTATCCATCCTTAAAGACTCAGCTCTAATACTATCTCTTATTTGATACTTTCTTTGATAATAATAATGCCTTTTAAATTATGGGTATAGTAGTTTAATAGTAATAATGACTAAATTTTAAGGAACTACTGCTTGCGTGCTAAGTCGCTTCAGTTGTGTCCAACTTTTTGAGACACTATGAACCATAGCCCACCAGCCTCCTCTGTCCATAGGATTCTCCAGACATGAATACTGGAGTGCGTTGCCATGCCCTACCCCAGGGGATCTTCCCAACCCAGGGATTGAACCAGTGTCTCTTATGTCTCCTGCGTTGGCAAGTGCGTTCTTTACCACTAGTGCCACCTGGGAAGCCTAAGAACTACTATTAAGATGTAAATAGTCTGAAAGTTTAGAGTACTTGCAAGCTAAAACTTTAACCTGACAGTTTATTTACGTCTGTTTATCTGTCTATCTGTGCATACATAAACACACCCACCAACTATATGTATCTGGGTCAGAGACAAAGGCCATTTATTACACACAACAAAGCAGCAGCAAGAGCAATACTTTGCATGGATTCCTTAAGGCTCCAGTTCCCACAGGCTGATGTTGTGAGTGCCAGATGTTGCTTGTGCATCAAAGGAAAGGAACTCCAAAATTAGGAAACTGATTGTATAAAGGGCTGCTGGTGACATGCCCATTCTCTCCTCTAGAAAGGAAGAGAAATCATTGAGCTAAATTGTAAGCAAATGTTCCCAGGAGAAGAGGGTAAAGGCATCTTTAGGATGATTACCCTGGAATGGAAGGGAAGGGAAGTTCTTTACCTTTATTGTCCCAGCATGTCCTCAGGGAGGGGATGTAATTCAGCTTTACCTTCTTGAAATATCTCCTTATATAAACATTGGCTATAAATGCCGTTTCTCAAAGGGCTTGAAATATGGGATGATCATAGAGAATTGTCTTTCTCCAACTACTCGTCAGGCACATCACCCACAGTATCTCCAATCCTAGCTGTAACTGTGTAATGTAGATATTACTATTCCAGTTTTGCAGACAAAGAGGAAAAGTTAAAATCACTTGCCCAAAGCTACAAAGTTACCAGTATTAGAGTCAGGACTCACTATGGTCATTGGATATTAAAGTCAAAACTCTTTTCATCACAAAAATCAACATAGTAGATCTTCAACTGAAAGCAGCTCATGAAGCTTAATGTGAGTTTTTTTATGGAGTATATTTTCTATTTTTCCTATTCTCATGTAAGCGTCTTGAGGGCAGAGTCATGCTTATATCCTCCACCGTGCCTAATAAAGTGAATACCATGTTACTATTGGATGTTTTATTAAGATGGTCTGAATGAAGAAAATCTGACAAACTATGTGTGATGAAAACTTGACATTATACCTCCTAAATAATATATGATTGTGGAAAAGAGGTCACAGCATAAAATTCAAATATAGCAACCTCTTTCTTGAAATATTAATAATGATCTCAACTATTTTTTACTTGGCTGACAATTTAGCTCGAATATTGATGAAAATTTGATGTCTAAAGTTTAGAGAAAGTAACTAAGAGTTGATATAATCAATGAGGAGGAATATATAGAAACATCGCATGAGTCAACTCACATGAGAACTGATGTTTCAATATAGGATATGTTGAAAAATGAAAAATTCATTTTATTTTAGAACTAAACCTCTTCCATTCTAACCAAAAATATGCTCAATGCTGAAGAGTAAAAATCAGTGGTTGACTTACAGACTTTTTCCCTTTCAATCTTGTTCTGGGGCAAAAAGTCTTTTTCTTATTACTGTTTATTCTAAAGCACTCATCTTCTATTTACATAGTTCATCTTCTATTTTCATAATTTATATCCCTGGGATATGTGTTTAGGTCTTCTTGTCTGAAACCAGGCTGTTCCACTATTCAGAACTTAACGAGCTTCTTAAACAGAAACATTTAGGGGCTGTTAAACACCTATTGCAAACCTTAGCCCTGACTTTGTCATATAAATACTCCACTCAGATTATTCAGTAGAATAAATATATTTGGTTGTAGTTCCCCTTTTGGGCAGTAGTCACTGTTTTCTTTTCCTCCTTATGTCAAGTCATAAGTTTTTGAGTCTGTTCTTGCATTTCTACTAAATACTTGCTTGAATATGTGCCACTTCGTGAGATAAGAAACCTCTATTCCCAACATATATGGAAAGAACAAACTATATTTACATAATATTTTCATAAATATTAAAAGTGATGTTTTAAAATAAAGAAGATATTTTTAACTTTCCTCAAAAAGATATAACAAGAAAATAGAAATGCAAGTACTCATGCGTGGGAGGAAGGTGATGTTTCATTATACTTTAAACTACTTTGGCAGTTGTTTTCCTTACATATATGCAGGATATTAAAGTGTTAGCTGTGTGTGTGTGATTTACTGTGAAGCCTCTTTGCCCAAAAAAGCCCTGCTATTTTAGTAGAGTTCAATATATTTCCTTTGGGGGAGATTAAATAAAATATGTTAACTCAGTTAAATTTGGAGTCTGATGACAAATGACTAAATGTGTTCAAACGAGGCAGGCACAGGAAATCTGTCCAGCAAAGGACTAAACTGGGAAATAATGTTTGAATGTCCACTGGCACAGTTTTGCAGTGTGTTGCTCTAGAGTTCAGTATTACAGTATGCCATTAATTTTAAGTAGTGAATTAAACAAGAGAAATAAGATTCCTTTATTCTGGCACATGCATGCAACTCAGCTCTTCAGCCGTACACTAAAATTCAAATGTACACATAAAGATAAAATTAGGATGGAAAATTAGGATGGGAAAGTGGAACATGTTTTAGATTTTAGTGTATGATATTTAAAAAAGAGAAGAATGTCTCAACCCCAAATTTCATGTCGAACTACTTTCAGGAAGTACTGTTATTATATTCTGATACTGAAACTAAAGTATCCTGGAGGTAGGAATGCTGTGAATTTTACATCAATTATTTTCTATAAGGAGCAATTGTAAAGATAGTCTTAGGAATTAACTTGGGTCCAATCAAGTTCATGCCAGTTGACTTGGTAGATAAAGCTAGGAAAACAAGGACTGAGGCATAATTGTTAACTGTTTTGCTTAAGATCAAAACTGGAGTTGATGGCAGTTGGACATCCGAACTCTACATGCTTCTGAAAGTAAAATTTCAGTATTAAGATAATCTTGATAATTTCACAATGACTTATGCTGAGAGGTTTAAAAGACAGCCTATTGCTGCTGCTGCTGCTGCTAAGTCGCTTCAGTCGTGTCCAACTCTGTGCGACCCCATAGATGGCAGCCCACCAGGCTTCGCCATCCTTGGGATTCTCCAGGCAAGAACACTGGAGTGGGTTGCCATTTCCGCTAAACTCACAAATGTAGGAGTAGTTCTATGTTGTGAATTTCAAACCTTAGAAAAACATACAGATATCAACAGAGACCTGGAGAATACTACTATGCCCTAACATTTTCCTTTTAGTTAACTCTTGATGCTCAAACAGAGCTATACTCTTTAGTAAATACCCACAGCACCCCTTTCATCCTCAGAATAGAAACTGGGTTCCACTGCTATGTCTGTTCATAGAATAACCTCAAGGGTAATTCATATGTCCAGCCCCTCATCTTCATTAAAGACAGAATCAAACTTAATGAGAACAAAAAGCCGTTAATAGTAAAGTAATATAACAAAATGGTTTATCTCAGTTTTTCTTACATTTCCTATGAAGCCTAGTCTGCTTTCCCAATGCCATAAAGCTCAACAGATTATCATCTTATAAGATCAATCTTTTCTTCTATACCATCCAAAATACATCTTTGGTATGATGTTTTCTACTGAAGATAAATTAAAAGAGAAGGTATTTACATCATTAAATTACAATGATCTGCCTTGTTTTTCAATAAACTTATGTGTATAAACCCATTTCTAGTGTCTAAGGGAATTACAGCCCACCACTGAGGACAGGCCATTGAATTAAGGGTGGATAGGATTTCTCTGACAAGTGGAATTTAATCTCACATCATGAACCAAAAGGATTTTAAAAGTTGATATTTTCAATGATGTTGAGTTAGCAATATTTTATAATGATGCTTGCATTACCTTGAAGAAATGACCTCTCTATTTTTAATATATGATGCTACAGAAAATGTAAAATAAACCTGTACACATGAGACCCTGCATGAGCATAGATGGGAGCTAAAAAAATGGGAAAGTAAAACATAAGACTTCATAATAACAAAACAAAAAAAATAGGGCCTGGAAAAATATCTTCCACCAGAGAGAAAATAAACTATTTAAACTATACTTAGAGTCCTATGCAAAATCGGATATATAATTGTAGTTTAGTTTGAAAGATTCCCTAGGTCTTTGAAACTGTTCTGATCCTATTTTTCTGTCTTAACACCAATGCACTGCAACCAACCACTCGCATGAAGCATTAGTAGCAGGAGATACCATCACCTGTGGTGCTGTGTTGAACCTCTGTCGATTTTGATCAATTTTAAGTGTAAATGATTGAATAGCTTAAAAATGAGTAGCTTTTAGAGAACTATTATAGGTGAGTAGAACTGCACTTAAAAGATCACAAGATGGGGGTAGGTTAATGTGTCTGGCAGTCTAATTGTTATTGGAAAAAATAATCTTGAGCCTAACAGCCATGGAGAATTAGGCAGCAGGACTTTGACAGATAGGCATCAGACCTCTTTGAACTAAGTGTTTTTGCTTTTATCTCTGTCTATTCATGATAACTTCTGAGGAAGCTGGATGACTCTGACCCAATTTAGTAGAAAGTTCAAGGTGTACCTTAATGTCAATTAATGTGTTAGTTTGCCACCTTGATTGAAAAAAAGTTTGGATGATTTGGGCCTATTTTTAAAAATTATTTTTCTATCGTTTTGTATCAAAGAAAATAGCTAGGACCTTTCATATTTCCTTCCTTGTTATAACTGTTGATTGATAGTAATTCTTGGTTTAATTTTCCATGGAGACAATTTGTTTCAGATAATGTCTACATTTTGTTATGTGTGCTAAGTCACTTTAGTAGTGTCCGACTGACTCTTTGAGACCCTATGGACTGTAGTCCATCAGGCTCCTCTGTCCATGGAATTCTCTGGACAATAGTACTGGAGTGGGTTTCCATTTCCTTCTCCAGGGGATCTTCCTGACCCAGGGATCGAATCTGTGTCTCCTGCATTGGCAGGCAGATTCTTTACCACTAGTGCCACCTGGAAAGACCTTTCAACATAAATAATAGTGGTGAAAGTTCTTCTCTTTTTAAATCAAATAATGTCTAGAAAAAAATTTTTCTGTAGTAGATAATGGAACTATGTCAATCTCTGAAAGCTCTAGCAACAAGCTAAGTTTAGTGAGACACCTGGTAGAACCTGAATTTTTTATAACCTATAGCTGGCAAATTCTGTGCTCTACCCATGTCTACCAATACATACACACCATTTTCATGAACTACAGTATCCTAAAATACTACCCAGGAGATATCTTAGATGTACCACGAAGCAGGTCTAGTCAGTTCCTATGCAGTATCATTCCATTTTCCTCCTCTTCTACTCAATTCTCCTGCACTGTTAGAAAGTCTGTGCTTCTAAGACCCATGGACATGGCTTATTGCTCAATTCTCTGGGGTTGTCCAAGTATAAAGGCAGGTTGTATTCTAAGCACTGGTTTGGAAAATCAGTTTCAACAACCTAGTGCCTCATATGTCCATAATGGTCATTTTCAAAATAACCCTTAAAAAATGATAGACCCTCCCCTTCAAACATTTCTAATGCTCCTGCTACTCCATTAAGTGGAACTTGGGCTGGGACTTATGGTTTAAGGGGGTGCAGTGGTAAAGAATCCACTTACCGAGGCAGGAGACAAGCATTCAATCCCTGGGGTGGGATGATCCTCTGGAGATGGAAATGGAAACCCACTCCAGTATTCTTGCCTGGAGAATTCCATGGACATAGGAACCTGATGAGCTACAATCCATGGGGCCACCAAGAGTAGGACACAACTGAGCATACATGCACACACACAACAAATGTGCCTAGGAACAGCTCTCCCCACTGCTAATTAGGCTTTCTTACTGGACCACATTGGTCTGCAGGGTTTTCTGTTACCATGGAGTTATCCTCCAGGAAACTGATCAGTCTCTTTAGCTGGTAGCCTTAAGTTAGGCTTAAATGCAGCTGTTTCAAAGCAGCATCTTGTTAAGGCGGAGGCCATTTGCTTATCATCTCCATTACTTTTATAGATGAAAATCCTCTGGAGGATCATAAGAACTATTTTGGTGCAAACTGTTAGTAAATCTTCTCGGTCATCCTCTGGAGACTGGTAATTGCTGAGGGCAGAATTCGATTCTGGAGGTAGCTTAAGATGGATGCTGTTGCAGGTTTCCCAGTGAGCTAGCACATGCATTATTATTTTGGTTGTTATTGCTGTTATTGACTCTCTCGGGGCAGTCATTCTCTGGAAATGTATTAGTGAAACACAACCACCCCATATGAGTAGCCACATATCAAAATACATGTATATTTTATGATGCATGGAGATTTTCTCTGAACTAGAGAGATGCTGTGTCTATGCTCTGCTCTCAGAATTCCATGGCTTACGTTCATCTGGTGTGTGTAGAAACGTTCCCAAGATCTCATGAGCTTTTCAATACCCCACAGCCTCTTTGGTAATGACAGGGAAGCAGAAAAGGCTACCCTGTAGTTTAGTGAATCTCCCATCAGGCTTGGTGTGTGCAAGCAACAGCTTTGTGGTCAGAAGCCCCCATCCAATGAGGAACTGTGTGTCTGATTCAGTCTTCTTTCTTGGATGGACCCAGGACACACCTCCCTTCTCTGACTCTGTCTGACTCCACAGACAATAATTCTTTTAGCGTCAAGCCAGTGCCAGAGTACTGGGGTTCAGTTCCTAAGGGACAGAGGACCAGGAAGTGATGTTTGAAAAAGTGTGGAGGGATGTAGTTGTCTCAGGAGAAAACCTGGTCACTTGCTCTCTTACATTTTGGAGCAAGTGAGTAAGAGGAGCTCGACTCTGGTATCAGCTTCCTGAATCTCCATAGTCTGTGATTACTGAAATATCATTGAAATTTGGACACAAAACTGAAGATAGTCAACGTAATATATGTGCTATATTGAGGATGTGTCTATTTTTGCTTTTGCTAGAAAGTATCTCAAGAAGAGTGTGTTGTTCCTACAACCTAATAAATCAAGAAGTTAAAATAGTTCACCCAGAAGGTAACTCCATCTCCTAAGGGCACAGCTGGAGAAAGCAAAGAAGAAATCTCCATAAATGGTATTTCCCCTGCACTTCAGCATCTTGCTCTTAAAATGTGTCTCTTATATATTTTATACCATTTCAGGCAAGCAAAATACTAAACTCTCTTCAAAAGAATAAGATAACCAAATTTCTCAAAGAAAAGGAACTCACATTTCAAAATATTTTTTTCTAACTGTGGAAATAATAGATGTTTATTCTGGAAATAAAAAAGTTATATTAAGTAGGAAAATAATGTCGTATAATCCCATCAGTGAGTGTTAACAGATGTTAATGTTTTATTCAATTTATTTGGAGTCTGTCTGTCTGTGTACACATACCTATCTATAAACTGCCCATACAATAACAAGAATAATGGCAATAATGAAAGCTAATATTTATTGAGCATCTTCTGTCTTTTCAAACATTAACTAATTTAGTCTTCATGTATTTCTGTGAAAGATATTAAAAAGAAGTAGTATTATTGTAGTATTGTAAACAAATAGTATTATCCCCATTTTAAGAAAGAGAAAACTGAGATACAGAAAAGTTAAATAACTTTTTTCAGTGTCACATAACTTGTATTTGGTAAATATAAGAAAGTCACACACACACACACACACACACACGGAAACTCCCAGACCCACATATACATACTAACACACTTACATAGACACCACACACACATACATTTTATGCAGCTTGGTAACAGCATTTTACAGTGAAAGATTTAAAAATAATATAAGCCTATTATGAAAACATACAAATGCACAAAAATTATAAAAAGAATAGTCATCTAATCCCACCATTTAAAATAACCACTGTCAACAGATGTAAACTATTTTCTTCTACTCAACTGGTGCTAAGTTTTAAAATATTTTTCAGTGGCTTTCTAGGCCACTGTGTCTTTTCACTCAGTACTAAAACAAATACATTTTTTCATAATATGTCACACCCAACACCCTGATTCCCTACTTTTCTACTCTGGATTTCCCTCAAGAACTGCCCACTTTTCTCCTCTGATTATGCAGAAGAGTTTAGCACATGTTCTGACATCTTAGTGTGAGACAGCTCCTAGGCTCCAGGGAGGGAAAAGACAAGAACTCCCAGGCTGCACAAAGCATGGATTAAATAATTTTCCCAAAGGCAGTGTTCTCCCTAAGAGGAATTGTACACATACATCTTCCTGTCTCGTTATTCTGAAAATGAAAAAAATACATATGCAATGTAACTAATGCAATTTAACTGAGATTTATAGTGATAAATTAATTTTAAGTAAGACTCAGCATGTAGTAAGTGGTCAAAAATACACTATGGCGCACAGTTCGAAGTCAATTTCAGTTAAAATAAACAGGAACAACATACATATTCTACTTGCCTTGAGTACTGTACTGTCTTATTAATGATATAAATACTACTTATAAATTTGTTGTTATTACTTAGTCACTAGATCATGTCCAACTCTTTTGTGACCCCATAGACTGTAGGATCATTGAAAAAGCAAGAGAATTCCAGAAAAACATCTATTTCTGCTTTATTGACTATGCCAAAACCTTTGACTGTGTGGATCACAATAAACTGTGGAAAATTCTGAAAGAGATGGGAATACCAGACCACCTGACCTGCCTCTTGAGAAACCTATATGCAGCTCAGGAAGCAACAGTTAGAACTGGACATGGAACAACAGACTGGTTCCAAATAGGAAAAGGAGGACGTCAAGGCTGTATATTGTCACCCTGCTTATTTAACTTACATGCATAATACATCATGAGAAGCACTGGGCTGGAAGAAGCACAAGCTGCAATCAAGATTGCCAGGAGATATCAATAACCTCAGATATGCAGATGACACCACCCTTATGGCAGAAAGTGAAGAGGAACTACAAAGCCTCTTGATGAAAGTGAAAGAGGAGAGTGAAAAAGTTGGCTTAAAGCTCAACATTCAGAAGACGAAGATCATGGCATTTGGTCCCATCACTTCATGGGATATAGATGGGGAAACAGTGTCAGACTTTATTTTTTTGGGCTCCAAAATCACTGCAGATGGTGATTGCAGGCATGAAATTAAAAGACACTTACTCCTTGGAAGGAAAGTTATGACCAACCTAGATAGCATATTGAAAAGCAGAGACATTACTTTGCCAACAAAGGTCCGTCTAGTCAAGGCTATGGTTTTTCCAGTTGTCACGTATGGATGTGAGAGTTGGACTGTGAAGAAAGCTGAGCACTGAAGAATTGATGCTTTTTTTTTTAATTGATGCTTTTGAACTGTGGTGCTGGAGAAGACTCTTGTGGGTCCCTTGGACTGCAAGGAGATCCAACCAGTCCATCCTAAAGGAGACCAGTCCTGGTTATTCATTGGAAGGACTGATGCTGAAGCTGAAACTCCAGTACTTTGGCCACCTCATGCGAAGAGTTGACTCATTGGAAAAGACCCTGATGCTGGGAGGGATTGGGGGCAGGAGGAGAAGGGGACGACAAGGATGATATGGCTGGATGGCATCACTGACTCGATGCACATGAGTGTGGGTGAACTCTGGGAGTTGGTGATGGACAGGGAGGCCTGACGTGCTGCAATTCATGGGGTCGCAAAGGGTTGGACATGACTGAGTGACTGAATTGAACTGAATGAGACTGTAGCCCACCAGCCTCCTCTGTCCATGCAATTTTCCAAACAAGAATATTGGAGTGGGTAGGCATTTCCTTCTCCAGGGAATCTTCCCAACTCAGGGATTGAAACTGTATCTCCTGGATTGGCATGCAGATTCTTTACCACTGAACCACCAGGAAGCCCTACTTATAAATTAGCATGTACTAAAATTAATATAAAGAGAAATGTCCCAAAATGGCAAACCATTTCAAAATTGTTATTCATGATGACCATCCTTTCCTCCCTGTGCAAAATGTCAGAATAGTTCTTTGGAGATAGCACGTTAGGCTTTGGAGTAAGATTTTTTTTGTGATAAGGAGTGTTGGTAGCGGGTGTATGGGTGCCATGTGAAGTCATTACAAGAAACTTTCTGAAGATGATATGATTTTTTTTTTACCTGAAAATAACTGAATTTTGATAGTGACCTAAAATCACTGCAACATTTTGATGAGCTGGATATGAGTTTAACCAAATCATCATGGTGCTCACATTTGAGACATACTCCTAAGAAAATCTCTTCACTTAAAGTTTCTGTCTCAGATCTTGGGAAGCAGCTGCAAGTTTGCACGGTTTCAATGGATCCCTCAGCTACTGTCTGGGAATCCAAACATCCTCAAAGGCACCTTCTGACCCTGGTGATAGGTGTCTTAGTCATATCTACCATATAGATTTAAATAGCAAATTAATTTCAAATGTTTGGCTTGTAGCTTGTTTATTTTATAGTTCCTTTATTATAGCAGGTCTGTACCATCAAGGCTCCAATGATAAATATGTTTCGTGCCCAGCACAATAATCTCTATCACCAACAAAGACGATAATTTATTTCACACTTCATTACAGCTATCATTTAGTGAATTATTTTCAATGCTCATCTTAATGTATTGGTAGATATTTATAAACACACACAGGGTGTAGGAATACCACATATTTTTTTTTTTCTCAGCAGACTATCTGATGTTTCTTAGCTAATGAGAGATTAAATGAGAAATCTGATCACTGCATGGATCATCTCTGCCTGTGAAGTACTGTTGATATTCTCAATTCCAACATCATCTCAAAATGACACCAAAGCCCCAGGAGGGGCATAGCATAAATTTACAAACTGTCAGTATCACACTTTTTCTTTCACATACACAGGCTTAGTTGCCTGCAAGTTTTGTAAAACTCTTTCATGGTTATGCTCCTCCTGTCTTTAAATTTTGCAATGGTTGCCATTATTTGAATTGAGATGGTGACCGTCACTTTCTTTGGACTAGAATTAAAATTTCTGAACCAAGTGCTAGCCATTTAGTAAATATTAAAACTAGTATCTTAATTGCATTGTGTACACACACACACACACACACACACATATGGGCTTTCTAGGTGGTGCAGTGGTGAAGAATCCCTCTGCCAAACAGGAGACGGGAATTCAATCCCTGGGTTAGGAAGATCTCCTGAAAGAGGGCATGGCAACCCACTACAGTATTCTTGTACCACCTGGGAAGTTCTGCCAAGACCATGCCATCCCAGAAATGCAGCCCAGATCCAGGAACACCATAAACTCTACAGAGCCCATCAAGCTCACTCAATCCAAACCAACTACTCATATGAAAGGCAAGTTATTGGAAGCCCTCATTTTAGACACCATAATATTGGGTTCTCAGTGTCATGCAGTCTCATATTGACTTATTAACATCATCTAAATGCTGTTTATTATGCACTTGCTGTGTGTCTGACATTGTATTCAACACTAAGGACATATTGATGAATAAAACATATTCCATCTTTTCTAAAAGTCTTTCTAAATGTTGTCGGCAACACACTGCTGGATAGTAAATACACATTTGGATAATAAGTCCTCTGCTGGCAGTTTGATGCTTTCCTGGAAAACATATTAGAATATTTTGTATCACAGTATACCTTTCACAAAGGTGAAATGTAAATTAATTATGATTTTCACAGATATATTTTGATGTTACATTTTTAAGGTTTAACATAAGCTGTAAGGAATAATGTGGTCAATTTATCTTGACTAACATACTGTTAGGGTAGAGTTTGTCCTAACTGATTTTTATAAATAAAATGCTATTCTTTTTATGTGCTAAATTTATTTATTACTATTGTATTGAATTTTATCAAAATGGTCATAAAATAATGTTTCATAATATATTCACTGAAATATAAAAGGAATCAATATTCCTTTTATTCTTATTATATAAAAATTATTCTGTATTTATTACATATATCCTTATTTTCAAATTTCAAATAATTGAAAATAAGATTTTTATTGGAGACTCAATCCATTTTAATTCTTCAGAGTATTATTTATTATGAAGCTATGTCAGTGAATCACATAAATTCATTCATAAATGAGTGATGAGATTTCTTGTCATTTTCAAAGTAAAGTGACCTTTCTTATATGGCAATGAGCATTTCCAGAACAGGGCAAAATACTCCTTTCAGTGTGAAAAAGTGTCATTCAACAGTACACAACTAGATGCAAGTCAGGGTATTGCTAAGTTGTACAACCTGCACACTTCATACTAATTTTTTCAGAGGCAGCAGAATAATCAATTGGTAATATTCTCTAATCTGAAGGCACACTTGGAGATTGTCTCAGTGGCATAAAAAGTGGAGGTTTAATTACTGTCTATGTACTAGCAGATATTTTTATATTGTAGTTGGATAAAACAATTGGCTTTTCATTTAAATAATGATTATTCTAAAAAACAATATAAACTTGAAATAGCATTTGGTTCCTAACTGACATAGTTTCAGCTATCTGATCAACAAGGACAGGCATTGTCACATGAACAAAAGAAGCTGCACAAAGATGACAATCCACTTACCACATTAATTAGAGGAAACAGTTGGAAGTTGATAATATGTCTTGAATTTTGATTCAGTGGTGAAGAAAAGAATTAAAATTGAAAATACAATCAAATTTTGCCTCTAAAGATACGTTTTTCCAGCATGATATGTACATCTATGCTACAGAGTGCTGATTGTCAAGGAAAGGTACTCATGTAAATATCCGATGGGGGCAAGAGAAAATTTATTTTAAAAATAATTTCTTTAGGTGGTTGATAATGCCAAACAAAAAGTCAAGATTCTGTCAACATAACCTAATACTTCAGAATCAAATGATTATGGTTCCAAGTGCAAGACTGTCAGGATTTCTAAGAACTGTACAGTCACTCAAAATGATTTCATGGTCAAGAAATTGACTTTTTACTACCCTCATTGGAAGACAGTTGATCATGTATTACTCGACATGTTTTGGAATAGCATCATTCCTCAATAGAACATAAATGTTTCCCAGCACTGAGAGCCTGATTAAAAAGCAGTTACTATTATCACTCCTATTTGTGCTCAGTTGCTCAGTCATATCTGGCTCTTTGTGACCCCACGGACAGTAGCCTGCCAGAGTCCTCTGTTCATGGGAGTTTTCAGGCATAGATACTGGAGTAGATTGCCATTTCCTCCTCCAGGGGATTTTCCTGACCCAGGGATTGAACCCATGTCTCTTGTGTCTCCTGCATTGGCAGGCAGATTCATTACCATTCAGCCATTTGGGAAGCTGATGTTGTATGGAGTACATTTTCAGAAATGGGAACTTAGGTAGTAGAGATCTCTGATGACCCTCTGTAGGTGGCATACTTTAGAATTGTGGGTCTGTAGTTATTGACGTACACAGATGCAGAACGGATGGGCTGTGTGCAGAAATACATAAATAAGTGACACTTAATTTCCTTTTCAGAGTCCAAAAACTTAGTTGAAGTTAACCACAAATGAGAGAACTGCTTCATAACCTATAAAAAAGCCTTTTAAAAATCCTAATTATGCACACTTTTTAAGAAATGCCAAATGGTGATGATTTGGAAAGAGCTAGAAAAGAACCAAACCTCGAAAAAGGGCATGTCCTTCCCTAAGTCCAAATTGACTGCACATGCTCTTATTTAGCTTTCATTACAAAATAGTCTCATATCCTTATTCATAAAATACGGAGCATTCTGATGTTGGGTTTTTTCTTCTTCTTCTTCTTCTTCTTCTTCTTTCGACACCGAGAATAAAACATTAACTTTGTCTTAAGAAAGTCACAGATATATACCAACCTTAACTCTGCTGCTAATTAATGCTATCAAAAGACCTAGCAGGAGTTTCTGCAGCCTTTTTATCTCTGCATGATGAGTGGCTTCAAATAGCTCCCATCTCCCCTTACCAGTTGGATGTCATCTAAAAACTGAATAATAGCAGCAACTGTTCTTAGGAAAAATACTGCAGCCACTTCCTCTAGAATATAAAGTAAAAGAAAATGGGCAGCCACATAATTATCTAATGACCAGGTTTTTTCCAAGGTAGTTGTAAGGTCAAGATTAGCTGGGAAAGTAACACCAGAATATATTTCTGCTTTGACAGTAAGGAAAAAACAAAAACCTCTTTACTTGAAACTCTTTCATGTAATTATTTCCATACTCTTTTTTTCTATACCCATACCACCCACACTCACACATAAAATTAAAATGCTCACCATTTTAATTTTAGAAAGAAATGTTCTCTGCCTTCCTTAGCTGTGTATATTAGCAATGTCTGAAATGCTTCAAGGTGAATTAGTTTTAGGATTATATTGCACTATACTGCACAAAAACATGATATAGGGTTTTTTGTAAAACATCTCCAGGATCTTTCTAATAAAATTAAGAGGATAAGCCAAGGCTTACATGTTACTGTTACATTCTATATGATACTTTATGTAGAATATCATTAGAGGATACACTTAACTTTGTGTAGACACATAAATGACTCTTATCTTTTCCAACTGTACTTAAAAAATCATGTGTTCTGAATGCAACTCCCATCATTTCCAAAGTCTTTTATTTTTCTATTTTGCTATTAAGAATCAATTTATCCTATAAATGACTTGATTTCTAGCTTTAGAAAATTGACGAGGTAAATCTTTTTAGTCTAAGAATTACAGAATAGACTGCATGGTTTTGTGAGCTAAAATTTTTAGGAATGAAGTTGGAAACACACAAAATAATTCGACATGCTCCACAATATTCCAAATAAGAACTAAAGTGAAAAATTTCTGACCAACTCTAGCAATTAAAGAATATTTAATCCACTATAATTTTCAATAGGATCTAGGGGAAAAAGTCACTGGTATATGATTTCATTATCATCACAAATCAAAGAACATAGTACCATGGTTTGAAATAGCAGGGTTTTTTTTTCAAATAGAAAGTTATAATAGCTACTGAATAAATAATCAGTATTTGGAAAAATATTTTAACTAATCTTTTCCCCTCCTTTCTCAGAAGCTAAATTGTTTGCTATTTCTGAGACTAATACCATTGTACTTGTTGGATAATTTACAGTAAACACACATCCTCTTAATCACATCACAGAAACTTAAATAGATTTGTAAAACCATTAAAAAATCAATACTTAGCTTTTAGGTGATGAATTAATTAATGGAGTGTGAATGCTTGAAGTCTGCATTACCCAGCATGCACTATGGCTTTTCATAATATCACTGTCAATGGGAACAGTATGCAAAGTAATGTAACTAGTGGGGAAGTGCTGATAAAAATATATCAATCTCTGCTACCCAATGAGAATATTCCAGTAAAAACTTCCTTTTGATAAGAAATGCAATTCAATATTTTTCTGTTATGTATAATGATGGAAGAAAGAAGCATTGTTGACAAATGAAATCCAGAGAAAAAATAGTCAGAAATGTCCCAACTCTTTTTAATTAATCAGGCAATAGATGATGATACAAGTAATCAGATCAGTCACTCAGTCGTGTCCGACTCTTTGCGACCCCATGAATCACAGCACGCCAGGCCTCCCTGTCCATCACCAACACCCCGAGTTCACTCAGACTCACGTCCATCGAGTCAGTGATGCCATCCAGCCATCTCATCCTCTGGCGTCCCCTTCTCCTCCTGCCCCCAATCCCTCCCAGCATCAGAGTCTTTTCCAATGAGTCAACTCTTCGAATGAGGTGGCCAAAGTACTGGAGTTTCAGCTTCAGCATCATTCCCTCCAAAGAAATCCCAGGGCTGATCTTCAGAATGGACTGGTTGGATCTCCTTGCAGTCCAAGGGACTCTCAAGCATCTTCTCCAACACCACAGTTCAAAAGCATCAATTCTTCGGTGCTCAGCCTTCTTCACAGTCCAACTCTCACATGTAATGGCAAGATATAAAATTATGGAGGTCTGTATAAATCGAGGAATGAGACTTTACTTGTTTCCTCCATTAAAGTTTTTAAAAAGCCTTTTTCTGAAAAATAGATCACATTTTCCTATTTTCATTGCGTTTATTCTATCCTAACTGTCTTCCAGTGCTTCTTTCCACTTCTTTTAAAACTTCTTGCTCAAAGATACAGACTAAGGGACTTCCCTGGAGGTCTAGTGGTTGACTCTAAGCTTCCAGTGCCTTCACTGCAGGGGGCGCTGGTTTGATCCCTGGTCAGGGAACTAAGATCCCATATGCTGTGCACTGGACAGCCAAAAAAAAAAAAAAAAGACACCAATTAAGATTTCTACAGAAAAGTGTAGTCATATACTGGATATTGGTTGCTGCCTTCAATAACTTACATTCTAGTTGCATAACATTATAAAGTAGATCAATATTAACAACAAAGGAGTAATGGAAATGGAGGAAGTTGTATGTTTAAGGTGGCAAAACAAATAATTTTGGAGACAATTTTTAAGAACAACAAGTTATAAACGTAAAATTAAATATGAGGGTTTTTTACTTTTGCTATAATTTCAGCCAGACCTCGGTTGTCACTGAGAACAACCATTAAAGCTGAGAAAGTTTTCTTTAAAAGTGAGCTGTTAAACTAGGAAACTGTTGTGGCAAACAAGACTTTAGGGCAAACAATCTGATAATGGGAAACCATATAGGGAAGAAAGAATTCAACTTTAACTTCAGAACTTTTGTCAATTCTGGATATAGGGGAAAAGATTTAGTTAGGATCCAAAGTGTTGGACAGAGAACTCCTACTAAGAGGCAGAATAATAAGTAGAGATTTTGGCAATATTGCAGGAACAGAGACCAAAATTACAGCCTCACAGACCCTAATTAAGTTAAAAATCAGTAACAAAAACAATAAAAAGTACTCAACTTTTAGCAAACTAAGCTTTACATTTCTAAATAATATGTTGGTCAGATAAGATATCAAAGGGAAATTTAAAAGAAATATTTTTGTGTGATAATGAAAATTAGATATCAGATGATTAGGATGCAGCTAAAGCTGAGTTAAAAAGAAAATGTAGTCTTCTATTCATATATTAGAAAATTTGAAAGGCTGGAAATTGATGATCTTACTATTTTAAGAAATTAGAAAAAACAGTATATGAATATCAAAGAAATAAAAGGAAGAATATATAATAGCAGAAATGAATTTAATAGAAAAATCAACTGCCTCTTTCTTATTTGTAAGCTATGTTATTACAAGTATTCAGAAATCCAATGTTGTTTTTATTATCCATACAAAGTAGTGGTTATTACTGTTTTATGCAACTGATGTTTGTTTACATTTACCCAGACATTTAACATTTTCTTTCTTCACCATTTCTTCTGACATACTTTTTTCTTTTTACATGGGCCTTCAGAAGGAATATTTGTGAGGAATCGTTTTTGGCATAAAATCCTCCAAATGTCTTTACTTTGCCAAAACATTTGAAAGATAGTTTAACTGGGTGTATAACTCTAGATTGTGAGTTATCTCTCCTAGGACCTTAAAGATATTGTTTCATTGCCTTCTGACTTTTACTGCTGATATTTTAGTCGTTTATGCCTTATGGATTTTTTGTTTTGTCCCTTCTCACTGTGTTATTTCTGAGAAAGCTGTCCTTCAGAATTCAAAGTTTTGTGGAAAATTGGAGGGAAGGTTGTGGCAGAAAAATGAGGATAGGGCTTTCTCTGCTCAGATTTCTACTTTGATTGGGTACCATGTTTTATTTTTTTTTTTCCTCTCCTAATTATGTTTCTGTCCCCAGTACAGTTCAGGACCTAGCAGCTCTCAAGGAAAGCACTATTTCTAGAGTTTGCTTACCTCTCTTGCTTCACCTTTTCACATTTTTCCCCACCAATTTTGAAGATTTCCTTTGCTTTTCTGCCAGTTAAGCACGGCTTTTGAAGAGAAGTTAACACAAAATAGTTTTGGATCAATTGAAGTGTTTTTTGTTAGGATAAAGTTTCTGGAAATCTAGTCTCCCTTTTTACCAGAAAAGGCAGTGTGACAAGGATTTGTGTATTCTTTGCATGTGTTTGTTTACCCTCCTGGACTGCAAACTTCATCTCATGTGAAACTCTATTTGAGTTATTTTTGATTCCCTTGACCCAGCATATCATCTGATATGAAAAATACATATCAAGGGATCTTGAGTTTTTAAGGTGTGTGGCCAAAGAAAAATACAGTTAGTGTGACTTTTTAAAAGGAATGAGGTGTTCAGAGGAGCTGGAATGTACAACCCAGGGCCAGGAGAGGTCACTGGACACAGACATTAGAAGGTAAATTTGACAGAACAGTTTGTAGGTGGTAGAGGGAAACAGAGTAGAGGGATGAGCAGAGGAGTTGGAATTAAATGGTGAAGTGGCTTCTCCAAGTACAGTGTGAAGATGATGGGAAAAAAAGGTGGAGAGCGGGAGATTGATGGGAAGAGAGGATTAAGAAAATAACATTTCTTTTGAGAAAATAACATTTTTACTATGAAAGATCTTTAATCAGAACTTAGAGTGGGAAGATCTGATAAAGATTGAAATATTAAAGAAAGGGAATTCTCTGACAGTCCACTGGTTAGGACTTTGAGCTTTCATCACTGAGGGTGCAGGCTCAGTGCCTGATTGGGGAACTAATATCCTGCAAGCTGTGCAGCATGGCCAAAAATAAAAAAAGAAAGAGTGAATAATTGATGGAACAAGTTCACTGAGAAGCAGTAAAAGTATGTGATCAGGAGTAAGAATGGTGAACTTCAAAACAGAATAGAGAAAAAAGAATGGATGGTAATAAAATTCAGTTAAGGGACAAGAAAAGGAAGGGGAGTTTTTACCTGATAAAAATGGTTTTCTCATTTATTTATAATGTATTTCCCACCTATTACATAAATAAGGATTAGAAGCATGTGGAATGCTGGTAAAAAAGTCAAGAAAATGCATCCTGAATAATTTATTTTGGACAGCTGCAAGAGAATTTATAGATAGCTAACACTGAATTCCACATGAAAAGGTGACAGAGACAAAGGATTTGGGGAACAGGCCCATAAAAAAATATCTATACTCTCATTTATTTTCATTTAGCACTGTCATCTGAGAGGTGCTGGACATGAAACTTTAATTGTCTGATAGTTGTCACACTTACCAGACTGGCAGAGGTTTCTTTGACCTAAGATTTGAGATTCCAAGGGAAACATTGTGAGTCTTTCCTGAGACCAGAATGGAAACATCCCTATCCTTATAATTAGGTGAAGACAAGAGTTGGGCCCAAGTCTGGACTGATGTTCCTTTCATTTTCAGCTCAGCTTTGAAGACCAGGGGACTCAGTGTCGAGTTTCAGTCTATGTAGAAACTTCAAAACATGGTGCCATATTTGCTATCAAGACGCTGAATCATGTCATGCAAAATATCATGTGAATTTCTATATGAAGCAGACCTAGGGAACATTTTATAATTAGAATTTGCTACAGTCTTCATTAGCATTCCTGGTATAATTGTGTCATAAAATTTTTTTTCCCAAGACTTAAAATATTGTAGAATATTCAAGTTAAATAATATCCAAGGCAGGTAGGCCTTCTTTGAATCATTGGCAAGAAAGTATATATTTTGGAAGTCCCTCTTCTCGCCTTATATTTTCACAACTGATTGCTTTAGGTAGAAAAATCCACAGTGCTGAATACCGACTTACTGACTCACTGAAAGGCAATGGCCCAATACAAATATCATAATAAAAGATGAAACTAAGAAGGAGCAAATAAGAGGCAAAGATCAAATGGAAAATGCTGTTTCCAAAATGAAACACTGAGTCCAGGAAACCCTCAAGTGTTAATCTTGAACCTGAGAAGAGCTTGGCTCTGAAATCTTGGCCTCTAGTATATGAGTATATCTGTTACTCTCTGTGTGGCTCCATGTGACATATACTCCTCAAGTGTGGAAAAAGAAAACAAATTCCAACCTGGAGTGGAAGGCTGTCTAAAGATAGCATCTCATTCATCAACCACCCCTGCCACCCCCTCACAGGGTGCTGTTATCTAATTTCCTCTTTCCAATTCCGGGACCAGTGATCATGCTGTTCTGCATGGGCCATGAAGGAGGCTCTCGCTGCTTCACGCACACCTTGTTCCCCATTTGGTCAAAGTATCACCAACTATAATAGTAACTAGGACTCCTGTTAGTAAAGGCCAGTAGAACTAATTCATCTTATGTAACACATATGTTATTACAAGAGTCTTTTAAGGGAAAAGCTTTTATCCAGAAGAGTGGCTGTGATGGAGGTCATGTCAGGAGCTGGGAATAACAGTGGGAAAGCATGGGTTGAAATCCATCTTGTGTCTCTTCTCGCCTAAAACTTTCAAGGTGAAGAAGAAGAATTTCTAATGTTTAAGGATCTCAAGCAAATCCTTTGTGCCAAACACTGTGTCTATTGCTTTCACATCCAGCGCTTCTCTCACACCTTCCAATAACAAGTGAAGAAACACGCCATAGGGGTTCACAACTTTCCTGCATAGGATTTAAACTCAGGTGTGTTTAAAACTTAAGTCATGATAATTCCCTGTTCATGGTACTCTGATGGTTTCTCACCACACTTAAACTCCCAAGTCCATCATGTTCTACGAGGTCTTAGCTCTCTGGCCTCTGTCTACACCTCTGCCTTTATCTCCTACAATTACCCACTCTGTATCAGGTTACCCCCTCCCTATCGGTAGTCACCTTCTTGCTTTCTTTCTAACACAGCTAGTTTGCTCACATGCAGGGTCTTTGCATATCCTGATCCCACTGCTGGGAAAGCTCTTCCCTCGGCTATCTGTATAGTTGCCTCTACTCAAACACTTCCTCTTCAGAGAAGCCTTGCCTGCTACCTTATAGAAAGGAACACTGACCATCCTAAATCATTCTGTGTTCCTTTATCCTACTTCATTTTCCTTTGTGGCCTTTTTCACTCTATGTCATGTTGGCAATATTCCATTATTTCTTGTCATATCATATTTTTGTTGTGTTTCCCACTAAAATGTAAGTAAACTCTGTGGGTGGAGGTATTGTATAACATGAGTGTTTGGAACAATGTCAGGCACTTAGGAGGTGCTCAATAAATGTCAAATATCTGAATAAACTATACGATAGTTTTAGCTCTGCAGTCCTGCACACCATTTTGATGCAACAGTAATGCTGGCATTTTACAGTTGTTGCTGATGTTTACTGGGTGCTCACTGCATTTGAAGCATAAACTAAATGCCTTACAGAATTTATTACATTTAATTTTCACACACTCACATAAAGGCATATGAGTGAGATTTTTAATTATATTTTTACCACCATAATTTCTCCCTCACTTACATGATGACATGCTATGCTGCAAAAATTAAATAATAATCACAAAACTAAATAAGTGGAACAGCTGAGATTTGACTCTTGAGTCCATGTCACAAACACTATTGACAGACATGCTCATATTGTCTCATCAGTGATTTTGTTACATCCATCTTCTACTAGAATCAGTGATTTAGTCCTGCCCCTTTTTTTGTACAGATGAGAAAACTTGAGGCCAAGAGTAATTTTAAAAAAATATTTATTTATTAAACTGAGCCAGGTCCCACAGTTTCAGCATGTGGGATCTAGCTGCCTGGCCAGGGATCGAACCCAGGCCCCCTACATTGAAAGGGGACCACCGGGGAAGTCCTACTAGACCACCGGGGAAGTGCCCCAAGAGTCATTTAGAGCAGCAACCTTTTTGGCACCAGTGACCGGTATCGTGGAAGACAATTTTTCCACAGACCAAAAATGGGGAATAGTTTCAGGATGATTCAAGCATATTAAATTTATTGTGCACTTTATTTCTATTATTAATACATCATCTCCACCTGGGATCATCAGGTATTAGACCCCACAGGTTGGGGACACCTGATTTAGAGAGTAGGAAAGATGGCAAGATCTAGAACCCATACTTCTTTACACTTTCCTGAATGTACCAAAGCAGCCTGGGACTAATAAAGAATTTGCTGAATACCAATCAAGAAGGAAAAATGTTTAGGTACTTCCTGACAACACTAATCAAAATAATACATTCAGTGGCAAATTCAGAAGAGAAGTATGTGAAATTGACATTTGGAAGTGTGAACAATATTTGGAAGAAATAAGAATTCTTTGGATATAAACTTGAAGTTAACCCACAGTATGTAAGAGATTTTAGCACATCCGTGTGTGACAAAGGCAGCCTTTCAATTCCAAATAGACTTCTGATCCAGTTTGTAACCATATTGAAGATATTTAAATGAGTATAATCTGGATGACCAAGAAACTCACTCCAGCACTTATTTCTTCACATTTGAAGACAATTGTTCTCGGATGCTGGACCAGATTTCATTGTATTTTACTCACAGAGATTGAAAATTGCATTAACACTCTATTACATGGGAGGGAAAAATCATCAAAAAACACGATGACTGAACTGTTTAAAAAGATAGAATATGGACGAATGGATGGATACCTAGACAGAGATTAGTACAAGTGTTTATCACTAGAGAAATTAATAAGTGAAACACTGTGGAAATAGTGCTGCATATTAACATGTATCTGTTGGAATCACAACCTATACGTGTGTGTGTGTGTGTGTGTGTGTGTTGCGTGTTTAGTAGTTCAGTTGTGTCTGACTCTTTGAGACCCTTTGGACTGCAGCCCTCCAGGCTCCTCTGTTCATGGGATTTTTCAGGCAAGAAATACTGGAGTGGGTTGCTATTTCCTACTCCACGGTATCTTCTAGACCCAGGGATCAAACCCGCATCCCTTCCATCTCCTGCATTGGCAGGCGGATTCTTGACCCCCTCTGTTTCTTGACCTTCAGCTTTTACACCAGCTCTCTAGAGAAAGGTTTATTGGGTGGACTGGGGTGAGTTCAGTCAGAACTCTGTCTCTTTGTGAATGCTTGTGATCATAAACAGCCACATTCAGAATGAGAGCACTCAGTCAATGACCATTCAAGAAACAATTGTTTTTCATGCATTTTAAAGAATTTTTGTTTTGGACTTACAAAGACCCTGAAATTTATATAATTATGGGATCCCTCTTGTTGTTTAGGATGATCAAATCACTGCATAGAAGTTATCTCTATGAAACATATATTCAATAACATATTGAGAATTGTAACAAAGGTTAAGAAATATAGTATGTGTATACAGGTATATATTGTAGAAGGAAATGGCAACCCACTCCAATATTATTGCTCGGAAAATTCCATGGACAGACGAGCCTGGTGGGCTATAGTCTATGAAGTCGCAAAGAGTTGGATGCAACTGAGCATGCAAGTATGCGTATGGGTATATATATTTACATTTATATTTGTACATACATGTTTTATATATATATTTCATGGACTTGACCCAGAGAACATTTGCTTTTATAAACAGTTTTATTGCTTAATTGGTAATTAGGCCCTGGCTTGCTTGTGTGTGGTATTAACATAAATTGATAGAGAGCCTCACCAGGTGCATTCAATTTAAAAAGTTTTAAAGTAAGGTATCATGTTTTACCACTTGGTTGCATTTTGAAAATATATTTAATAGGTTTATTCCAATGTCAGGGTTGCAATAAATGGAAGTCAAGCTGACTTAAAACAGACCAGTCTGTGGGTTAATCTTCCTGTCTCCTGATTTCCATCACCTACTTTGAACCTATTTAGTCATCCATTTGCAGACCTTGCCATAGCCCGTGGCTGAAGCCTGCAGTTGCTCATTTCCATGCACTAGAAGAGCTACATATTTTTCTTTGCCTGGAATGTTATTTGTCTGAGTCAGACTAACCATCAGAACTAACAAGGCACAGGGCCAAATATATCCATTATTTCTGTAAAATGGCTGGGTGAACTTCGGTGCAGCATGAATAAGAGAGACTTAAACACAGGCATTAAATAAACTGTGAGCCTATTTGTGAAAAGTCCTGCCTTTGGTTACTGTTCATTTACTGGCTTTTGGCTTGTATGCTGAATCCCTAGTATGGGCCCTGATGAGCAGGCATCAGAGGTATATTAGGGAATTATGTCATGCAATTATTTTTAGGCTTTTCTGAGGATATGAACAGTTTATGAAGTAGCTTAAAGCTGAAAATTCAGGCAGAAGGAGTAAGAGACACTCAGCATTAGGTACTGGATTTCTCTGGGAAATGAATCAATACTGATCCAATTAGTTGTTGCTAATACTTTCCTGGAAGAATATTCCTTTAAATGCAATAACATAGTAGTTATAGTCTTAGCATTTCTTAGAGGATGTAGATGTGTGCACACATTTCCACCTCTTGCATCAGCTTCCGCAAAACTGAGTGACTACTGGGACAGGTTTTATGTGAAACTATTTTAGGGCCCCCTTAAAATTATCTAATATTCCCACTTGAATGTGTACCCAGAGGTTTACAATTTAACACACTGTCTTTCTAATGGAAGTTCCTGAAAAGCCACTAATGGAAGTTACATATATTGCATCTTCTGGGCACATAATAAAGTGCATCTGTAAAGAATTAAAATTCATATATTTCCTACAAATCTTACTCATTCTGTAAGAAAAATCTCAACTCCTTCTGCTATGTTTAAAAAGCCTTCCCTGATTATTTTGATACAAATGGGTACAAGTTTTTATTTTCATTAGAGTCTCTTTTGTATTCTCTAAATGTTTCTTGCTAGAATGTTTCATGTGAGAATCTTTTCTCCTCAATTAATTTGCAGACTGCTAAGGGGAAGGGTATGCATGACATTTTATAACTTCCTGATACCCAATTAAGATGTTATAAATTCACGCTTTGAGACCTTCCCTTTTTGATCCAACATATGGCAGAAAGCAGATAAAATATAAAAGATACAATTAAATATCTTTGACATACTGAAAGACCAGAAATGGGAGGAAATGAAAAATACTGAGAGAAACTAACACTGCAGGTCTGTTAGGATCTGAGACTAGAAGCAAGGAAAGGCAGATTCCATTGAGCAGAAGGAAATGTGGTTCCTTGGGTGCAATGGGGCACTAGAGCTGGTCTCACTGTGGAGCTTCTTGACACAGAAAAGGAGCTGAAAAAAATCCCTGATTTACTACTTTGGGGGGACACAGTGCCTATAGCACTGCTTCTTATACAGGCACAAAGAAGCAGACAGCCTTGCAGCCAGGCAACCTTGAGCCAAGCCACCACTTGGCAGCAGGAAATGAACTCATGACAGATTAAATGAAAATAAGAGAAAAACATCAATACTGGTTTTAAAATAAGTATGTTTAGAATCTCTAAAGGGAATGAGAAATGAGTAACTCAAGAATGAGAAATTATGAAACCAAAACAGATATAAATGTAATAATGAAGGATAAATATAAAAAAATTAAGAGATTCTTAAAATGAAAATTATTGTTTTTGAAATGGTCGTAATTAGAGTAACCTTTAAATGAGACATGAAGGATAAATAAATGGAAATACAGTTTTGGGGAAGTTTTACAGAATGTAGCACAGTAGATAGAGACATAAAACATGGATAAGAAGTATGGGCTATGGATTGGGATAATTTAATGTAATTATATCAGTGTTCCAGCAGAGAAAATGTCTGAGGCTATATTTAAAAATGTAAGAATTTTCTGAATTAAGGACGTGTGCTAAGTCGCAGTCGTGTCCGACTCTTTGCCACCCCATTGACTGTAGCCTGCCAGGCTCCTCTGTCCATGGGATTCTCCAAGCAAGGATACTGGAGTGGATTGCCCTCCTCCAGGGGATCTTCCAGACCCGGGGATCAAACCTCCATTTCCTGTGGCTCCTACATTGCAGGTGGATTCTTTATGGCTGAGCCACCTTTGAAGTCAGACATGAATTCAAAGTCTCCACCAACTATAATGGATGAAGATAAGTTGATAATGATACCTGTCTTAAAGAAACTGAAGTATATCAAGGATAAAGAAAAAGGACACTTGGCAAGGAATAATGATCACACAATGGGAGACTTCTCAGAAGCAGTAATAAATGCTAGAACACATAATGCCCTCATAATATTAAAGGAATAAAATTTTAAATATGAATTACATACCCAGCTAATATACTTTTTATAATGAGGTTGTAATAAATATATCTTCAACTATATAAAGCTAAGAGAGTATATCTACTACTCCACACCATCATTAAAACAATTACTATGTGACACATTGCCTTTATTGAAGTAAAAGTGTGTAAGAACTTAATGATAAATATGTGAATAAATATAACAAATAATTGTAAAAATACCTATTATGAACTTTTTAAAATGTAAAATTTTAGACAATTGCAAAGTTGAATGTTAGGGCTACTTAAAATATGCTCAAGTCTTTAAATTTGGGTTTAAAAATTTATTCTTCTGCATTTTAAATAATAATTACTGAAAATAATGAAGGAAGAGTTACCAACCAGCAAAGAGGAACCAGCAAAAAAGGAAAACAATAATAATGATGATGATAATGATTTTGGCTACCCACTCTAGTATTCTTGCCTGGAGAAACCCAAGGACAGAGGAGCTTGGTTGGCTACAGCCCATAGGGTCTCAAACAGTAGGACATAACTGAAGGGACTTAGCACACAGCACACAATGATTATATTACGAACTTTACTGACCTACGGGAAGGCAGAAAAGCAGAAAGGGAAAAAGAAAATCCTACAAAGGTGTAAGTCAAAAACACAAAATGAGGTGGTAGACACAGAATTCATCACGACATGTTAAGAAAGTTAAATTCTCTTGATAAAATATTAGATTGAAGACAATTTACTTACACAGTTGGCCCTCTGTATCCAAGGGTTTAGCATCTATGGATTTGATCCATAGTTGGCAAAGACTCTACCTGCAATGCAGGAGACCCTGGTTTGATTCCTGGGTTGGGAAGATCCACTGGAGAAGGGATAGGCTACCCACTTAGGTATTCTTGGGCTTCCATAGTGCCTCAGCTGGTAAAGAATCTGCCTAAAATGCAGGAGACCTGGGTTGGATCCCTGGGTTGGGAAGATCCCCTGGAGAAGGGAGAGGCTACCCACTCCAGTATTCTGGCCTGGAGAATTCCATGGACTCTATGGTCCATGGGGTTGCAAAGAGTCGGACATGACTGACTTTCACTTCACTGGTTGAATCCACAGAGGTGGAACCAGGGATGCTGGGGTGAGGGGGCAAGATGGGGGAGGGGCTACTGTACTCTGCCATTTTATATAATGGACTTGAGCATTGAGGAATTTTTGGTATCAGGGGAGATGGGTGGACACTATCTGGAACCAATTCCCTGCCTATACAGAGGGATGACCATATCCTGGTTTCAGGGTATAACTAAACAAAATGACAAAGGAAACTTAAAGAACTGTTAACACTGAAACTTTAATCAAAAAAAGTAAAAGCAGCATGCTAATACAAAGGCAGAAATTAAAGCAACAACCTTCAATAAGGCAATCATTTCATTCTAATAAAATGAAGATTCTAACGAAAGTAAACAATATCAAAATAAAGAATATGCAGGTACTTAAAGCAAAATGGCTGCCTGGGGAGGCCTTACAAATAGCTGTGAAAAGAAGAGAAGCGAAAAGCAAAGGAGAAAAGGAAAGATATAAGCATCTGAATGCAGAGTTCCAAAGAATAGCAAGGAGAGACAGCCCTCAATGCAAAGAAATAGAGGAAAACAACAGAATGGGAGAGACGAGAGATCTCTTCAAGAAAATCAGAGACACCAAGGGGACATTTCATGCAAAGATGGGCTCGATAAAGGACAGAAATGGTATGGACCTAACAGAGGCAGAAGATATTAAGAAGTGGCAAGAATACACAGAAGAACTGTACAAAAAAGATCTTCACAACCAAGATAAGCACGATGGTATGATCACTCACCTAGAGCCAGACATCCCGGAATGTGAAGTCGAGTGGGCCTTAGAAAACATCACTACGAACAAAGTTAGCGGAGGTGATGGAATTCCAGATGAGCTATTTCAAATCCTGAAAGATGATGCTGTGAAAGTGCTGCACTCAATATGCCAGCAAATTTGGAAAACTCAGCAGTGGACACAGGACTGGAAAAGCTCAGTTTTGATTCCGATCCCAAAGAAAGGTAATGACAAAGAATGCTCAAACTACCACACAATTGCACTCATCTCACACGCTAGTAAAGTAATGCTCAAAATTCTCCAAGCCAGGCTTCAGCAATACGTGAACCATGAACTTCCAGTTGTTCACACTGGTTTTAGAAAAGGCAGAGGAACCAGAGATCAAATTGCCAACATCCACTGGATTAGTGAAAAAGCAAGAGAGTTCCAGAAAAACATCTATTTCTGCTTTATTGACTATGCCAAAGCCTTTGACTGTGTGGATCACAATAAACTGTGGAAAATTCTGAAAGAGATGGGAATACCAGACCACCTGACCTGCCTCTTGAGAAACCTATATGCAGCTCAGGAAGCAACAGTTAGAACTGGACATGGAACAACAGACTGGTTCCAAATAGGAAAAGGAGGACGTCAAGGCTGTATATTGTCACCCTGCTTATTTAATTATATGCAGAGTACATCATGAGAAACGCTAGACTGGATGAAGCACAAGCTGGAATCAAGATTGCTGGGAGAAATATCAATAATCTCAGATATGCAGATGACACCACCCTTATGGCAGAAAGTGAAGAGGAACTAAAAAGCCTCTTGATGAAAGTGAAAGAGCAGAGTGAAAAAGTTGGCTTAAAGCTCAACATTCAGAAAACGAAGATCATGGCATCTGGTCCCATCACTTCATGGGAAATAGATGGGGAAACAGTGGAAACAGTGACAGACTTTATTTTTTGGGGCTCCAAAAATCACTGCAGATGGTGATTGCAGGCATGAAATTAAAAGATGCTTACTCCTTGGAAGGAAAGTTATGACCAACTTAGATAGCATATTAAAAAGCAGAGATATTACTTTGCCAACAAAGGTCCATCTAGTCAAGGCTATGGTTTTTCCAGTAGTCATGTATAGATGTGAGAGTTGGAATGTGAAGAAAGCTGAGCGTCAAAGAATTGATGCTTTTGAACTGTGGTGTTGGAAAAGACTGTTGACAGTCCCTTGGACTGCAAGGAGATCCAACCAGTCCATTCTGAAGGAGATCAGTCCTGGGTGTTCTTTGGAAGGAATGATGTTAAAGCTGAAACTCTAGTACTTTGGCCACCTCATGCAAAGAGTTGACTCATAGGAAAAGACTCTGATGCTGGGAGGGATTGGGGGCAGGAGGAGAAGGGGATGACAGAGGATGAGATGGCTGGATGGCATCACCGACTCGATGGATGTGAGTTTGAGTGAACTCCAGGAGTTGGTGATGGACAGGGAGGCCTGGCATGCTGCAATTCATGGGGTCGCAAAGAGTCGGATACGAGTGAGTGACTGAATTGAACTCAACAGTAATAGAGCCTTGAAATGCACAAAGCAGAAATAAACCTAACTGGAAGGACAAACGACAAATCTAGAAATAAACCATGGAAAATTTTTTTAATACGTTTTTAATTAAATAAAATAGATGAAATATTATCAAGTACATAGAACTATTAACACTGAGATTGCTCTTGTATATTGAAAATGTATATGTGTAAATTATAAAACATCACAAATAATGTTTGAAAATATATCAAGACTGATATAACACAGACCACCTAGTGTGGTTAAAATATTCTACACTCATGATATATTTCTCATAGCACTAGCTTTCTGGTGGCCACATAGTAAGTACTCATAAACTGGATTGCCTGAACTAATGTCCTAAAAGATACATTACAGTCTAGATTTCAGTTTCCACTGTTTTCTATATATGCAGCCTACAAACTGTCAACTTACAGGAGTCCTATAAAGTGAACGAAAGAAAAACTGAACAAAACCAGATTAGTCTTTCCCAATATGAAAAAGCTATATGTTTTCATTCTTTTATTTCTTCCAGTTATATTTAAAAGTGTGAAACAGCTAAAATTAGTGAAGACAAAATAACTCAACTACTTCAAAATTATAATCAACTGAAGCGTCATTGTGGTGATTTAGTCATTAAGTCATGTCCCACTCTTGCGACCCCATGGACTGCAGCCTGCCAGGCTTCTCTGTCCAAAGGATTCTCCTATGCATCATTAATTAATTATTATTAATTAGCATAACATTGTTCAATTTAATAGTTATGCATTTTTAAATTTATCTGTTTTATGAAAACTGTTGATTTTGCTTTTTCTCAAAGAGCAAAAGGCTTGGTTCAGCCATCATGAAACAAGTTGGTAGCTGATAAAAAGCTCGGAATATATGCTTTTTGAAAACTTCAAAAAATTTCTCCTACATGGTTAGAGTTTAAAGTTATAAATATCTGAAGAGAAAAAGAAGGGTGGGACATTTTTTCAAAAAGAAGTACATTTTATCTATAATATTTATATTGTAATATTTATTCCAATAAATAATATACATGTTCCCTAATACAGAAAATCATAATCTCTTCAGGAGGCCAAATATTTCTCTCATAATGTTTAAAAGGAGAAAGTCACCCACCTCCAATAACCCTCTGGTTAAAAGATAACTATCAACTCAATACAGATATCACTAAATGAAAATTAAGTGAAAAGTTAAAGTCATTTTGTAATAATAAAATAGCAAAACCTTGATAAGTCAAAATGATTGTCCAGCTCCACATACCATTATCACATTAATTCAAAATTAGACATCTTAGTTTAAAATTTTCTTCCTTTTCATTATTATTCACCTTGTTGATGACTTCCTTAACTTTTATAATTATTTATTCCCAAAGACTAATATTTTGGTAATATTATTTCATATAAAATTTCAATATATGAAAGCTAGGAAACCACTGAGAAACAATTGAGATAAAGACAGAAGTTACATCATCAAAAACTTTAGCCTGACTTTCTGAAAACTTTGGTTGTTTTAACCAAATTTGTGTGATATTTTAATGTAATGGCAAGAAGTAAAAAATTGAAATTGCAAAACCAAGTTCCATATTTAGTTATAGATATGACATTGTTGATCTTAAATCTTTGAAAATGTATTTTTATTTTATGAAGAATGCACCCTTTCCAAAAATAAGAAAAAAAAATATGATGATAATAAAATTAAAGAAACAACTTGAACAGGGGAAAATAATAGTTACAAGAAAAAATATGTGTCATATACTGCAAAAAAATTACACTTTAACAAAACAAAATAGAGCATGTTGTTGTTGTTGTTTAATTGCTAAGTCATATCTGACTCTCTTTGCAGCCCCGTGTACCCGCCAGGCTCCTCTGTCCATGGGATCTCCCAGGCAAGAATACCAGAGTGGTTGCCATTTCCTTCTCCAAGGGATGTTCTAACCCAGGAATTGAACCTGTGTCTCCTGCTTGGAAGGCCAGTTCTTTACTACTGAGCCATCTGGGATGCCCAAGATAAAGCTAGAACTGGCTATTTTAATATCAATGGCTAATAGTAACTGAATACTTAATAGGTGTCAGGCAACATACTTGACACACTGTTCTGCTTATTTTAAGCAGTGTTTCTCTCAAGATTATCCACATTTTAGATTTAAGGAACTGGGTTTCACGTAGGCTAATAAATTACTTATGTTATATATTTTGTCCTGTCTTTTCACTCAACTTCATATTGCAAGAATTTCCAAGTAACTAAATTATACTTTAAAAACTCTAAACACAGAAGACCATCTAATTATATAATTATTGTGTAAACAGATGATGTTATATACATCCAATACCTAATTATTGAATATTCACCAGCATTGATAACTTGTTTAAACTTTGCTAATTATGTAAATAAAAGGAAAAAAACCCTCATATATTTTCACATAGCAGAGCTCAAATAAATATTATCATGCAAGATTCAAATTAGAAAAATTTGAATTCATATTATTTGATACTTTTCATTTAAAACATTTTCCAGAGAGTAATTTTTAAAATCTTTAAGTGATCCCAAAATCAGTATGTTGTTGTGCTGGTGTGTAGTTGCTAAGTCATATCCGGCTCTTTGGGACCCCATTTACTGTGGCCTGCCAGACTCCTCTGTCCAGGGGATTCTCCCAGCAAGAATACTGCAGTGGGTTGCCATTCCTTCTCCAGGGCATCTTCCCGACCCAGGGACTGAACCCATGTCTCTTACATTGGCAGGTGGATTCTTGACCATTGATCCCCCAGGGAAGCCCTAAAATCATTATAATGAAATATTCCAAACCAGCCACATTTATTCATTTTACAGTGGTCATTTTCTTTCCAAGGTCCCTAAATTCTGATCTCTCTATATGGCCCTTCTGACACTCCACCCTGTGATATTTATGACTAGCCTGAATCACCAGTACACATAAACACATACATCACTTGGAAAATCGGCACTCCCATCTCTCCCCACGACCCCAAACTCATCATCAAATTAGACACAGACTTGACACACCATTCAAATTGATAATGATACAGCTCCTTAGGAACATTCCTTAAATTATCAGTTAGTTGCGGGACATCCCCCAGGTACAGAATTTATCCACTCCCAGCAGATCCTGTGGATTTCAGAAATCCCTGAGGCTTTAAAGATTAGGCTAAGTGTGTTTCCCTTGTGGCTCAGCTGGTAAAAAATCCACCTGCAATGCAGGAGACCTGGGTTCAATTCCTGGGTTAGGAAGATCTCCTGGAGAAGGGAAAGGCTACCCACTCTAGTATCTGGCCTGGAGAATTCCGTGGACTGTATAGTCCATGGGGTTGCAATGAGTTGGATGTGACTGAGCGACTTTCACTTCACCCTGATAAAAAGAAGTGAATAAATACAGAGGTAGCTCACCTCCTATGACTTTTAAAGAAAGGAGGGTGGGGGATTTTCTATCCATGGTGGAGTAAGGGGCTTATTTTCTGTGTGATTACGTCTGCTAGAACATTTCAAAAAGAAAACTCTTGATCCCAAATACCAATTGTGTATAAATACTTCTGTTGTATAAACCCAGAGGCAGCTAATATTTTTTAATGAAGACAAAAGCACATAGAAGACAATTACATTTATTTTAAATCATAGTTTACACCAAAATAATTGAATTTAAAACTAATTAAACAAGAAAACATCAATTAGCTATCTATTCTCTCTCTTGTACAATTACATTGTTTTATTGCCCATGTTTCATAATTGTTACCATGCAGCTTTTAAATCCTATCATTAGTTTTCCAGAAAAGGAAACTGTGATGTGTTATCTGTTCTGGAATCTAAGGTGTTTTGATAGGTTTGCTGGTGCTGCTGCTGCTGCTGCAATTAAGTCCTTTCTACAAATAGATGTTCTTGGTACATTTGATTTTATTAGAAATATGTGAGCTCATGGAGATCTAGTTTCTGAAAGTTAATAATGAGAGTTGCTCATGAGTACTTTGTTTATGTAATAGCCAAATATAGACCTAACCAAATTATCATGACCACTACTTATGTAGTCTCCTCACTTTGAGCAAAAGATAGACAATAACTTTAAGAACAAGTTGGTTTCAAGGGTAAAAGAAGCCAAGATCCTGTTATTTAATTCCATCAGGGAGCATGCAGGCACAAAAGGAATGGGGTATCTGTCAAAATGATATCCAACTGTGTAAATGCATTCAACTTTGCTCAACCTTCCTCTTATCCTCCCCTTTTAGGAATTAGTTACCATTATGGCACCCCACTCCAGTACTCTTGCCTGGAAAATCCCATGGATGGAGGAGCCTGGTAGGCTGCAGTCCATGGGGTCACCAAGAGTCGGACACGACTGAGCGACTTCACTTTCACGTTTCACTTTCATGCATTGGAGAAGGAAATGGCAACCAACTCCAGTGTTCTTGCCTGGAGAATCCCAGGGACAGGGGAGCCTGGTGGGCTGCCGTCTATGGGATCACACAGAGTCAGACATGACTGAAGTGACTTAGCAGCAGCAGTAAATAAATTTGGGCTTCCCAGGTGGCATTAGTGGTAAAGAACCTTCCTGCCAGTGCAAGGGTTTTAAGAGATGCAGGTTCAATCCCTGGGTCAGGAAGAGCCCCTGGAGGAGGGCATGGCAACCCACTCCAGTATTCTTGCCTGGAGATCTCATAGACAGAGGAAGCTGGCAGGCTAACAGACCATAGGGTCACAAAGAGTCAGACACAAATGGAGTTAGCACATATGTAGGTGATAAATTTAAAGAACACTGCTTTAAAAAAATAATATTTCCATGTAGGAAAAACTTTTATGTTGTTTCATATAGAAATTGTGCTGCTATATAATGCCATATGGAATTCCAAGCTTAATAGAGAATTTGGGTGGTAGGTAACCTTTCTTCATTCTTCAGTATCCTTAGTCATGACGCTATTCTTTTTGACATACCTTTTCCTTCATTTAGCCTAATAATAATAGCCCGATTTATCCATAGTGAAATTCTATGACATACTCTTTAGTACATTCTAGAACTTTATACCCATTGTCTGTACTTTCATACCCATAATCTCATTAATAAATATTAAAAATCCTGAGGGAAATTCTAAATATTAAACACCTTAAGATCTTATAACAGAAGCTCAGAAAGATTATATCTATTCCAAGCTCTACAAGGCTGGTAAACAAGTGAAGGATACCACACTCCCACTGGTTTCTCCTGGAATGCCTTCAATATTTATGTAAGAACACATGATTTAACACTTGAAGACTAGCTTGCATTTCTCCTAATGAAGTCCCTGATGCTTTTGCTCTTAAGTTATAAAGTCCTCAAAATCAGCATCTTTTGTGCCAACCCTTAGCGCTACACAGTGTGTTAGTGGGCAACGGGTAGCAGTACAAAAATTACCCCCTTTGGCCTAACAGAGTATCTATTACCCTTTGGGATCCTTCTTTACTAGATCTTTTCACTTCTCCTTCCTTAGTTTGTGTTTTTGTCTCAAATGCCTACCTGTTCACCTGCAGTGATCCAGCTCTCCAATAGTCTTTGATGTTTGGCTTATACCCCTGTGATCCTCTTGCTGAAAGTCATGCTCAACTAGGGCGGGCAGTGGTTCTAATTCTCCACTAATCACTGTCCGTTACCTTTAAAAAAAAAAAAAAGAAAAAAACCTTTGTAGTTAAATTGTGTAACTGACACTGAAAGATCTTTGTCATAACAGCCCTTATGACAAATTTGGCTAGGTTTCAGAGTGCAAACTCATAGCTAGCTGCTGCTGCTGCTGCTAAGTCGCTTTAGTCGTGTCCGACTCTGTGCGACCCCATAGACGGCAGCCCACCAGGCTCCCCTGTCCTTGGGATTCTCCAGGCAAGAACACTGGAGTGGGTTGCCATTTCCTTCTCCAGTGTATGGAAGTGAAAAGTGAAAAGTGAAAGTGAAGTCACTCAGTCGTGTCCGACTCTCAGCGACCCCATGGACTGCAGCCTACCAGGCTCCTCCATCCATGGGATTTTCCAGGTAAGAGTGCTGGAGTGGGGTGCCATTGCCCTAGCAGGGCTAAAAAAAAAAAAAAAAAGTGTAGACAAACGTGTAACAAGGGCAGTTACACGGAAATTCCCATAAATATCAGTTAAGGAGAAAAGTCTATCCTTTAGATGATGCTTTTTCTTTAGTCTGTGCCACCCACCCAACCCCCAGCCCCCCAACCAAGAAGTTCCAGATACCAACAAGATATCTGATATGAACAGACTTCTAATTCTTCAGCTCAATTTTCTCCTAGAAAAATACTGAGAGCATTTGACATCCTTTCCATGTTATAAACACATAGATTTATCTCTTAAAATATGCAAGGATAGTTGAAAGGGTAAAAAGTCATGCCCAGCATCCCATCTAAAGTACATGGCCAGGATTGGAGGAAACCCCGTGTCTGCGGAGCGGCTGTAGCCTGTGAGCAGCGAGATCCAGGGACAGAGTCTCAGCCTCGCCGCTGCCGCTGCAAAAATTAAAAAAAAATAAATAAATAAAAATAAAGTACATGGCCAGTCTGGACATGGTCATGATGCCTCTCTACATTCCTGACCCCACCCGTACGCCCCCTCCCCGCCACCGCCTCCTCCCTCAAAGTACTATTTAGGACACTGGTTTCCAAAAGAGTCGCCCTCTAGCCGTCCTATCAAGGTGGCTGACTCCACTGTTTTTGAATCCCCTTGCAGGCACCAGCATTAGCTCTCAAGGAAATCAGAAATGGGGTGAAACCACTGACTTAGGGAATCTCCCGAGGCGAGAATGGAGTTTTCTGTCATGAGCAGATGGGGATCCCCACCGATCCTGCAAATGTGCCCTAACCTGTGACTAGTCTCACAGAAATGGGTGCTCGTCCTGTCCCTGCGTTGTCTCGCCACATTGCCTCATGTCTCCCCTTCTAGGCCCCTCTGGCTATCACAATAAACGAGGCCTAGTGATGGATCGGCACAGCAGAGCCGCCACCCGGGACACCCAAGCTCCTCAAGCTCTCATTCTAGAAAACTCCAGCGTCGATGCTGGGCCCAAACAGGCTTAGGCTCTCCGAGATACTGCACTCTTCGCACTAGAACCTTCTCAGGGCGCCGGAGCGTTGAGCCCACAGGGGCGCGTGGTCGGGGGGTGGCCCCCTCGAGGCGAGGCGCGCGCAGTCTCAGCCCAGCGGCCGCCGCCGTGCTAGCCACGGTGGGTCGCCTTTCTCGGCCGCTGAGGCCCTGTCCGCAGTCATGTCGCGATTCTACCGTCGCAAGTACAAGTGCGGGGACCTGGTGTTTGCCAAATTAAAGGGCTACGCCCACTGGCCCGCCAGGATTGAGCAGACGGCCGAGGCCAACCGCTACCAGGTGTTTTTCTTCGGGACCCACGAGACGGCCTTCCTGGGCCCCAGGCACCTCTTCCCGTACGAGGAGTCCAAGGAGAAGTTTGGCAAACCGAATAAGAGGCGGGGCTTCAGCGAGGGCCTGTGGGAGATTGAGAACAACCCCACCGTCCAGGCTTCCGATTACCAGTGCGCCCTGGAGAAGAGCTGCCCTGAGGAGCCCGAGCCCGAGGCCGCCGAGGGCGGCGAGGACCCGAAGAGCCACACCAACGGCGGCGACGACGATGATCAAGGGAAGCTGGGCGTCGACCTGCCAGCTGAGGAAGAGAACGAGAAGGAGACCCTGAAGAGGACCGCCGAGGACCCGCCAGAGGACATCCCCAAGCGTCCCAAGGAGGCTGATCCTGAAGAAGGAGAGGAGAGGAAGGAGGCGGCCGCTGTCGCCGAGGAGGCCGAGGATGCCGAGGATGCGAGGCCGCTCCTTGTGGAGGTGGAGAACGACCCCGCCGCCTCCGTGCTGGGCCTGGCCTGGGGGCTGCCCATGATGGAGCAGGAGCCAGAGGAAGAGTCCGCTGAGAGAGAGGCCCAGGCCCCAGGCGTCGGAGGTGGCCACGAGAGCCAGTAGTCACCAAAGTTTCCAGAAGAGCCCCCCACCCCATTCCTGCTGAGGCCTGGCTGTCACAGGGGGAACTGGCCATGGCCTGCAAACTGGGACTGCCTCCCCCACCCCACTTGCTCTCCACCGCCCTCTCTGCCTCTCCCGCCCGGCCCTCGGGGATTGACCCGGAGAGGGCAGCCCACCAGGCCCTCACCTCTGCGCCCCCACACCCTGGGATCTGAGTCAGCGCCTCTGCTCCCTGGGGCGAGTTGAAACCACCGTGGCCCCTCCCTGCCTGGAACTGTTTGCCAAGGCTTCTGTTGGAGCCCAGACCGGCCGTTTTCCACCTCCTGATGCCCCCTGTCCCTCCCCCACCCCCGCCCCGGCCTTCTGGAGTCCACGTTGGAATCATAGCCGGGAGTTTCGGAAGGGGTGAAGGATAAGGAGCCGGGGGGCACTTCCAGGGACCTGGCAGAGGCAACCCTCAAGCTGTGGTGGTGGGAATGGCAGGAGGGTGGTGTATTGCTGAGCTCGCGTCCACTCCTCCCAGGCCTACGGTATTTGAGGCCTAGATTCTGAGAAAGTGAACGGCTTTGGCGGAGGGCCTCCCTTTTGCTGACCCAGGGAGTTATGGGAGTTGTAGTTTTTCATCAGATAAGGTGGGCTCTTCCAGGTTGTCAGCGCGAGCGGAAGCTTAGCTTCGCCCAGCTTCTTGGGTTGTAAGGCTGAGGAACATCTGTCCCCATTTAGATCTTTAGGGGCTCACGGGATGTTCTGGGAAGACCCCTGGCCACCCCTTTCCCTCCTCCCCCAGCCTCAAGGCCACCGCAAGTCATAAACATCACCCAGGTATAAGAGAACTGGGTACCTCCACTCTCCTAGTTTTACCGTTGCAGTTAACCGTTTCTGAGATGAACTAGGTGGTTCCCTTTCTACTTGGAGTTTCATGGCTCGTTTATGTAGTTAAGTTTCGCTGTTCCTTTTTTCCCACCCACATCCCTGGACCTGGTCCCCTCAGTGTTGTCACCAGATCTGATGTGTAACCGACTAAGTCAGGAAAACAAGGGGCCCCTCCCCCACCTCTTCCTGGTGGTCTCTCTGCCTTCCTCCATCTTTTGTCTCACCCATGCCCTTCTCCCTTGGGCTCTGAGGAAATATTGTTGACAGTAGCTTTCGAAGTTTAGATCTGAATATTTTCAGTTCTAAGGAAATAAAACCCGTTGATTACTTTAACAAATCTCAAGTCTGTTCTTTTGGTTTCTGAAGAATTTGCCCTTAAATTTAATGTTCCTCTTTGTTTTCTGTACATCCTGTGTTAAAAGCAATTATTTGTAGTGTACAGGGCTCCTTTAGAATCACCCTTGATAAACTTCTGTTAGGGTATTTACACTTCACTCTGTCTATAATAATTACTGCCACTGATTAGAATGAGTAGAAAGAAGTGAACTTAAAATGCTGGAATGGTGACACCTGGGACAGCGACTGAGTTTCTAATATTCTACAGGCTTTGCCAAAAAACAGATTCAGTCTTTGTTTTGTTGCTGCTCTCCCAGATCTCACGACTCCCAACACTTTCTATGGCGGGGGGTGGGGGTCGGGGGTGGGGGTGGGGGAAGCAGTTACTTTTTATTTCCAGTTCTTAATGTAGTATCTGCAGAATACTTTGTGTCTTTTCAATGATTTGTGCAAGTATCTGGGGTTATGTGGATCTACTTAATGGTGCTCATGCTGGGTTCCAGTTTCAGTATTCCTCAACACTGCATGCATACAGTTCAGTTCAGTTTAGTTGCTCAGTCGTGTCCGACTCTGCGACCCCATGAAACACAGCATGCCAGGCCTCCCTGTCCATCACCAACTCCCGGAGTTCACCCAGACTCATGTCCATCGAGTCAGTAATGCCATCCAGCCATCTCATCCTCTGTCATCCCCTTCTCCTCCTGCCCCCAATCCCTCCCAGCATCAGAGTCTTTTCCAATGAGTCAACACTTCGCATGAGGTGGCCAAAGTACTGGAGTTTCAGCTTTAGCATCATTCCTTCCAAAGAAATCCCAGGGCTGATCTCCTTCAGAATGGACTGGTTGGATCTCCTTGCAGTCCAAGGGACTCTCAAGAGTCTTCTCCAACACCACAGTTCAAAAGCATCAATTCTTTGGCACTCAGCCTTCTTCACATTCCAACTCTCACATCCATACATGACCACTGGAAAAACCATAGCCTTGACTAGACAAAGTCTCTGCTTTTGAATATGCTATCTAGGTTGGTCATAACTTTCCTTCCAAGGAGTAAGCATCTTTTAATTTCATGGCTGCAGCCACCATCTACAGCGATTTTGGAGCCCCCCAAAATAAAGTCTGACACTGTTTCCACTGTTTCCCCATCTATTTCCCATGAAGTGATGGGACCAGATGCCATGATCTTCGTTTTCTGAACGTTGAGCTTTAAGCCAACTTTTTCACTCTCCACTTTCACTTTCATCAAGAGACTTTTTAGTTCCTCTTCACTTTCTGCCATAAGGGTGGTGTCATCGCATGCATACAAGGACTTAGTAAATACTCGAGTCCTTCTCATAGAACCTGCCAGGCTATTGCTAACCAGTAAGGTTAGCAACTGAAGACAGTCCTATTTTTCTGTTCCTGTATAAAATGGTATTATTTTATTTCAGGGCTTCCCAGATGGTGCTAGTGTTAAAGAACTGGCCTGCCAATGCAGAAGGCAGAAGAGAAGAGGGTTCAATCTCTGGATCTGGAAGATCCCCTGGAGGAGGAAATGGCCACCCACTCCAGTATTCTTGCCTGGAGAATCCCCCCTGGACAGAGGAGCCTGGCAAACTACAGTCCATGGAGTGCAAAGAGTTGGACATGACTGAAGCAGCTTAGCATGCACACATGTTTTATTTCAAGGCAGATACATTAGATGATTCCTTGCTTTTCAACTATTTCTGTTTACAATAATACTAGGAGTTACTATTTAGTGAACATTTACCATGTACTGAGAAGAATGGCCCCATTCAACCATTGTAATCTGGCAAGTAGGTATTAGTATTCAGATTTCCCACTGGAAGCAACTCTGGTTCAGAGAGCAACTCTGGCTTTTCTTGCACTTCACAGAACACTCAGGTTGCAAATACAAATTTTGCTGGTCCAAGTCTAAGCTTCTCCCCATGAGTTGCACATTCAGAAAAGCAACCCCATGACTACACAGTCCATGGAATTCTCCAGGTCAGAATATTGGAGTGGGTATCCTTTCCCTTCTCCAGGGGATCTTCCCAACCCAGGAATTGAACCTAGGTCTCCTCATTGCAGGTGGATTCTTTATCAGCTAAGCCACAAGGGAAGCCCACGGTAGCCTATCCCTTCTCCAGAGGATCTACCTGACCCAGGATTTGAACCGGGGTCTTCTGCATTGCAGGGGGATTCTTTAACCAGCTGAGCTATCAGGGAAGCCCTTCAGAAAAGCACTACCATGAAATCAGAGGTTTAAAAAAAATGTTATTTTCATATCAGTAACAAGTAATCATGAGAGTAGCTAGTACTGAGTCTCTAAAATGAGTCAGGCCAGTGTACTGTATTCTATACATGCTGCTAAGTCACTTCAGTCATGTCCAACTCTGTGTGACCCCATAGATGGCAGCCCGCCAGGCTCCCCCATCCCTGGGATTCTCCAGGCAAGAACACTGGAGTGGGTTGCCATTGCCTTCTCCAATGCATGAAAGTGAAAAGTGAAAGTGAAGTCACTCAGTTGTATCTGACTCTCAGCCATCCCATGGACTGCAGCCTACCAGTCTCTTCCATCCATGGGATATTCCAGGCAAGAGTACTGGAGTGGGGTGCCATTGCCTTCTCCGATTCTATACATAATGTCTTTATAAATACAACTACCCAGTTAGGTTACCTACTATGATCTCTCTTTCAAAGCTGAGAGAGATGAGGGTCAGAGTTGTTATTTTCCCAAGGTCGGACAACTAGACAATTCAACTAGACAAAATTCAAAGGCAGGTGTCTCTCCTTGTAAATCATGGGTGCTTTGTTTTTATTTTATCATTTCCCATTGTATAAAACTTCTTGTTGAATAAAATGGAAGTACTCACGCTCTACTGTTTTGAAGTGACCATTTAGAAATTTGTATAGGAAATAATATATTAGCAAACATTGCTTGTGGGTGTGTAAGAAAAACCATTTGGGACATTTGACAATTGTTTTGTCATTAAATGACTTTGTGAAATGATGAAGACAATTGCACATTCAGTATTTTTCAAGAAGTATATGACTATAGGAATTCTGAATATGGATCACTATATTTGCCACAGGCAGGCATGCAGGTTTGATAAAGTTTTTGTGGAGATACATCTTCTGAAATGATTCAATAACCTGAATGACATAAAGTGAAATTACTATTATACCATCTGAATCTTTCTCTTTGTATTCTTTCTTTCTTTCTTTTTATTTGTTCAAATGTTGAAGATAGAAAACTTTAGTGTTTATTAGGAAGCAGCCTTCTTGATGAGAATAATATTGTAGTTAAAATGGTGACCTAAGTAATAGTGCACCTAAAGAATGATTCACAAGAGTTAGTACACACACACACACACACATAAAAACCCAATAAAGAAAGGGAGACATGGAAAATCTGTGTTCTCACCCCTCTTCTTGGCAGGAGGCCCTATATATATGCTTTGGTGACCAAGGAATATTGTGTGGACTGAAAAAGACACTGCTTTCTAAAAATTTCTTTGATTTTAAAATCTCCCATAATTTTGGTGCTATTTTTTTATTTTCTTCTGAACAAGCGTGTCTCAGTGACAAAATTACTGATCAAGAATTAGTTACTTTACTGAACAAAGAGCACCTCCTGGCCTTTTACTGATGCTTTGTTGGGGGTATTCAGTCAGATGCATTCATGACTGTTCTGAAGATCGTATTCAAGCATTCCAAGTAAATGTGTGTTCATCACATTGTCAGTGATCTGCAGACATATTTAGCATTCTGGTTTCTGTGAGGCTTTCCAAGTATTTGGTATTTCACACAAGCATCAGTGATTACGTCACTTTGGCAGGGGACTAAGATGCCAACGAGGGTTGTAAATTTTGTTTCTTTCAGCTCTCACGCCTCTGCAAATTCTCATCCACAGCACACATTCTTCCCTGTGGTTCATACATCCCTTTTAAGTTTCCTGAAAATGTAGTAGGTGTTCAGGGCACATAGGGCACCTTCTCTTTGCTTCACTGTCATCGCTCTAGTCAAAGAAGCTTCTGCTACACATGCTATGCACACAGGCTGTCCTTGTGTTTAAATGACTTTGCCGCCTTCTTTGAGCCTGGCCAAGTACTCAAGGCAAGAGCCACTCTGGGTGTTTCTGGAGAACTTTATATCCATACTGATCATATTCTACTTTCTTCTCTATTTTTTGCCCTTCCAGTAGACTAGAGGAGAAAGAAAATATGCTCTCTTACTTTCAGTGAATCAGTGAAATTTATTTACTGGTTTGTATCAACCAATAGGCTGTACCTTCTCAGCAGACAGGAACTATGATCATTCTGCTTATTCTGAGAATCTAGCAAGGTTCCTGGTTCACATTAGGCACACAACGTGTGTATGCGTTAGTTGTTCAGTTGTGTTGGACTCTTTGTGACCCCATGAACTGTAGCTCGCCAGGCTCCTCTGTCCATGGAGTTGTAGAGGCTAGAATACTGGAGTGGGTTTCCATTCCATTCTCCAGGGGATCTTTCCAACCCAGGTATCAAACCTGGGTCTCCTGCATTGCAGGCTGCTGCTGCTGCTAAGTCGCTTCAGTCGTGTCCGACTCCGTGCGACCCCACAGACAGCAGCCCACCAGGCTCCCCAGTCCCCGGGACTCTCCAGGCAAGAACAGTGGAGTGGGTTGCCATTTCCCTCTCCAAGGCATGAAAGTGAAAAGCGAAAGTGAAGTTGCTCAGTCATGTCTGACTCCCAGCGAGCCCATGGACTGCAGCCTACCAGGCTCCTCCGTCCATGTGATTTTCCAGGCAAGAGTACTGGAGTGGGTTGCCATTGCCTTCTCCTTAAACTGCCTGAGCGACTAGGGAAGTCCAGGCAGTCAATAAATGGTTGTTAATAAAGAAATAAATGAATGAATGACTAAGTCCTGCTGCTCACACTCATTCCAGCCCTTTGAGAAAAATTGGGGAATTTTGTTATGCTTAATAAAACACAGTATGGATTTTTTAAGTGGATGTGTATACCATTTTTAAAGATTTTTTTTTTGTTATTGTATAGAGGTACGTGTTGGTCTCATTAAATAACAAGCCTTAGCAAGACCCTAGGAGGATAAATCAAATTTTTCAAGTTGGCCATCTGACTCTGAGTGTGAATAAGCATATTCAATACAATATCCAGTTCCTTAAGTTATATTTTCTCTTTAATAATTTGATACTTCATTCTCAACTTCCTTTGATGCAGCAAGCAGCTTGATGGCCCCTGGCTTTGGAGCCACCCATGCTTAGATGTGATTCCGAGCTGTTGAGAGCTGTGTGATCTCAGGTTCCTCCAGCTACACATGGTTATCATGCCTTTTACGTGACAGTTTTGTTGTGTGAAGCCAAAGACTTAATATATGTTAAAATATCAAAGAGGACCCAACACAATATCAGCATTCTGTACAAGTAAATTCACTTTCTTTCTGTGTCATCCAGAGAACTAACCATACCATTTGAAATAATTATGGCCCAGTGCATCACTTTTATTTAGGAAAACACTGGAAGCCACTCACCAATGACCAGACAGTTTCCTAGTTGGGAAAAATCCTGTATTTATTCTGTCCATACACAGAGAGAAACCAAATTTTATCCTCCCATTTACTCACATGACTCCTTCAACTAATTTCTTTAAATTCCCTTGCTGTTAACTGAATTATTTCATGCAAACACATCCAATTTTAAATACTTATCTTTTGGCATGACGCATCTCTCCTGTGGTCAGTTTCATTGCTCCTATTATTCCCAGGGGATCCACTCACTGTTTTCCAATGAGTATCTCTGCAGTCCATCTCCTCCAGAACCTTCCAGTGCTGGTTTTCTGCATCTGTGGATATAGCCATTGTATTGCTCTAGTTTTGTCTCTCTCCTTTGCCTTTTTGCCAGAGTATCTATCTATTCACACATAATTTTAATGAGCTGCCCAATTTGATTACTAAAAGGCATCGGAGTGTAGCGAGGGATGGACCATTCTTTTCAGAAACTCTCTTAGGTTTCATGTCCTCCTGTGATTTACCAAGTGTCACTTAATTTTGCTTTTTTTTTTTTTTTTCGCACCCTGGTCAACTCTTCATCACAGTCATTACCTACCTCTCTTGGTGATCTACTTAACACTTCATTAAAAAATATGTTCAACTCAGCTACTTTCTCACTGCTCATCACTTGTCAGCAAGGCCTGCTTTTCCCCTTCCACTTGTGATTCTCCTGGTGCTTAGTATTTGTCAGTCATTCCTTTTGTTCTTCGTGCAGTTTTTTTCATGTGCCTTTCCTCTGTGATGTTTGTATTTTAGCCCTATGCTTATCATCACCTTCTTTTTTCATCCTTGTTTTACCCTGAGAGGCTGAGACAAAAGCATCGACTTTTTTTAAATTTATTTTTTTTTATTTTTTGATGTGGACCATTAAAAAAAAATCTTCATTGAATTTCTTACAATGGTGCTTCTGTTTTTTGTTCATTTTGGTTCAGTTTGGTTTGTTGGTCTAGAGGCATGTGATACCTTAGCTCCCTGACCAGGGATCGAACCCACACCCCTCTCTTTGGGAGGAGAAGTCTTAACCTCTGGACAATCAGGGAAGACCCTAAAGCACTCATTTTAGTCAGTGAATGCTTTGATGAATACACCTCAAATATACTTTAAAAACAGAAAAATTAAAAAGATGAGTCGCTGTTCCATAGTGTGAATCACTTTTATTTTTTTTCTTTTAAAAATTACAATCTGCTGAATGATCAGAAGTGGAATAACTGCTTGGCTTTCACAGTTTGGGGGAAGATCCCACGTGCCATGGAGCAACTAAGCCCATGTGCCCCAGCTACTCAGCCTGTGCTCTAGAGCCCGGGAACTGCAACTACTGAAGCCTGGATACTTCTAGAGCCCGTGCTCCACAACAGGACAGGCCACCGCAGTGAGAAGACCAAGCACTGCAGCTAGAAAAAAGCCCATGCAGCAACCGGGATCCCAAGACCCAGCACAGCCAAAATAAATAAGTAAAAATAAATAAAAGTTTAAAAAAAACTTAAAAAAAGACTACACTTAACAAGGGGACTAAACAAGACTACACTTAACAAGGGGAGACAGAGGATTAGTTGGTTGGATGGCATCACCGACTCAATGGACTTGAGTCTGAGTGAACTCCGGGAGTTGGTGATAGACAGGGAGGCCTGGCGTGCTGCGGTCCATGGGGTCGCAAAGAGTCGGACACGACTGAGTGACTGAACTGACTGACACTTAACAAATAAGAAAATTATCCTGTATGTTAGAAAGTTATAAATGCTGTCGAATAAGAACAGAGCAGAGTAAGAAGGACTCCACGAGGGAAACAGCGTGATGTTAAATAGGGCCGTGATGGCTGGTGGCCAGGTTTAGGCATGCACCTGGATCTTTCACCTTCCCCATCCTTCCATGTGTCACATCAGAATGAAACGAGTCACCAGTCTAGGTTCGATGCACGATACTGGATGCTTGGGGCTGGTGCACTGGGACGACCCAGAGGGATGGTATGGGGAGGGAGGAGGGAGGAGGGTTCAGGATGGGGAACACATGTATACCTGTGGCAGATTCATTTTGATATTTGGCAAAACCAATACAATATTGTAAAGTTTAAAAATAAAATAAAATTAAAAAAAAAAAGAATGTAAGTGCACAGAATGGCATTCTTATAAAAGTGGCCTTGAATTGATATAATTATGAAAACACAAACTCATAATACTCATTGTGTATAAGTTACAGGTGCACAACTTACAGCAGAGAGGACACACAGATTCTCTAATATTTGAAATGAGAATTATTGCCCAAGAGCATTGTTTTGCGTATTTATCAGATACATCCATGTGGTCTTCTTTGCTCTGTGATATAGACCAAGATTTTGTCTATGTGACATTTAACATTTTATGTGTTTTTTTTTTTCTCCCCAAATAGAAACTGCTCAACCACAGGGGCCATAAAATGTTCCATATCTTCTGCAATACCTAGGAGAGCACTTCACAAACAACCATCCATTTAAAAAAAAATGTTTTTCTTGTGGTAAAAATTACATGATATAAAATATTCTATTTTAACCATGTTTAACCATACAGTTCAATGGCACTAAGTACATTCCCATTGTTTTGTAACTCTCACCATCATCCATTTCTCCCAAATTTTTCACCTTCTTAAACTAAAATTCTGTCCCCATTAAACACTAACTTCCCATTTTCCCTCCCCACGCCTCACCCCCACCCTCCATCCTGTGGCATCTACCAATGTATTTTCTGACTCTCTAAATTTGACTATTCTAGGTAACTTGTATAAGTGGAATCAAACAGTATTTGCACCTAATGTATACTAGAATACATTTTTAAGGTGAACTTAATACACGTCTTACATACAGATGGCAGTTTTTCTTTTCCCTGAGGAATACAGTAGATTCTCATTAGTTACCTATTTCATACATAGTAATGTATGTATCAGAGAAGGCAATGGCAACCCACTCCAGTACTCTGGCCTGGAAAATCCCATGGATGGAGTCAGACAGGACTGAGCGAATTCACTTTCACTTTTCACTTTCTTGCATTGGAGAAGGAAATGGCAACCCACTCCAGTGTTCTTGCCTGGAGAATCCCAGGTACAGGAGAGCCTGGTGGGCTGCCGTCTAATGGGTCGCACAGAGTCGGACATGACTGAAGCAACTTAGCAGCAGCAGCAGTGTATACATGTCAGTCCCAATCTCCCAATTCATCCCATCCCTTTTCCCCACTTAGTGTTCATAAGTTTGTTCTCTGTGTCTCGGTTTCTTCTTTGCAAAATGTTTATCTGCAGCGCTTTCCTAGATTCCACATACATGCATTAATATACGGTATTTGTTTTTCTCTTTCTGACTTACACTTTATATGGTAGTCTCTAGGCCCATCCATCTCTCTGGAAATGGCACAATGTTATTCCTTTTTATGGCTGAGTAATATTCCATTGTATATCCACATCTTCTTTATTCATTTCTCTGTCAATGGACATTTAGGTTGCTTCCATGTCCTGGCTACTGTAAATAGTCAATTATAACCTAATGGAATCAAGGTAGATGTCAGCGGCACACCTCAGTGTCCTGAGAATTCTGTGCACATGTGAGATAAGCTTCACATGTGATGCCAGATAAGGTCAGGTCTGGATGTTGTTGTAATCTGATGGGATATGTGTGAGGCATGTGGTGACTGCCTGCTTACAGATTAAGGTTTGCAGTGTGGTTATTTTTGCTGGAATGGCTCCCCACGCCAGTCTTTACTAGCTAATTTCCCTGAGTGATTCATTTTGGAGTGTGCATAGTGAGGGAAGTGTGTGTGCAGGTGGAGAATATCCCAGAGACAAATTTTTATTGTAACTCTCAAGGTCAATTTTTTACTTAGATTGCATAAAGATAGGTTGAATTTCTTGTTAGTGTTAAATCATTTTAGATTTTGAAAGCCATTTTTTTTTCTTCTGGTCCAGAATCTGAATTGTTGTTTCAGGAGCAGAGTTTACAATCAATATAATAGATATAAATCAAATATGTTTCTGGGGTCCTATTTTGCATTCAGTCTCCCACAGAGAGGCCTTGTAGCATCCTGGGTTTCTTGAAATGCTAATCTTTGAAACTAACAATATAAGCCTGGATTGGGTGATGGTCCAGAGGGTGCAGAGATGGGTTTAAGAGAAGTTAAAAGCCTCCTTTCACACTAGAGAGAAAGCCAGTAGTTTTACTCTTTCCACTCGATTGTCTTTTGTAACTACTGCTCTCCGGAAGCACGCATGGCCTTGTGGAAACAATCCACAGTCAGGTTCCTCAGTGAGACAGAAAAGGGCGGGGCTACATCAATGAATGAGACAGCTGAGTATCCACCTTCTTGTGCTTCTTACGACTGTCATGAGAAATGGACATTCTAACTATATTTAATCACATTGATTTATATGTGTTTGAATGCCAAGCAGATGCCACCATACAAGCAGTACAAGCAGTGCAGGTACTCTGTAATATTTCTGACTTGTGGCTTAAAAAAAGAGAGAATAAGGAAAATGACATTTTACATCCCAAGTGCTAAGTGTAGAACAAAAACACCAAAAACAAGACACAGTCCACTTTCTCTTGTCTTCCCCTCAGTCCTCTTCCCTCCCCCTGGTAAACATCACCGCTCTCAGCTCCCAGAAACAAATATTACATCATGCAGGAGACCAACTCTCTGGTCCTTTGATTGTACTCACCTTGGGAACTGTTTAAAGAGATTACCTCAGGTGAAAGTGTTAGTCACTCAGTCGTGTCTGACTCTGTACCCTGCCAGGCTCCTCTGTCCATGGGATGCTCCACGCAAGAGCACTGGTGTGAGCTCTCGTGCCCTTCTCCAGGGAATCTTCCCAACCTAGGGAGCGAACCTGGGTCTTCTGCATTGCAGGTGGATTCTTTACCATCTGAGCCACCAGTGAATATAAATAATAACTAACATGTTAAAAACGGTGGATGAAAAATGGCCCCCAAACTCTTATGTTGACAGCATAACCATATGTGTTATCACGGAGATCAAAGAGAACCTTCCTTCATAGAAGCTGCATATTGAATCTTTTTTTTTAGTGATCTTATGAGACCAAAATGGATACCACATATTTATCAAATTAAAAAAAAAAAAAAAACAGACCTCAAGCCACAGATGGTTAATGGCAAGGTGTCTCTTGCTACACTTGAAGGGCTGTTTTGGCTGTTCAGATAGAGATGCCCCCAAAAATTATATCACAAAAATAATTAGCATAGTGTATATCTGCAGGCTGCTTTTTCTGCACTTTCTCTCTCTGGTTCAGGAGGACAGATGACGGTATATTGCTCCTGCTGCCATCACCTCCCTCTCATAATGGCCATTATTCACAGCAGGGCACTTGGGGTCATTGGTGTGGTCTCCGTGCCCGGGACCCCGCTATTCATCCTACATGTCCTCTAAGTTATGAGCTACGGCAAACGGATTAGAAAGCCAGTTTGTTCTTTGTATATGAGATGTAGATTTGACCTTGTGCTGTCCTTCTGCATCTTCTATGATCTGGCAAACCCTGGATGCAAGACGTTCAAGCAGCCTTGTAAAAAAAAAAAATCTCCAACTGTGCTTTGGTTTTGAGTTTAAATCATAGTATTCCAATCATTTGTTGGTTTTGCTCTGAAGATGCCTGGGGCATCCAGCTGCAGCTGAGAGGGCAGACTTGTCATTGTTAGTAATTAGAAGGAGCCTGCTAGTGATTCAAGGTAGCTCGAAATTCATACATTAAAAAAAAAAACAAAAAAAAAACCCAAATGTGTTAGTGAGATGGTTTGCTGAATTCACTGTGGCTGTGTGGCTGCCTTTTTAACCTTACTGCCCAGCTCATTATACATGCAGTCAGTCACCAAAGACCATGGTTCCCTGTTGTGTTCCTGAAGCCTGATGAAATGCATCAAATATTAGCTGAATCTCCTGGTCTTCCTCTCTGTTAGTCACTGCCTCTGAGATTTCAAGTGCATTGATGGAGTTCTACACTGCAATATATTTCTAATATTTAATATGTGTACTAGGGTTCAGTAGGCACAAAATAAATGCCTAATGAATTAATTAATAAATGATTGAGTAAGAGAATATCACTTGTGATCTTTCAATGAATTATTATTTTTTTAATAGAAATTGAACAATAGAGGCTTGCTTAATCTTGCACACCTAAAGAATACTTATCAGGGGAGGCAAAATTCTATGGCTTCTTTTCAGTTTTGGCTTAGTTACTGTGCAAGCAGCACCTAAATATATAAAATAGTTGCATTTTACTTAAGACTTTATTTCAGGGGTTATTTTATTGTTACTAAAGAAGATATTAATAGTCATTAGTAATTGGACTCTGCTTTGAACACTGCCTTTCTGAAAATAGCCAGGGATGATGTTTCAGGGGAAAATTTCATTTTAGAGGTATAATCAGGAAACTTTGGGTGGCATAAATTCCAGAGCTTAAGATTAAGGTAGACAAGTTAGAGGGTTTTCCTGGTGGCTCAGATGGTAAAGAATTCACCTGCAATGCAGGAGACCTGGGTTTGATCCCTGGGTCAGGAAGATCCCCTGGAGAAGGAAATGGCTACCCACTTCAGTATTCTTGCCTGGAGGATTCCATGGATAGATAGCCTGGTCGGCTACAGCCCATGGAATTGCACAGAGTCAGACACTGAACAACTAACAGACACAGAGGAGTTATAACCATTGAAACATTTATGAATTGTTTACATTTTCATTTGGTTAACATCTATATGTCTTATGATCTATTCTATTAAAAATGAAACTTTATTCAGCTTTCTTAATCTAGATATGCAAGCATAGTTTCTCTGGAATTTAAATTTGTTTGGAATGGAACCAAATTGCATTTTAATGAAAATATGCACAGAAATGATAATTAATTTCCTAATTAGGTTTTACTCTCAGCCCATAAATACCTTTGTTTTTCTCCCTAGTATTATCAGCCTTTCGAAGCCTTATTGGATGATGAACAGTTACAATCATAAGCAAAAATTGAAGCTAAAGAGAAAGAAAATGAAAGAATTGTCATAATGAAAAGAGGAAAAGGGGACCTGGAGTCATTTTTCAGAACCAAGCAAAATGATCAGATTTGATTTAGTTTGAATGTGAAAGCACACGATGAACACTGGTGAGCAGCCACTCATTGCCTCATGCCTGACCCAGGGATTCTATCAGCATTTTCAAATAAACTCACCAGACACTTATTAAGAAATTTGGGGAAGTCAACCATAGAAGTATTTTTATGTAAAATCATGCCCTGTTCCTCAAGAAGAACAAATTTCCCTACACACACCTAGCAGCAGGCATTTAGATAGTTTCAAAAAAAATTTTTTTTGAGGCCCAGCTTTCTTTATGATAAAATACTTTCACCTCCTTTTCTAAGATGATAATAGTAAGAAGTTGGTTTCCCATCCACCCCCCATGGTAGCAAGTTATAAATTTACATTGGAAATTTATGAGAAAGAATTTCTGAAAACTGTAGATTAGCATTTATAACTTCACAGAAAATTTTTGAACAGTTCAACATTTGAATATTTTTGCATTAATGGGGAAGAGGGCTATTTAGTGAGATCTAAGGATGGATTATGAGTGTTAATTCAGTGTTCTTTGAAAAATGAAAAAGGGCAATGATTTAAACCAAATTCTAAAGCAGTTATCCACAGTCTTATCTGTTACTTGCCTCCTGGTCAATATTATTTACGATGTATAGTTGAAGAGGTGTTAAGTTTCTTTAAACACGTGTGAAAGAAGCATACAATTTATGAAGGTTGTAGGTATAAATGACTTATTTAAAACCCTTCCTGGTCAAGCAGAACGGTACAGGCTCATTGTTGTGATGGTAGAAAACATCAGTATTTAACCTAAATCCCCTAATGGCCCCTCTGTATTTAAAGTATTTGGCAGACTTGTTCAATGTAACTGTTGCTTTTCTGGCAGGTAGAGCTTTATTTAGTGACTGGGATAACTTGTTACCCAAATCCTAGAAATAGAGTTTTCCGTGAGAGTCAGCGTTTCTAGTTTCTGATTATAAACTCAAAAAAGTGATGAGGTCCTCAGGAGTTTAAAGCTAGTAAGACGAAAACCATCCACTGTCAGGATACTGTGGTTTTACTTTCCGTACAGAGCAAGGACCCTAAGAAACAATGGAAAATGTAAAACATTTTAACAGAACTATTTAATTCTGCTACAAATGTGATCAGAACTTAGTTGGAGCCACTTGCTGCCACTTACCATCACAAATTTCCATCAAGGAAACAGGAAATGTGAGAATAGGGAAAATTGATGTGTTTGACAACTCTTGACAGCATTATCATAGTTAACTTGACCAATGTCTTTTGTGCCATATGCAAATGAAAGCATAGTAGCAACCCTTGAAGCTCAGCCCCCAGAGTGGCTCATGTCCAGACAAATGAGACTTTGTCTCATGGCAGGCTTTGCACTGCAGCATAAACCAGGGTGGGTGTCTGACCACTGGTTCAGATGGGTATCTGATACTGACCCGTAAACATGGGTGATCGTCTGTTGCTTGGATGAATATATGATACTGACCTCATTTCACATCTGAGTTTTTATGAAATACATCATCATTCAGAGTAAAATAATGAAGCCAAAAATATGAAAGAGAACAATCTTCAGGCAGCCAAACAGATGTCAATAAAGCTGTGCTTGACAGCATCTGTCCCTGGGAGTTTGGAGACATGATGGAGAGCTATGAAGGCAGGTGGTCAGTGTGCCCTTTGAGGAGACCCCAACATCGAGAGACTGAGGATGTATTGTGGTAGGCCAGGGCCAAGGGGGCTGTGGAGGGAGGTTACACTCAGTCACAAGGCTCATGGGGAGTGGGTCCTCTGTGGAGACTTAGGGGACCAAGATTCTCCCCCTGCCATAGAAAATAGCCATTTACCTGTGATGCAGGGCTGGGGCCAGAGTCTAAAGATGACACACAGCAGCACAACCATCCTCCTGGTGGGACAAGGCCAGGGTGGGAGAGCTCCGGAGAGAGTAGAAGATAGCAGGTGGTGGCCAACAAGGTTGAAGACCACCTTGCAGGGGGAGAAGCAAAAGCAGTACACTGCTGTGGACAGAAGTTTTAAACAGAGATTAGTTTGAACTTTTAAGCAACTGATACTAGTTAAAAATGATAGCATTTGATCGAGATGACATTAAAGGACATGGAAGGGAGATTTTACAGAGCAGGTTTGAAAATAGTGGTTAGAGAGAAATAGAAGAAGCACATTTCCATCCTGTTAAGTACACTTCTCAATTCAACTTCATATTCAACACCTTTTTTCTTTTCCCTGGTTGTTATGTTGAATGAATGAATGGATGAACACATGAATTTGGACCTTATCACTAACTGCAGAGTTAAACACGTGTTTTTCTACATTTAAAACAAAATCAGAGCCTCGGTGAGCAGATGGTAGAAGCTTTTCTTTTCCAGAAGACAAAGAACCTGCCCACATATTTTTAACATCACGACAGCGGGAGGCTGCTCTCCCCTACCCCCACCTCTACTACAGTTAGCCCCAGGAAATCAGGGAATTGCAAATTGTGAGGGTAGCCATCTCAGCTTTTACATTTATATCATATACAGTGTCAAAGCATGTTGTTTTTCTAACTATTTGATTTTTGAGAAAATTAATACATTGGTGTTTTCACTTCTATTAAAATCGAAAATAATGCATTCAAAAGAGAACAATCAATTTTTAAACCAGGATTCCCAGGAATAAAAATTTTAAATCCCAATACTTGGTATTAGCACTGACAGAGCCTAAGTTCCAAAAGGATTTCAGTTTGACAATGTGAACTAAAATATGCCAGATCCCGCAATGTCACAGTTTTTTAAAAGTGTTATTCCAAGAAAAGAAACTGAAGCTATACTTGTTTGTTATTTCATGGCATAGGATATTTGCTCTTATCAGAGTCTCATTGTTTGCAAGAGACTCTTTTTTTTTTTTTTCTTCTAAATGTGAATGTGAAATATATCCTTTGGGGTTCAAGGCATGCATAAAGATATATCATTTGCCTTTTAATGGGGCTTTCTGGTGACTCTACAGTTTTAAATGGTTCTATATGCATCAAATATTCCTTACTGAATGTTCTTGCTATGTGCTCTACAAATATGGATGGAAATAATTATAGTGAGGATGGCTTCATATGATGATGTCATTCCAGAGAAAGCCTGCACTGCAGGGAGCATTTCCAGTAAAGTATGGCAGAAACTGCAGGGTAATCAAAGTGCAAATTCCAATTTATTTAAGCAATATTGTTCTTGCTCCTCCATTTCACAAAGCTGTCCTTTCTCATTAAATTTTTGAAAGAGAAGGGATGAATTTTAGCAGCATAAATCTGAATGCTGGTTGACCTTTTTTGAAAACTCTGCCTAGAACACTGACATCAGCTGTCTTTTCACACATGTGGTGACAAAGGGATGAAGTTGAGGCTTATAAGGAGTAAGTGAAATAGAGGCAAGGCTTGATGCCAGCCAACTCAGTTTCTATTTGAAGAGAAGTTTGTGTATCTTGAGGGAAGTGCCTTGTTTTATGACCCCCATAAAGGCCTTGTTCTGGGTGGACATCCCAGGGATGGGCTTTGATTTGACCATGATTTGGCTGTCTGGCAAAATCAAATGAATGGATATAAATAGAGTTGATATCACCCTACACTGGCAACAATTCAACAGTTAAGTGTCTTTACTTATTTAATAGCTTATTTTTAGCAGATGTTTATTAATCACCCACAATGCATCAATTGATGATGTACAAGGTGGAGGGATTATAAAATCAAATTAAATGCAGTTCTTGTCCTTAACATTCAAATAATTAGGAGCAGTCTTCTCATTAGAAGATTACACTACAGTGTGGCCAATTCTATGATGGAAGGAGACCCAGGGTGCTGGAGAAGTACCTGGAAGGGACCCTTACCCAGATGGGTGTGAGAAGGAAGTTTCCCATATATGGTGATATCTGTGTTTGAGTCTTTAATGGCCAATTAATCAGGAAAGAGTGAAGTGAAAGGGTTTGAAAGCAAAAGGACTAGAGTTTTTCAAAGCACCCAACATTATAAGAAATGAAAAACAAGAATAATTTGTTTTCTTTCCTTTGGTTGGGGATGAGAACATGGAAGAATGAGGAAAGCATCAAGTGGGAAAAAGAAAGGCAAGTTTGCACATAAAAACCCTTGTCTTCTCTATTGTGTTTGAAATATATGAATTTTAGTGTAGAGATCAGAATAGCTATTGACATAATTGCTCATAGTCTCGGGTGAGAGGGGCCCTTGCTCTGGAACCCATGCTTTAGGAAGCTTTTGTTTCTTTTTTTAAATTATGAAAATATGATAACACATTTACAGGAGACATGGAAAACACAGAACAAGTTACATCATACAAGCCACTCTGTGGTCTTGTTTAGCAGTCCTCTGCGCTCTGCGCTCTGGGTTTAGCAGTCATTTCTGCCCAGTTCAACACATAATCTAAAACATCAGCTCTTGTTATGGATGTTCAGAGCCCAGGGAAACCCATCCCCCCCCACCCCGCCCCCCGTAAGCTGGGCTTTTGTCTGCCAATTACTGAGTCCTCACTCTGTGAAGACCTATGACTGTGCCCATGTAACACTGGAAATGGACCCTGTTTCACAAACAGAACACTTGAGGAAAAAAATGGAAGCAATTTTCTTGCATTTATTTGTCCTAATTGACTAAAACTTCTCAGATAATATGTGCGCAATAGATTTTTGCCTAAAAAGGACAGTTTTCAATTAGGACCAAAAGAGCATCCATATCCTTGCTTATCTTTAATGTTCTAGTTTGTAGATGAGGAATGAAATAAAATTAATTCCTAATTCCTAATTTGGTAAGTAGGGTGGTATTCTCAAAATTTTCACATAAAGGCTAAGGAATGTTGTACAGTATTAAATGTTTATGGGCTTCCCAAGTGGCTCAGTGGTAAAGAAACTGCCTACCAAGCAGGAGACACAAGTTCGATCCCTGGGTCAGGAAGATCCCCTGGAGAAGGAAATGGTAATCCATTCCAGTATTCTTGCCTGGGAAATCCCATGGACAGAGGAATATGGAGGGCTGCAGTCCATGGGGTCACAAGAATCAGACATGACTTCGTGACTAAACAACAACAAATTAAGTATTTTTATTCCTTAAAAATTTCTCTCCCCCTACCCCCGCCTTTTGCTCTTTCTCTATGCATATACACTCACACATAATATATACACAAAAACATATTCATGAAAACACATAAAGCATGAAAATTTTACATTGAATGCTAAAATCCAAAAGGCTTTATTTATATGAAAATACTAAATTCTTTAAAATTACATAAAGATTTCAGCTTGTTAAAATATTTTACTTACTCTTTTGACACTTTTATTGTAATTTGCCTTTTGCCTTTTAATTTTAAAGACAACTGAACATTTTGGAAGAAAAGACTGAAAGTGTGAAAACATATTCATTTTTCATTTGTCCTTAGACTTACATCTTTAGTGAGTGAAACTAAAACTTTTGAATACTTGGACTGTTTTTTAATCCTCTAGATCACTGTAATTACTAGAACATAAATTATGTAAAAATTTGATTAAAATAATATAATTAGTAATTTTCCTAAAATGGATATTGTTAGGTAGTTAGAATAGGGAAAAGGAGTCCAAAATGGCGGTGGCTAAAAGACAAGGAAGGGAAAAGCCCGCGAAAATAGAACAGAGGAAGGTCAAAGGAAGGTCCGAGGACCAGAGTGAGGACTTCAGGTAGAACAGCATTCCTGACTAAGCCCAATTTGCATAGGGCAGGCCTAGGAGGGAGAAAAAAACATATAAAAAGAGGAGGCAAAGGGCTCTCTCTCTCTCTCTGAAGAGTGCTGGGGTGCTCTTCCTTTCGCGTCTTTGGATCGACGTGCCCTCATGCCTTGAAGATGGATTTTCCTGCTATCGTCTAAATAAAATAGAGCTGTAACACTGAGCTGTAACACTGATTTGTCTAAGAGCTATAATATGGTCCATTCAAGACCTGAGAGCTATAACACAGTCTGTCCAAGACCCGAGAGCTGTGACATGCCGAGGGGGCTTTAATGTCCATCACTCCAAATCTTTGTTGTGACGAGACAGAACCAAGGAACATACACTTGCCTGACAATATTATAGACATATATAAAATCTATATTTTTGTGTGCTTCTATTACCCATTCTAAACTCACCAGACTAAACAGAATACTAAAATATGCAGAACAGTGACACACTTTAGTTATTTTTGCTATTTTCCTGACTTCATATTTAAAAAAACATAATTTTACATGTTATATATAAGACAATGTCAATATAAAGGCATATTTTTCCCAGAACATATTCTATTTATCAATTTATTAAATTGAATAGTTTTTATATATTTAACCATATGTATATGGGATTCTATCTGTACTCTTGCCCCAGGCCTTGATTACCAAAATGTCTTAAGCAAGGGAATAGCATATCCAACACTTCACTTGAGAAAGATCACTCCATTAAAGACAGTAAGACCAGTTAGGAAGCTGGTCTCTTTCTGTCTGGATAATGTTTTGACCTCTAGCCTGACCTTCTGATTCAACCCCACTCATTTATTTCCATATCATATCTTCAGAGGAGGTTTTGAGCCCTGCCACTGTAGGTTTCCTGGCCAGTAATTTCCCAGCTACAGGCCTATCCATTTTCAGAGCAGGCCTTTTTGACAGCTCAGCCACAGATAGATAGTCTTCTGTCCTTAACTAAAAAGAAAGCTGAGAAGCCACGGGAGCCTGTCTTGAGTTTCAAATCCCAAGGCTTATGCAATATCTAATGCCAGCCATGAGCCACAGGAACTGCTCTGCAAATAACAGTGCTTTGAGTCCACTGGAAACCCATTGGTGGGAAAGCCCTATAGACATGAGTTTCCAATTGGATCCACCATGGACCCCTCAAGACTCAGTCATCCAACTTCTTTAATGACAAATAGACAAGAGCTGGGTATATTTGGGATGATATTTCAAATATTCTGCATAGGTTCATTTCATGGGGAGAAGGAAATTATAAGGACAGAAACCAGAGCTTTTTTTTTTTTTTAAAGCATTTTTCATTCTGGCTTCAACTTGAAATTGAATGAGAAATCTCCTGCCTACTGTCAAGCTGAAATAAAATGTAGAATACATCTTAAGCCAGAGCCAGGGATTCTAATTATAGTTTTTCTTGGACTTACAGATTTGAAAGCTTTCTTCTCTATTTTTATCTTAAAATAAAATACAGAAGTTAAATTTGATGGTAATGCCTTGGTGACATCAAGTTTCTAAAATGGGAAGCGAGTTTTGTTTAGAAAATACATTCTGTAATACTTTTATGTTTTCTCATCATTGATGGGAGAATATATTTTGATGGGAATATTGAACGTTAATAAGTACTAAATTATTAACTAGGAGATGAAATTGAGTAGTCCTGATAAATTAAAGTTTATACATGTAAATGTATAATTTATGTATATGTGCATAAATTTACATATGTGATATTATAGAGATAGTATTTTAATAAGCAATATAATTTCTGTTTTCAATTTGTATAGATTTTGTGAATTTCTCATCATATCAGTAGGACTTCTGGAATGAACTTAAGTAATTAAAACTAGATTTAAAATAATTTTTGGATCTATTACTGTGATTATCTTATTAGCAGTTTAACTTGGCCCTAATACATTTTATTCGATTTTATGCATGCCATCTCTCCATTTCCCACAGGAGTGGGATGTGGCAGCATCGTCAACTCGAAAGACAGCTCTGCACAAGATTAGCATCCTCAACAAGAGTGTCAGAGGCATGTAGATGAGGAAAATGCAATCACAATCACTCACTGTGAATTTCCCAGGATGAAATTATGCTTAAATATCAACAACAAAAGTTAAACTTGGTTAAGATGATGGATGGCCAGTTTTTCCTCATTCAACTTTATTCAGAAGACCACAAGTTATACCTAACAGGGTTCTCATCAAACAGTCAATTACTATTCTGGTTTTGGCCTGGGATCTGCTACTTAATATGTGTAGGACCCTAGTCGAGTTAACGTTTCCCTTCCTCAGTATACTCATCTGTAAAATGGGGAGGAGAATGGTACTTGTTGGGATGTAATATAGAAGTAATACTTCTTATAAGGATTAAATGATATGCTGGAGATAAAACACTTAACACAGAGACTGACATGCACTAAACTCAAAACATATGTCAACCATTAGTATAGTACCTGAAAAGTATACTCTACTAATCATTGAACAACTGGTTTTTCTTGATAATTGTCCACAATAATTGACCACCTTGGATATTTGTTCTGTGCCATAATGATGATTGAGTCAAAAAATAAACCAGTCATCACTCATAATTGTAAAGAATTATCTTTAATGAACTTCAGTTATAAACTCCCAGGAAAGAATATTCTTTATGAGGCCAAAGATAAAGAGAGCCAAAGCTGTAAAAGAATTGTAATCCACTCAAACATTCTTTCCCAAGCCCAGGACTGTAGTTTTTGCCTTACTAAATGGAATCTTAAAGCATTGCTCCCAATCTCTTCACAAGTATGTTTCGACTCAGTAGAGGGCTCACCCTAATGTACAAGAAACCTAAAACAGGACAGGGCGGCTCTCCAACAGTCCAGACCTATAGTCTCCATTGAGAGCCCACTGCAGGAAGCCATGCAAGCACGAGCCACAGCATGGAGAACTCACAAGTTAGCACTTTAGAATATTTATTTTGTCTACTTTAAAAATATTTAGTCTGAACCATTTAAACTGATACTTTATTGGTGGACACACTTGTCCAAATTTATAGCAACCGACACTGCGTAGAGCTTTAGGGACTCCAGGTTCATGGCTAGCTGATTGTTTAAAAAGCCCATATGTGGAAAGCCAGATCTCTCTGTGAATGTAGATAAAAAGTGGGTCAAGCCAAATGTATGGAAAATGAGATAATGGGAGATTCAAAGCATATTCTCATGGGGGCCAGTTTCTCTGATGTCCAACTGAACTCCATATTAATGAAGGATGAAAACCTCTCACAACTGATAAGCAGGCTGTCTCCTGGCAATTATCAGAGCTCCTGTTGCAAAATAGGTGCTTTATGTGGGCTTTATCCATTCCTTGACTTGCTCTCCGTGAGGAAGCACAGCCTCAAATAATTGCGGGTCTATTAGCACATCAATTATCTAAAGACCTTGATTTTAGCAAGGAGTGGATTTTAATCAGTCACTGCAAATGTTATCGAGAGATTAGTTGTCCCAGAGAATAAAATAAAATTAACTACAATTAGACTGTAATAACTTGCAAGTGCCACGAGCATACATTTTCTAGTTCCTTTAGAACGAACGCATTCATCTCTACCCTGTATAGAAAAAAGATGCTTACACTTTTGCAATAATAACGGAAATTAATGGGACCTCTTATCTCCCTTCCCTGTAAGGAGCTGAAAGTACACAACTAAACTAATAAATAAACAGCTCATACTTTACTATACCCGCGATCTTAGTAAATAAGACAATGTAAGATAACCGGGAGTTGGTGATGGACAGGGAGTCCTGGCATGCTGCAATTCATGGGGTCGCAAAGAGTCGGACACCACTGAGCGACTGAACTGAACTGAACTGAAGATAACAGAAACTAAACAACTTGTTAAAGAAGGATCTCATTTCAATCCTGGAGTTCAATCTTACATTTTTAAAGTGCTGGTATTTGGGAAAAGGAGGGGGTGATGAGGCAGAAAGTTTCAGTGATAGTCAGTACCTCACTTGAGGTACCAAATGGCAGCATGGTAGATCTGAGGACATGTGAGCATTCTGTCAGGCATCCAGAAATACTCGGCAACAGAACTTATTAAAGTATCACACTTGTTAATTTCAAGCTGAATGGGGGACTATTACAAATGTCTGTAATGATTTACTTTAAGACACTTTGGCACACACTGTACAATATTATGTGCATGCTAGTTAGTTTAAGCTTCAACTCTAGGGCCATTCAGTATCTCTAATCAAGAATCCACACTCCAAGGAAGGCGCTTAACATCATAGGAAAAAGGCTAATTCCAAAGGTGACTACTAAAAGCCTTTAACTATCTATAGCTCAATCAACATCCGAGGATTTTCTAATCAGCATAATGAAGCTCAGACAAGGGTTTGCTCAGTGAAATTAGTGACTTGGTTTTTGGCATGATCTTGAGTAGAACCGTACTCTGGTGAGATAAAATGAAAACCGTTCTGGAGATGTGGCCTGGCTGAAATATTTTAATGTTGCATAAATGTGCATGGACAGAGTGTATAATTCAAGGAGGCTCATTGCCTGTGGTTCTCAGGGATGGCCTCTGATGCTTGAACCCTTAATGACTTTGTGGCTGGTCCTTGAAGGCCTGATGATAACTATTAAAGTCACAGTTTTACATCCCCCAAATGTTAAAACACTTACCTGGAGAGAAAGATTCATGCAAGATGGTAGGCAGGAAAGTGAGATTTCATCCAGCTTACAGAATAGAGTTTGGATTGCATGTAAATGTTTAATATTTTCTATATTTGTAACAACAGAATTTTCTCTAAAAATTATTTTGTTTATAATTTGGTATAAGATTCTCTAGCTAACTTCCTCTCACCTCAAACTATTCTGTGATTAACTTTCTCCACCAAAGAGTTGTTCTTGTCCAAACTGTCTTAGGCCACTTTGAAACAGTCATCAGATTATTCTTATAATGAAGTTAAGTGGAAATACCACATTTGAAGGGGTTTCCCTGGTGGCTCAGTAGTAGAGAAACTGCTTGCAATGCTAGAGAGGATTCGATCCCTGGGTCAGGAAGATCCCCTGGAGAAGGAAAATGGCAACCCATTCCAGTGTTCTTGCCTGGGAAATCCCACGGACAGAGGAACCTGGTGGGCTATAGTCCATGGGGTTGCAAAAGGGAGGGACACAGCTTAGGGACTGAAAACAAACATGTGAAGACTAAAAGAGTCAGAGATATTTTAGTTGCACTTTATTTATTTATCAACTTGCACTTAATTTATGATCTTTACAGTATTCTGTAAAACAGCTATTCTTCATATAAACTTAAGAGGCTCATAACCTGGAGGTGGAAACACTACATTTTTAGTTTCCTTAACCACTAAGAATTTATTTCCCTTCATTTTTGAATATAGACATATTGCATTTCAGTATACCCATGATTTTGTTACTAATAGGAATCACAGCTCTTTCTTTTATCACTTTATGTTGGTTGCAGATAGCTCTGAATATCATTTAGGATTGTCATCACTTAAAAATAATGGCAGTTATTAGACCAACTGCTAGATCTTTTTATTTGATGTTTCAATACAGAACTGCATAAATAACTATATCACAGCCCTGTTTTTTGAAACTTAAAAAAAACCTTTTTTTTTTGTATTGTATTTTTTTGTATTTTGAAACTTTATTTCAATATAATTGACTTTCTTTTTAATCCTGGGCTTTTCCCAGGTAGCGCAGTGGTAAAGAATCCACCTGTCAATGCAAGAGGTGCACATGTGATCCCTGGGTCAGGAAGATCCCCTGGAGAAGGAAATGGCAACCCATTCCAGTATTCTTGCCTGGAAAATTCCATGGACAGAGTAGCCTGATGGGCTACAGTCCATGGAATCGCAGAGTTGAACATGACTGAGCAACTGAGCACATAAGCATGCACTTTTTAATCCTGTGTATTTTATCTTATGCATTTAAAAACATTGTTTGGAGAAGGGGTCGATGGCAATCACCAGACTGTGAAAGGGTTTCATGCTACAAAAAAGGTTAAGAACCTCTGTCCTAGAAAGTTCCTTCAATGCCAAATTTTCCTCTTGCTAAAATTAAACCTAGCCGCTTGAACTATTTCCTTGTTTCTGTGATGTCTTAGAAATAAGTGAATGGTGTGTATGTGTGTAAAAGAGGTTGGGTTTGAGGTGTCAAATAGAATGTAAGAATAAACACAGCTAGTAGAGGGCTTCCAGGAGAGGCAGAGGATACAGTAATAATGGAGTTATTGGAATGATTTACTTGAAAATCTCTTTTCCAGTTTGTACAATGGAAGAAGCGAATTTCATAGGAACCATTTATTAAGACCCTTAGCCTAAACTTTCTCCTACCTCAACATCTCTTTCTGTGGGCCAAGAGGCTTGTAAGCTTAACAGGCACTTGGGATGGGAGAGATAGTCAAACATAGTCAAACAGCTGTGATCGAGGTTCACAGACTTGAAGGTTTCAGATTGGCCATCCCAATGTCTGGGTTTCATCTGACTGGGAAAAAATTCTGAGAGACCACATTCATTCAGTTCAGCTTTCTTATGTCCAGGTGTGTGTTGCCCAATTAGGAAAGGGCTTCCCACTTCTTTGATTGCCCTGAAATAGATGTGTCTATGCTTGGCAGGTCTTCCTGGAGAACCTTGCACTGCTCATCTGTGAAACCTGGGGGCGGGGGTGGAATGGCTCCTAAGTGTCCATGAACTTGTGGATAGGTCACTCCTAGGTCTCCACTGACTTCTCAGACCCAAGTCTTATTAGTCTCTGCCTCGGGAAACCTCAGATGCAAAAAAACAAAAACTGTGAGCACTGACTGGCCTGGTTTGACTCCTGACTAGGCACCTTGTTGTTAAAAAACCTTATACAAGTCATTTCCTCTTTGAGAGCTCAGTTTCCACATCTATAAAATGCAAATAACAGTAATAATAATATCATCTCCCTTTTGTGTTGTGTGGTGTAAAACACATCTAAATGATATCTGGTATATATAGGTACTTATTTAATATGAATTTTTTTCACAACCACCACTCATCCCTCCTGAAGTCAAATAGCTCCAGATGCTAAATAGCCTCTCCAGGGATAAATCTGCTCTCTCTGAAAAGCCTATTTTATGATATTTTCCTTTATTTTGCATTTTTCTTTTCTTAAAAGTGTAAGGAAGTGCTACAACTTGTTTTTATCCATATTTTAGTAAATAAAGATCAAGGACCCCATGACAGGGCTTCACAGGTGGTTCAGTGCTATAGAATCCACTTGCTAATTCAGGAGACATGAGAGATGCAGGTTCTACCACTGGGTCGGGAAGATCACCTGGAGTAGGAAATGGCAACCCACTCCAGTATTCTTGTCTGGAAAATTCCATGGACAGAGGAGCTTGGCGGGCTACAATCCATGGGGTCACAAAAAGTTGAACACAACTGAGAGACTGAGTGCGCACACACACACACACACACACACACACACACACACTCCACAATAGAGATTAATGCTCTAGGAGAACACAGTAAAATTAAGCAGTAGAAAAACAACTCTTGATAGTAGCGGAAGTTTCATTTTCCACTTGAGGATATGTTCTCTCATTTACTCATTTGTTCAAAAAGCATTCCTTGTTTTCAGACTGTCTGAAAACATTTCAGACATTTTCAGACCATTCGAAAAAACAAGGGTAGGGAGAGTAAACCATTTGTGGCAGGAACTATGCTCTTCTCCTCAAGTAACTTACAATATACTTAGGAAAACAACAAAATGGTATCCAATATGAGAGTTCCTGAAGAAGTCAAAAATCCCAACCTCTCTCTCTTTTTTTTAAATGTATCTCGGTAATTGGCATACCATCCACCCTTGCTCACCCAAATTAGGAGTTATACTTGTTTCTTTCTTCTCATTTTCCTACATTTACTTCATCAGCAAATCCATTCTTGCTACTCTAGGAAAACAAATGAAATCCAATCACTGTGAGACCAAGCTGTCATCATCATCATCTCTGGCCTGGATGCCTAAAACAACATCCTGAAGCATCTCCCAGCTTTCTCTCTTCCTCTTTCAAAATCAGTTCTCCACGAGACAGCCAGAGTAATATCTTTAAAAATTATACACGGCATCAAGTCACTCTCAGGCTTAAAACCATGTAACCTTTTCCTTTTCCATTTAGGCTAAAATCCAAGTGCATTTACCAGGCTTTCAGAGCCCAACATGAGAGAGAGCCTTGTGTGCACTCTCTCCTATCTCAGGGTCTGCACCTTAGCGATGTCCTCAGTCTCTCATTGTTCTCCCTGATCTTCAGATGGATGGCTTTTTCTTTGTTAGTATCATTCAGTGCTCAGACTTCTTTACCGGCAGTACTTGATCTGATCGCATTTTAATTCTCTGCAATGACTGCTGTTGATTTTTGCTTATTTGGTTAGTAGTTAACATTTATAGAATATGTGCCACTCATCTTCTCAATCTTTACCCGTTTTAACTACACCCCGCTTCTGGGATGATTGCTTGCATTCCTAGGGTTTCAGTAATTATCCACAAGTGGGTCCAGGGGACCCCACTTTCTCCTTTCACTGTTGTTTCTCTAGATTGAGAACAAAGTGTAGCACAGAGGAAGTGCTCAGTGGCTATTTGTTCAGTAAGTGATTGGTGACTCCTAACTTTCCCCTGGAATTGACAACTGTTCATTATTGTAGATGGTAAGACAGGGATCTCAAAACTGTTCAAAATGGAATCTCTAACCTACCCCCAGGACTCCTTTTTCCTTCTGTGCTCCATACTTGGAGAAATCTTTGTAACATCTACACCATTCTCAAGCCAGAAACATTGTAACGCTGACCCTGAGCAAATTCCTCCTCTGCTAACTGCTACTGAATTAGTCTAAACTCCTTAAAACAGAGGTCCTGCATGAGCTACAGCTCACATCACTGGTTTTATTTCTCTCGACTGTGTCCCTAGGCCTGCCTCGCTCCACACTGGATGCTATGCCGTGATCATCATAAATGCTTGCTCACATTTAAGGTGTCATGCGTGCTGCTCCTTCAGGTTGTAACGGTCTGCTCCACCCTCATTGTATTCGGCCTGGCCCACCAGCCCTGGCCTTGACCCTCCTGACAGCAGCCACACACTCGCCTCTCCTTGATCACTTCCCGTCGTTTTTTGAGACTCGTTTCCTCTGGGAAGTGAGCTGTCTCTCCTGACCTTCCTGGCTTGCTAAAGCATGGTTCTGATTCAGGATGCCTGGAGCAGAGTTCTGAGAATATGTATTTGTAAAAAACCCTTGGGTGATACTGATGCTGCACGATCGTGAATCATCATTTAGTAAATACTAACACACTGTATTGTATTTGGCCATTTATTTGTCTATATTCTTCACTAACCTGTGAGTTCCATGAAACAGGGGACATATCTATCTTGTTCACTTTCTAACAAGCACACAATCTAGAAATAAGAGACGCTCAATACCTTTTTGTCAAATAAATGCATAAACTTTGTGACTTTTAGGGGGGCTATCCAGGACTCCATCCTATAATTTTCAGAGTTGTGAGTAGGAGTATCTGGTGTGTAAAATGTAGCTAAGTGATTTTAGTAAATCATATCTCCCACAAAACTACAATAATATTATTCAGATTTTTGCCATAGCTCTGATATCATTCCAGGATTGTTCTAAGATGCATGCTAAAGCTTACATCCTGAATGCTAATGATTTCTGATTTCTTTTTTATATAGAAATGAGAAAAAAAATGTTAGAAGTCAAAGCCAATATTAGCTTCCCTGTCAGATTCCTTATCCTTGACCAATATTTACTAAGAGTTTCTTTTGAGAATTACATTGTAGGGTTTGTGTTAAGGGTAAATTGTTAGGTATAAATGCCATTACCAAAGTCCAGGTAAATGTCAAGGTAAATGTAAGTGAAGGTGAGATAGAAGTGTACGTACATATGTATACACACACACAGTTTAATTTTAAGCTGGGGTAATATTTTTACCTGTGAATGTTAACATTTTCCCATGTGTTATACTGAAACTAACTTGAAATAGAAAATGTTTTTCCCCTTGAGGGCAATTCTTTCTTTTGGAGCCTGTTGTGTTCAACTTACTAATCATCACAGGCCGCTTGTTTTGCCATTCCCCTTCTCTCCTTGCTCCCCTAAAAATAAAAGTCTTAAACCGTGATCGAAAAATCAATCCTGGTCTTTATGTCTTTAAAATGACATAAGTAAATATGATTATCTTTGGGTATTTATAATTCTTAGAGAATTAGGTAAGATAAAAAGATTTGCTCAGATAATTTGCATGACTTTCCATTTTGGTATTGTCAGAAGGAAATCTATTTGTTGGTAACCCTGTCTTTAAATTATGTAGGATAGTCAATTTCCTAATGAAAACTCGATTTGTATCTTATTATTAACGTGATGCATCATCATAGCACATGTTGATAATTTAGAAAATAAAAAAAAATACAACCCATAATGCAATATATGGAGATGATTAATATCTCATGGTTAGTAGCTCATGCCCAAATTTATTTTACAAGAGTAGAAAATAGATTTCTTTTTCAGGAGAAAGAGATCTATTAACTGGTGGAAGCTACCTGGATTACTGTTCTAAGAAAAGCAGAAACTCCTTCTAAGCTGAAATGGAAAAATAGTAGTGAACAATTAGCAAAGACTAATGTGAGCTTGGTGGGGTTGGGGAATGAGAGATGTGGGAATTATGCCATGCATTTGTTATCCTTGATTTTGAACAAAATACCATGTAGACAAAGATGGGTAAAATTTATTTTTTAATATGTATAAGGCTAATTTTTGAGGAAGTTAGTGAATTTGTGCAAAAAGCTCTCAAACCCTCCTACTCAGTTGTGAGCAACCTATAATGTCATTCCTTATATGTGGAGAATTAAGCACATTTTATCAAAATGGAGCATTAACACTTAGGCATTTTTGTTAGTGTGTCTTCTTCCATGAACATGGCCCTTTCTACACAGTGCCTTCTTTCTTTATACATTGCCACTAGGGGCTAGGCATTTGGGGTTCACCCCTTGATTATCACCTTTTAAAATTTGCTTATCATTATTCACTTACCATTTTTTTTTTCCCCAGAAAAGAGCAAAATGAAGAGTCGGGTGGAGGAAGGAAAAACAGGAAGAAGAAAGAGAGGCAGGAAGGGAGGGAGGAAATGAGACAGTTAAAGAGGAAGAGAAAAGTTGAAAGAGGAGAACGCAGTGATTTAGAGAGATTAATTGCAATGGCAAATCCCAAGAGAAAAGAAAAATGAATCCTTAAAAGGAAAGTGGAAAAGCCTCAACTCTCTCAGACAGTCTTCTCTGGGGATGCTGACTGGACACTCTGCCCCCCTGGTAATCGATACGGTCATTTGCAATTAAGCTAAGGGAAAGGCTAGGTGGGGAGCAGGGGTCCCCGCCTCCACCCACGCCTGTGCTCTGAGCTGTGGGAGCAGCAGAGGAAGTCTGCAAATGGATAAATGATGTCATGGAGCCGAGCTGGAGATGGGAGCAGGGAGGGAATGAGAGGCAGCAGGCTCAGGAGCTTCCCCTCTTGTGGTGGGGACCTGGCGAGCTGAATTGAAATTAGCTGACCCTGAGGAAAGTCAAACACAGGCAGGAGGAAGTGGCAGCGAGAGGGAAACTGTGGGAACTGGACTGCAGGAGGTTTTCCGTGTCCATAGTCCCAGAGCAAAGGAAGAGGGCTGCGGGGCCATGGCAGCTCACTAATGTGTCAGGAGACGGCTGAAAATCCTTCAGCCAGACTTCACTCAGTCTCTCAGTTGTGTCTGACTCTTTGTGACTCCATGGACTGTAGTCCGCCAGGCTCCTCTGTCCGTAGAACTTTCCAGGAGAGAATACTGGAGTGGGTTGCCATTTCCTTCTCCAGGGGAATCCTCCTGACCCAGGGATCAAACTCTCCTCTCTTGCCTCTCCTGCATTGGCAGGCGGATTTTTTACTACTAGCCCTACCTGGGAAGCCCTAACCATTTGTTAGTGGAAATGTGGGGAAAAAAGGTAGAAAAGCATTTGTGCTCAATGTTTGCACTTTGGCTTATATGGCAGAGGGAAATTGAGTTCCAAAATCTGTAGCTTCATTAGTGGGCTATGCACACAGCCACGCAGGGACCTAGCCCTGTCCTCCAGCAGGCTGGCAGCAGCCCCGAGCCTCCCTCGACCACAGTCAGCTTATTCTGCTTTCCACCAGATCCTAAGCAACTACACAAAGCATGGCCTTATAGCCAACCAGGCCAGGGAACCAGCCTCGCCTACCAGCACACCCATGGTAATTGGCCCTGCCACAGCAGAATGATGTAGACTGCCCACGTAAGGGGCACCCCTAGAGCACACACTCTGATGAACAGAGGGAGCATGGTAAGGACCCTGCAGGATGTCTCCTACACAAGGCCACTTCTCCAAGATTGGGAAACATAACCAATCCACCTAACACAAGGAATAAACATAGAGAATTGGGCAACATGAGGAGACAGAGGAGTGTGTTCCAAATGAAGAAATAAGACATAATGTTAGAAAAAAACTAAGTGAAATGGAGATAAGTATCTAAGAAAAGAGTTAGACACGATAATTTCAAAGATGTTCACCAAACTGGGAAGAAAAATGAACATAGTCAGTTTCAATAAAGAGAAAATAGAAGAAATACAGGAGTCAAATAGTGAAAAATACAGCTGAAATGAAAAATATATAAATTCTCCAGTACACAGAGGACTTAAAATAAATGTTAGCTCTCTTCTGTTTACTTTAAAAGTTTAAACTTAATTTATTGGTTGATGCATACTAAGGCAAATTTTTACCCATTGTTTCAAGAATCACATAAAGCTATTCTTTTATAATAAATTCCAATGAAATATCTTAGATTGATTACATTGTACCCTTGATCTTCTATAGTAAAATAATATTAATGTTGGTAATACGTATACCGTAGTAATCCCCATATAATATTTTTGTAATCGAATGTTGTAAGTAAAGCCTGGTATAGCAAGGCAGGAAAGTGATGGTATGCTCAAACAAAAAGAAGTTAATGTATGGAATTTTCAGGGAGGTATTTCAAGGTGAAGAAAACAAGGGAGACTAGAAGCTGTCTGTGAGGGGAGCCAGATGGAACCGTGGCCTTCCGTGGAGAAATGTAACCCTACCATCCAGCAGGTGAGCTCAGGGAGAACTTACCTGACCTCACTTTGTTCCTGCCCTCTGTTCTACCAGAGTCTCCCATCAGCTGAATTGAATGAGAAGCCAGACTGGATTCGGGAAAAGAAGAAAAGATTAGCCAGCATAGTTGTGTATGTGTGTGCATACACATATAAAATCAAAATCAAAAGAGGCTCAGATGAGTGCTTCAACCAAGAGAATAAGGTTACATGCTATAACCTGATTTGGGTTTGGAAGATAAATATCAAGTAGTCAGCTCTATCAGGGCAGAAGTTCAGAGCAGGGATTCATCAAGTTCTTGTTGTACACCCCTAGTGTTACCTGAGAACAGGGTTCACCTCTTTTTTTTTTTTCAGAGTTCACCTCTTGATTGGTATTGAGCCAAAACAACCATGCTGAAGACCAGAAGGAAGGATTTATTACTACTTGCAGCAAGTAAGGAGAACACCCGGGTTCTTTCCCAAAGCCATGTCTCCCTGAACAGTAATACTGGTGCTGCTGCTGCTAAGTCGCTTCAGTCGTGTCTGACTCTGTGCGACCCCATAGACGGCAGCCCACCAGGCTCCCCTGTCCCTGGGATTCTCCAGGCAAGAACACTGGAGTGGGTTGCCATTTCCTTCTCCAATGAATGAAAGTGAAAAGTGAAAGTGACATTGCTCAGTCGTGTCCGACTCTTAGCGACCCCATGGACTGCAGCCCACCAGGCCCCTCTGTCCATGGGATTTTCCAGGCAAGAGTACTGGAGTGGGGTGCCATTGCCTTCTCCAGAACAGTAATACTGGGGAAGTTTAAAGCTAAAAGCATTGGATTGGCCAAACAGTTCGTTGAGGTTTTCCTGTAACATCTTATGGAAATCCCAAAAGAGCATTTTGGCTAACCCAGTATCGTATATGCATATTCATGAAGAGGCTTGAGTGGTTGATAGAGTCCAAGCTTTAGTTGATTGAAGTCATAAGGGTCAGAAAAGGTCAACATCATCATCCGTTCAGTTCAGTTCAGTTCAGTTCAGTCGCTCACTCATGTCTGATTCTTTGTGACCCCATGAATCGTAGCACGCCAGGCCTCCCTGTCCATCACCAACTCCCGGAGTTCACTCAGTTAGGCACCTGTAAATCTGGTGGTTGAGTGCTTCAGACTGATCTTTACTAGTGAGACAAAACTGCCAGTCTTTACAACTAATATGTTACTTTTGCTATCATTACTTTTCTTGCTTGGTAACAGGCAGTGTTTCTGTATTCGTCTGTTCCTTAGATCATTAATTACTGAGACCTGTTTAAGGGCAAGCATTGTGGCCAGGTTTAGATCACAAAACGACTTAGGCCAAAAACGGTTTCTCCTCTCTCAAGAAAGCCATTCCTGGGTCTCTTTCTTCTGGGAACCCGTACCTTATCAGGTTACAACAGGATAGCTGGGAAATGATTTAACTAGCCTGAAATTCAGTCTCTATTCTTTGGAGGAAAAGAAAGATGGCTCCAGATTGAGATCGGATGTGAGTGGGTTAAAATTTCCATCTGCATCTTGAGAAGGGCTGGAATCAACTCCCCAGTGAACAGACCATCTATTATTTACCTCACTTAATCTAGTACTCATGGCACAAGAAGTATCACCACTGGGATTCTAGTTTGCCCTTTTGACTAATAACTTTCTTTGGAGGGATCTGTTTGGCAATGAGAGGAGCACTGGCTGTTCTATCAGATGAAAGCTTTCAGATGTGAATGAAATTGGACTCATCCTTGACCCATTTCTAGTCACTGGTATTTCACCTGAGAGTGACCTCAAGTGATAGCCAACTGGGAGATGATGTTCTAACATGCTTCGAACATTTGTTTTATAGGGGAAACTAAGATATTTGTGACTTCATGTCTCACAAAGATGATAAGAAACATTTCCTATTTTCAGATGAATTGAGAACAAAGATTAGTGAGCTGTAATTAGTGAGCTGACAACCTTATTTTTTTTTTTTTTTGACAACCTTATTTTTAGGGATCAGAGTTAACAGAGGAAACGATCTCTGAGTTTAGGGATGATAATCTTCACAAAACCTAGAAATCATACCTAAAACGTCTTTTCACTCACTTAGTTAGAGATATGCAGAACTGTGAGGAAGGCAAGCCATAAATGTGGTTACAAATTCTGGCAACCTGAGGGATTTTTCATATTGTGTAGTGATGATGTTGAGTCATATACTATTTCTTTTTTTGAAAAATTTTTGGCTGGCCTGCGCAGCCTTTGGGATCTTAGTTCCCCAAACAGGGATCAAACCTGTGTCCCCTGTAGTGGAAGCATGGGGTCTCAACCACTGGACCAGCGGGACGTCCTATATGCTATTTCTTTATAACTCAGTTTCTCTTTAGACAACCTTGGGATAAGACTGTCCTTTATTTCTGATCTTCCTTAGATCTCTATGAATGTGAAGGTAATGCTATCAATCATAAAATTCCTAGAAATAAACAGCCTGAAAAATGTAGAGGTGAGAGCACTGAGCTGGGTGCTGTTATAAAGCATTTTAGAGAATGTTTTGTTCATTGGAAAGTCAGTCTGTTGATGATTCAAAGGTATTTCATTTCCAAATTTTCTCAGTATGGAAGCAGGCTTCTATATTGCACACCAGAGTGATCTTTTCAAAGTGTACGCATTGCGTTTGTCTTGCTTAAAGCCCTACAAATGTGTTTTCACTTCAGTTAAAACAAAAACACATGTGTACATGTGGCTAATTCATGTTGATGTATGGCAAAAACCATCACAATGTTGTGAAGTAATCATTCTCCAATTAGAATAAATTAATTAATTAAAAAAAAAAAACCCAAGCCACTCATCATGGTTTTAAAAGCCTGACATGATCTGATTCCCATCTGCCTTTTCCGTGGCATTTCCTACTGTTTCCTCACTCTGTACTCTAACCATACCAGGCCCTTGTGGGTCCTTGACTGTGTCAGCCTTGTTCTGGCCTCCTCACAGTCTCTCTGTCTGGATGGCTCCTCTCTCAGATCTTCATTTGACTCCTTCTGTTTGATCTTTCAGTTGCATGTGCAAACGTGACCTCTGTAGAAAGGCCATCCCTGAAGACTTTTGAAACTGATTCCTCATCTCAGTCAGCCTTTATCTCTAATCTCCATTTGTGTTTTTCTCAGAGCATCTACATGAAAGTAAATCTTGTTTATCTATAGGCAGCTCTTGGAGATGCTGCAGTTTTGGGTCCTGACCACTGCCATAAAGTGAGTATTGCCAGAAAGCCAGTCACACGAGTTTTTTGGTTTCCTGGTGTATATAAAGTTATGTTTACTATACTCTAGTTTGTTAAGTGTGCAATAGCGTTATGTCTAAAGAAACGTACATACCTAATTAAAAGATACTTTATTGCCAAACAATCATTATGAGTCTTCAATCAACCATATTAGCTACATCAAAGGTCACTGATCACAGGCCACCATAGCAAATATAATAATGAAAAAGTGTGAAACACTGTGAATTATCAAAATGTGACACAGAGACATGAAGTGAGCAAATGCTGTTGGAAAGATGGCACCCATAGACTTGTTGAAGCTGGGTTATCATGAACATTCACTTTGTAAAAAAAAGAAAAAAGCAGTATCTGCAAAGTGAAGCACAATAACACAAGATCTGCCTGTAAGAACGTGCATGCGTGCTAAGTCACCTCAGTTGTGTCTGAGTCTTTACAACTCTATGGATTGTAGCCCACCAGGCTCCTCTGTCCATGGGATTCTCCAGGCAGGAAAACTGGAGTGGGTGGCTGTGCCCTCCTCCAGCATATCTTCCCAAACCCAGGTCTCTTAAGTCTCATGCATGGGCAGGTGAGTTCATTACCACTAGCGCCGCCTGGGAAGCCCACCAAAAGAAGGTGCCTATAGCGTCTGTCTTGGTAGAAGGTGATCACCTTGACGGAAAAGGCCTCTCTGAAGACCACTTTATTTCTAGCACAGAAAACAATAGTTGGCCAAAAATAACTGTTCCACAATAAACAGCTCATGAGTGAATGAGTGCTTGCACCTCTGGATTGAAGCCCTTCATCCTAATTCCTCTTCTGGCTTTATCTTTATCCTTAAAACAAACATGACTTGGATTTGGTTTTAATGTCTTTAAGCTTTCAATTAGCACAAGTAACTTTCTCTGAGGATCCCACTCCCTAAGTGGCTTGAAAGTCTTCCGTGCAAATTGTTTTAGGTGTCAACATTATATCTGTAGCCCTATAGAGCCAGGAGATGACCTTGATAACATATTTGGGTGTTTGAGTGGCAAACTTGAACAAGTATCATTGAATATAACTAAACGCCTCTTGAATTAAACTTGCTCTTCATACTTAGTCAAGGTTCTGTGTGTTGTGCAGTAAAAGGGCATTTATTAGTCCACATGTACTCTTCTTGTATTTGTATACTGTTGATTTACATGGGGGTTGTTTTCATGGAGTAAATGTGTCTATCCTGTTGAAACAGGTATATTTACTAACTTACCTATGTAATTATGCCTTAGGAAGCATCACTACAAATAAAGTTAGTGGAGGTGATGGAATTCCAGTTAAGCTATTTCAAATCCTACAAGATGATGCTGTGAAAGTGCTGCACTCAATATGCCAGCAAATTTAGAAAACTCAGCAGTGGCCACAGGACTGGAAACGGTCAGTTTTCATTCCAATCCCAAAGAAAGGCAATGCCAAAGAATGCTCAAACTACTGCAAAATTGCAGTCATCTCACACTTTAGCAAAGTAATGCTCAAAATTCTCCGAGCCAGGCTTCAGCAATTCATGAACTGTGAACTTCCAGATGTTCAAGCTGGTTTTAGAAAAGGCAGAGGAACCAGAGATCAAATTGCCAACATCCACTAGATCATGGAAAAAGCAAGAGAGTTCCAGAAAAACATATACTTTTGCTTTATTGACTATGCCAAAACCTTTGACTGTGTGGATCACAATAAACTGTGGAAAATTCTGAAAGAGATGGGAATATCAGATCACCTGATCTGCCTCTTGAGAAATCTGTATGCAGGTCAGGAAGCAACAGTTAGAACCGCACATGGAACAACAGACTGGTTCCAAATAGGAAAAGGAGGACGTCAAGGCTGTATATTGTCACCCTGCTTATTTAACTTCTATGCAGAGTACATCATGGGAAACGCTGGGCTGGAAGAAGCACAAGTTGGAACCAAGATTGCTGGGAGAAATATCAATAACCTCAGATATGCAGATGAAACCACCCTTATGGCAGAAAGTGAAGAAGAACTAAAGAGCCTATTGATGAAAGTGAAAGAGGAGAGTGAAAAAGTTGGCTTAAAGCTCAACATTCAGAAAATGAAGATCATGGCATACCAGTCCCATCACTTCATGGCAAATAGATGGGGAAACAGTGGAAACCATGGCTGACTTTATTTTTGGGGGGCTTCAAAATCACTGCAGATGGTGATTGCAGCCATGAAGTTAAAAGATGCTTACTCTTTGAAAGAAAAGTTATGACCAACCTAGTCAGCATATTAAAAAGCAGACACATTACTTTGCCAACAAAATTCCATCTAGTCAAGGCTATGGTTTATCCAGTAGTCATGTAGGGATGTGAGAGTTGGACTATAAAGAAAGCTGAGCACCAAAGAATTGATGCTTTTGAACTGTGGTGTTGGAGAGGACTCTTGAGAGTCCTTTGGGCTGCAAGGAGATCCAACCAGTCCATCCTAAAGGAAATCAGTCCTGGGTGTTCGTTGGAAGGACTAATGTTGAAGCTGAAACTCCAATACTTTGGCCACCTGATGCAAATAGCTGACTCAGTTGAAAAGACCCTGATGCTGGGAAAGAGAAGGGGATGGCAGAGGATGAGTTGGTTGGATGGCATCACCTACTCAATGGACGTGAGTTTGGGCAGACTCCAGGAGTTGGTGATGGACAGGGAAGCCTGTATTGTTGCAGTCCATTTGGTCACAAAGAGTCGGACACGACTAAGCGACTAAACTGAAACTGAAATTTACTAATTTACACCACTGATGAAGTGGTCTTTTGTTTTTTCACCTAATTCTTATGTGCCTGGGTAATGTAGATTGATCCCTGAGAAATGAATTGCTATTTCTGATGAGGAGAAGAATTACATGGGTTTTGTTTGTTTGTTTACTATGGCATTCTATCTTTTCTACATTTAGCAATATTTGTTCTTTTCTCTTAATATATACTATTCCATTGTTTTTCTTTATTCAGTCTATTGTAGATGGATATTGTTTTTATTCTCAGTTTTTGGCTTCAATGGATAGTGTGATATGAAGATTTTTTATATGTCTGAGTCCATGTGTCTGCCTTTTTGTTGGGCATACACACAACCAGCCTTACTGGATTCCTGTGTTTCCAGATTTATTAGATATGACCAAGCCATTAGCAAAAGTAATTGCCTCAAGCTGTATCCCCTCCATCAATGTGTTAGTCTAATTTGCTCTCAATCCTTTTAGTTTTAGCCATTTCTGTAGATGCTTAGTAGTTACTACATTTTGAACCTGCTTTTCTTTAGTGACAGATGATGTTGAGCACCTTTTGATATGTTTCTGAACATTTGGAGATTAGAAATTAATTATATTAATATTGGTTGACTATTTCTGCAAATTTTGGAAAAACCTCCATTTTTTGAGACTCTTCAAAGCCACTTGCTGAGAAAACTGTCACAATAGCCTTACATATTTAGAATGACTTGAAGGTCCATGAGAACACCTGGAGATTTCAATGTAGGGTAAACGATAGCCCCTAGTAAGCAACATGACAGATATGAAAGGTAGGCTAAATATTTACTTCAGAAATTTACATTAGCTTAAGTGAACAGGGACCCTGATCTTTTATAAGATTCTCTGGCACTATAAGAATATAAAGTGGAACAGAGAGGAAAGAGAAGGAAAGATAACTCCGGCATTGAGTTCTGTTAGTTAAGTCTCCCATGAAAGGAAGGATGTGGTTAGAGAGTATGAACCACAGGTCATTTTCAAAATATTTCATCACCTGTCTGGTGTAAGAACTGATCTTATAAGGAGGCCAATCATAGTAGGCTTACAGCATAAAGGATGCATGCCAGTGTGCCTAAGTCCTGGGTACTGAAATGCTAGTGGCCATCATGGGCTCAGAAGGTATTTGAGAAAAAAGGGATGCATACAAAAAACTGAAATATGCTATAAGTAAGCGCTCTTCTTCACAGTTTTGTTTAGATCTGGGCTCTAAGTTCAGTATTAAGAAATATTAATTGTTATTAACCAATATCACTGTAATCTATTGTGTGGTGCCCTGTGAATCAATATCAAATTTGCTCATATCTTTAAATTTAGGAATAATATCTTCCTTATTTTTCCTCATTTGTGTCAGATAATATAGGTTCAGATTTGAAAATCAATAATGCCTATTACCAAAAGGAGATATTATTGTTAGAAAATTAAATGAATACTATTAAGTGTTTCAGATTCCTTTTAGATTTAGTGTGATAAGAAATGTGAAACGTAATGTATAAAAGTATTTTCATTAGATGTACATTTAGATAAAGCACCGTTTAAAAATTGCTCTGAATCAGAACAGAAGCTATAGTAGTATTGATAAAACTTAACCTTACCAAAATGAAAATATCTGTTTATATCTTATGACATTTAATTTTTTCATCAATGTAATATGAATGGTGAAAGCTTATAGCATATAAAAGGTTTTCATTAGATATACATTTAGATATAAGAAAGCTCAATTTAAAAGCAATCTATATTCAGAATATAACCTGTAGTAATGTTTATAAAGCCTATCAAAATTAAAAAATCTTCTAATTGTTTAGTGACAAGTCTCATGACCTTTAGATTACCTATTGCATTCAATTTTATTTTTAGTCCTTTCAATTATCTTCCTGATCTCAGATATTTTACAGTGAATTAATTCCTATGTGGAAGAGTTTCATCTTCGTTGTGGGGGGTATGAGTCATTATTACTTTCATCTTATGCACAGCATTTCCCCATAGTCATTTGGGTAGTAATGAACTATTTAAGCATTTCTGAATATAGAGAGTAGGCATCAATTTGATGGTCATTTATTTGGAGTGAGGAAAATGATCTTATAATGTTAGTGATTATGCTAATTACTTCAAAGGGGTGGATTCAGCATGTGAATAGAGAAAATGAAACATGAGACACTAATAACATTGCTAAAACACACAAACAGCATCTATAAATGATTTAACCTTATGTAGCATTAGACAAATAAGTTAATTAAAATTACATAGGATATTATTAGATTAAAATTTGATCAACTTTTTTATTGCATGTCTTTATTATTCTCCTTGTGTGGATTTTGATATCAATATCTTATATGCAATTTTGTTAGCTCTTCACTTCAGAACTTAAATAAATCGTTGCCCTTAATATTGCCTATATGTGGTAGATATTTCCTTAGAGATTTTCCTTAGAGAAAACAAGAGTGTCTCTAGGTCAACTTGCTTTTATAATAGTGTTGGGAAGCCCAAATGCAGCATATAAATAGGTGTATTTGAAAGCCCTTGGCAGATCGGTGCATAACGTGCTGGTAATGACGAAGATACAGTGAACTGAATTTCAATTCAGGCTGCCTAACAAGCTGGGAAATGCACATAGCTAATTTAAACAAGGTTTAGTGGAGGGAACAAAAAAATCACTTACTGCTACTCTTCTTAAAATGGATTGTGCATGTTATTTAATTATTAGTACCATTGCTCTGAATTAATTAAGTAACTACAGTCTTGCTAGATATTATGAAATACAGACAGAGATGCATTGTAGAGTCTGGGGTTGGCATTTTACTTAAACTGCCAGGAAAACAAGCATGTGCCAGGCGGTCTCAGTGAGAATAAGGCAGTTGGCCTAGAAGGATGAAAGGAGAACTGGAAAACTCTGCATGGGTAATAATGGGAAATAGAATATTGGTTTCTTTTTCTCACTGTATGTCTCAGCATAGGTATGTATATGGGATTGTATTACTAATTTCAAATCAACTTCCATGTGCTTATTTTGTTTCCTCCTTAACTGTAGAAATATTTTATAGTACTACATTAGACAATGCAGAAAGAAGAAAATATATATTGATAATGGGAAGAACACTTGTGATTGACATTCTCCTCTTAATGACTTTAAATGAAAATATTTATTATCACTATCTTAGAATATAGTTTTTCTATTCTAAGATGTTTTCATAAACAGTATAATACTATCTTAGAAAAAAAACTATCATGATTCAATTGGGAATTCATCCAGAATTATCTAGATTTTAAATATATGCTATATAAATGATATTTACTTATTCAAAAATAATCAATTGAATACTAAGTGGCAGACAGTTGTCCATCAATTTCCTTTCTCCTTTATTTCATAATCAACTTTCTTAGTTTTACCTGAACACACTGACACCTAGATTTGAACTGTGTTTTCCGTCTTCTCTTACAGCCTGGAGTGCCATGTGACTAGATTCCAGCCTGAATTGAGAAGAAACAGTGTGCCTCCCGAAAGGTAAGGACACTTCCTGTTTCACTTTACACTCTGTGGGAGATATTCTAATATGAAACCCCTCAACTCCAGCCAGTATATCAGAGAGAAACAAACTCTAATATTATAAAAGCTCTTGCATTTTGAAGTCTCTTTATTATGCCAGCTTTGCTGGTTGGTTAAATAATACAGGTCTTATAATTAGTGATGTTGAGAACATTTTCATATACCTCTTGACCATTTGAATACTTTTTTTAGAAAAATGTAATGTCTCTTCAAGTTTTTGCCAATATTGTTTTTTGTTGTTACTGAGTTATAGGAGTTCTTTGTATATTATGGTTATTAACGCCTTATCAGATGTGTAGTTTGCACAAATATTTTCTCCCATTCTGTAGGTTGCCTTTCCCTTTGTTGATGTTTGCTTTTGTTGTGTAGAAGCTTTCTGGTGTTATGTGGTCCCATTTAAAAAAAATTGTTGTTTGTGCTTTAGGTGTCATATGTAAAAAAATCATGCCAAGACCCACGTCAAACAGCTTTTTCTCTATGTTTTGTCCTAGGGGTTTTATGACTTCAGGTCTTATATTTAAAGCTTTAATTCATTGTGAGTTAATTTTTGTAAGTGGTGTAATGTAGAGGTCTATTTCATTCTTTACATGTGAATGTCTAATTTTGTGTTTCCATTTTCATTTGTCTCAATATACTTTTTCATTTTCCTTATAACTTCTACTTTGATCTACTCATTGTTCAGGTGTGTGATGCTTAATTTCCATATATTTGTGAGTTTTCCAGTTTTCCATTACACAATTGTGGGAAAAAATAATACTTGATATGATTTCCATATTCTTAAATTTGCTAAGATTTGTATTGCAGCCTAACATATGGTCTATCCTGGAAAATGTTTCATGTGCATTTCAGGATTATATGCAACAGCATTCTCCTTTTGCTGGATGAAATGTTCACTATTTACATATTGGGTCCATTTTGGTTTATGGGCTTCCCTGTGGCTCAGATGGTGAAGAATCCACCTGCAATGCAGAGACCTGTGTTGATCCCTATGTTGGGAAGATCTCTTAGAGAAGGGAATGGCTACCTACTCCAGTATTCTTGCCTGGAGAATCCCCATGGACAGAAGAGCCTGGTGGGCTACAGTTCATGGGGTCAAAAAGAGTTGAACATGACTGAGTGACTAAGCACAACAATTTGGTTTCTATGTTGTTCAAATCTACTGCTTCATTATTAATTCTCTTTTTGGATGATATATCCAATGTATATCAATGCAAATGTCACCACTCTTATGGCAGAAAGCAAAGAAGAACTAAAGAGCCTCTTGACGAAAATGAAAGAAGAGTGTGAAAAAGTTGGCTTAAAGCTCAACATTGAGAAAACTAAGATCATGGCATCTGGTCCCATCACTTCATAGCAAATAGATGGGGAAACAGTGGAAACAGTGACAGACTTTATTTTAGGGGGCTCCAAAATCACTGCAGATGGTGAGTGCAGCCATGAAATTGAAAGACACTTGCTCCTTGGAAGAAAAGTTATAACCAACCTAGACAGCATATTAAAAAGCAGAGACATTACTTTGCCAACAAAGGTCCATCTAGTCAAAGATATGGTCTTTCCAGTAGTCATGTATGGATGTGAGATTTGGACTATAAAGAAAGCTGAGTGCTGAAGAATTAATGCTTTTGAACTGTGGTGCTGGAGGAGACTCTTGAGTGTCCTTGGACTGCAAGGAGATCCAACCAGTCCATTCTAAAGGAAATCAGTCCTGAATATTCATGGAACGACTGATGTTGAAGCTGAAACTCCAATACTTTGGCCACCTGATGCAAAGAACTGACTCATTGGAAAAGACCCTGATGCTGGGAAATATTGATGGTGGGAGGAGAAGGGGGCAACAGAGGATGAGATGGTTAGATGGCATCACCGACTCAATGGACATGAGTTTGAGTAAACTCCGGGAGTTGGCGATGGACAGGGAGGCCTGGTGTTCTGCAGTCGATGGGGTTGCAAAGAGTCGGACAGGACTGAGCGACTGAACTGAACTGAACTGATCCAATGTTGAAAGTGTTGGATATTAAAGTGCCCAAGCATTATTATATTGCTGTTTGTTTCTCCTTTTAGTTTTGTTATTATTTGCTTTTGATATTTAGGTACTCCAATGTAGGATGCACAAACATTTATAATTGTTTGTATCTTTCTGATGAACCGACCATCTTATAATTATATACTGACTTTATTTTTCTCCCTTTACCATTTTTAGGTTAAAATCTATTTCATCTGATATAGCTTTGGTCATGGTGGTTTAGTTGCTAAGTCATGTCCGACTCTTGTGACCCCATGGACTATAGCCCTCCAGGCTCCTCTGTCTATGGGATTCTCCAGGCAAAAATACTGGAGTGGGTTGCCATTTCCTTCTCCAGGGGGTCTTCCCAACCCAGGAATCAAACCCAGGTCTCCTGCATTGCTGGCAGACTCCTTACTGACTGAGCTACAAGGGAAGCCTCAATATAGCTTTGGCTACTCCTAATTTCTTTTGGTTAATATTTGCTTGAAATATCATTTTCCATCTCTTCCCTCTCAATCTATGTGTCTTTAAAATTAAGTATGCACTGTAGGCAGAGGCTCACTGGATCTTGTTTTTCTATCCATTCAGCCAACTATGTCTTTTGATTAGAGAATTTAATCTATTTACATTTAGAGTAGTTATTGGTATATAAAGACTTGACTATTTCCATTTTGTTAATTGTTTTCTAAATATTTTATAGATACAGAGTTCCTCTTATTCTTGCTGTCCTCTTTGTGATATGATGATTTTTTATAGCAATATACTTTGACTCTTCTATTATAATCTTTTGTCTCACCACATTTATTTCCTTGTGGTTATATTGAAAATTATATAAAACTTCTTGTATTTCTAACACCCTATTTTAAGCTAATAGCAATTTAACTTTAATAGCCTTCCTAAATTTTACACTATTAGCTCTGCCTCATATTTTAGGTTATTGATGTTACAATTTATTAACACTATATATCTAAAAACCAAATTATTATAATCATGATTATTTTTAATATTTTTGCTTCGTTAACCTTTCAACTAGAGTTTTGTATAAATTACAGACCACCATTACAATACTAGAGAATATGACTTTGACTATATATTTACTTTTATCAGTGAATTTTGTACCTATGTGTATGCTTTTATGGTGTTAATTAGCACACTTCTATTTCTGTGTCAAGAACTTCCTTTAGCATTTTTTGTGAAGCAGGTATATTTGCTGAGAAACTCCTTCAGCTTTTATTTGTTCTGGAAAGTCTCTGCCCAAGCTCTGAAATCAGGAGCGGGCGTGCTGCCTGCTGGGAACACTTGAGTAGGACTTCTGGCTTGGTTCTCTGCTCAAACATGGCTGTGGGATGGGCTCTGCAGTTGCCTGGATTATTCTCACTAGGCTTCCTAGTGAGGGGGTGGGGTGGGTGGATTGTGAACAGGGCGCTGGGCACTGAACTCAATGGTAAGCAGTGTCATGAATTAGTTTCAGTGTCTGGTTGCATCAACAGAATAGGCCCCAAAGCTGGCATGGCTAGTTGTTTGGGGACCCAAAGCAAACATATTTGTGCACTGAGTTCCCTGGCCACGTGGGCCAGCTGGCTTTGTTCTGCAGACAAGCATGTCACTAGCTGGGCTCTTTGTTCATATGCCATTATATATAGGGCTGTAGAATGGGTTACATAGCTTTCTGGATGCTCTGGTTCATCTTTCTAGTTGGGTGGGTCTTTAATGCTGTATTCAAGGCTACAAATTAGCTTCCTTGCCTGAGTTGGGGCACAGGATAGTCTCCAAGGCTAAATCAGACAGAGCTGCATACCAACTACCTGGCCAGACAAGGCAACTGACTTGGCTTTACACATGGCAGAGCTGCTGGCCACGCTCTCTGCTCAGATGCTGCTAGGCACTTTCCAGGTGCTCTGGCGTGGTTTCCTTGTCAAGTGGGGCTGGGGTGTCACTCAGTAGTAGGCAGGGCTGTGAATTAGCTTCCCAACCTGGGCAGGGCAGCAGAACCAGTTTCAAAGCTGGCAAGCAAGACTTGTTGGTTGAGATCCCAAATCAGGCAGAATTGTGCACCAAGCCCCTGAGCCAGATTGCTGGTGTGGCCCTATAGAAGGGCAGAGCCACTGACCAGGCTCTCTGCTTCAATGCTACTGGGCAACACAATTTCCCAGATGTTCTAGCCAGGCTTCCTGATTGGGTGGAATAAAGTGTTCCCTCAACAGTGGGTAAGGCTATTAATTAGTTTCCCTCTGATAGGGAAGGGGAAGAGAAGCAGAATAAGTTCTAAGGCTGGTAAGGCTCATTTTGGGGGAGGAGGGTACCAACTCAGGAAGAACTATGCAGCAAACTCTCTGGCCAAATGAGGCTGCCAACTGGACTCTGCAGAAGGACAAAGCCACTGACCAGACTTTGCCCAAGTGCCGCTGGGTCATGTTTTGTGGGGTGCTCTGTCCAGGTTTTCTGGTTGGTCAAGGCTGGGGGCTGCACTCAAAAGTGGACAGGGCTATGCATTAGCTTTGCTGCCTGGGTGACAGGGGCAGAACAGGCAGTAAGACCTGCAAAAACTGTGATTGCAGATCTCAAATCAGGCAGAAGTGCATGCTGAGTTACCTGGCATGGCTGAAGGGCCACTATCCTGACTCTACAGATGGCCAGCACTGCCAGCTAGACTCTTTTTGTGAGTGCTGCTAGGCTGGACACCTTCTCAGGTGCTCCAGCAAGGCTTCCTGCTCAGGCAGGGCTGGGGCTACACTTGGCAGTAGGCAAGGTTATGGAATAATGTCTCTACCTAAGCTTGGAGGGGGTAGTCTCAGAGCAATGTCTAAGGCAAAGAGTTGCCACTGGGGATCCCAAATCAGGCAGTACCACCCACAAAGTTCCCTGGCTAGATGGGGCTGCTATCTTGGCTGTGCAGATGGGCAAACTGCTAGCTGGGATTTCTACTTGGGTGCTTCTGTGAGTAGGAACTCAGTGTGCCAAGATCTGAGTACTGGTTGCCTTAAGCCCTGCCCTTCTTCCCCATCACAGCCTGGACTCTAGAAATCAAGCCCTGTAAGATCTCCCTGCAATCCCGTGATATGAGGTCTTATTGATGGGCTTCATGGGAACTGGCACCCAGTGCTATGGAAGTTGGATATAAACCTTGGGTTCTCCTTTTCCCACTGGGGAAACAATGGGCCTGTGGGGTCCCTCTCAGTATGCTGTTATGCCAGCCTCGGAGAGGGGCGATGCAGTCAGAGTGCAGTCACTCCGCTTCCCTTTCTAATTCAGTCCTTTTCCATTCCTGTGATCCAGAAAGATGCTCCAGCATCCCCTCTGTGTTCTAGAATTTACACAATGCTGTCTTTTCCATGAATAGTTGTTAGTGAGTCTTCTTGTGAAGGGAACTGAAGTCAGGAACAACCTATATCGCCATCTTGATGACATCAACAAAACCCCATTAGTTTCTAAAGATGAAATGTAAGATTAAGATAGGTCTTAAAGAGAGAAATTCAAAGACAATGAATCAAAAGAAAATAAAATGAAAAGAAAAAACTGCTTTCTTTTTAAAGAATTCGCTTAGTAATCTCAGATACTTAAAGTTAAAAGGATATATTGTAGTGACAAATTTCATTTTTAAATATCCACCCAATAAGCAAGAAAAGTTAGACAAGAGGGTTTAGAATCAGTGACTTAGAATTACAGAATTGATATTCTTCAATGATCTCAACCATATGAAGGAAAATTTTCTTCCCAATTTTTATTTTAGTTTGTAAAAATTTATTATTTTCCCTTACAGTCCTCACACAAGGTAAAAAAGCCCACTATAGGGGAAAAAAGTTCTCTGAAATAGACTATGAAATCTAATTGATATGAAAAATAAGGTCCAGACAGGTTGCTTACCCTGTGTCTGTACTGCTCATTACCAACAGATATGGGACTTGGTACTTTATGTCTTAGCATAAGTTTTTAGTGTTTATCACTCTTTCCTGGTGGTTTACATTTTGTAACATTTTGAACTGAAGATGGTTTTCCTCCCAAGACTTGATATATTTTGCTTCTATCAATGAATGTTTAAGAATTAAAAGTTCATTTTAAACCAAACTAACATAATCAAATTTTGATGGCAAAAGTAAATAGAAAATATCAAATACAGTTGACCCTTGAAAAATATGAATTTGAACTGCACAGGTCCACTTATATGCAGATATTTTTCAATAGTAAGTGGTACTCTATTATGCAGTTTCTGGTTGGTTGAATCTGCAGATGTACAGGAACCATGGATACAGAAGGCTGACTAAGTTATAAGTAGATTAACCCCCTCGTTGTTCAAGGCCAACTGTATATCTCAAAGCAACAAATAACCTTTTGATTTTCTAAAATCAAAAGGTTTAAAAAAATAAAAATAAATAAATTTTATTTATTTTTGCTATTTCACCTGTCAATGAGTGATTTTCCCATACGGTGATTTACAAATAGGCTTCTACCCCAGATCTCCTAAGACAACTTGGGAGAAAACATGATGCTCGGGTCAATTCATGATCACTTAGGAATTTCTGAGAACCATGGTGGATATAATACTATCACAGAAATAATCCTTGAGCATTTCTAAATGTCGTTAGTCATTACAGTGGGTATTTAGAAGCTAATTTTATATTATTATCTGAGAAACAGAATTTCTTAATGGGGAAATTTTAGTGAATAGTATACATGCACATATAGGTAAACAGTATGTAGAACGGCCCCCAAAACGACTTGTCTATCAGCCTCTGTGTGTGTGTGTGTGTGTGAGTGCATGCGTGTGAGTGTGTGCACTTAGTCGCTCAGTTGTGAACAGTACTAATTGATCCAATGACTAGGGAAGCTTTCCAAATCCAAGATTTTACGAAAGGAATAATACTTTTAAAATGCATTGATAGTAACTGTTCTATATTTCAAGTCTATTAAAATTTTTTAAGTACTTAAAAATGTAGTTATGTTTCAAATTAACATAGACTAGTTCTCAGTATTGAAACATTTAAAATATATTCACCAAGTCCTTGAAAGAACGTGCATATATTTGGACATATTGTCCTTGTGGCAGAATATGGGTCACAAAAAGTAATAATCTTTCATTTTTAAAATAGAAATATACTGATGCATAAATGTATTGCTTATAATGTATCAGTCTGCAGGGTATTATTTTTCTCATAATAGGAAATGGCAGAAGCAGGTAACTATATTCTTCTGATGCAAAATGGAACTGAACCATCTCTTGCAATCACAGTGCCCAGGCTCTACTGGTCCTAGTGCAGAAACCATAACAATTTGCATATTTTAATTTAGAGGTGAGGGACCCCTGTCAATGTAACAGCTTGGACCAGGTCAGCAAGGAGAAATCGAGAAGAGAGAAATAATTGAAAAGGCAGTTCCCAACAAAATGAAATTTGTCTCGTTGTCACTTAAGGTTGTCTTCCTGTCTTTCTCAGGGAGCAAGGTCAGCTTAAGACTGAAGGGAGAGTAGGGCACGGTAGATCGCTAAGGACCAAAGTATAATTTTTTTTTTAATAACAGTGGAAATTGCAATATATATTTATGAAGGGGAGAGGAAAAGAATGCACATAGTTTTCTGGTTAAGAGTCAGCAGATGTCCTTTGAGTTGAAATATTGCAGACGTGTACACAGCTGATCCACGGTTTGTCCTCAAAGACAAGCAGGTTACAGAGGAGATGAAGTACTTAATGAAATAATTTAGTGTGACATATTGATATTGAAGGCTGGAAGGCAGAAAAGGATTTGCAACAAAATTAAGGTATGTCTCTCTTAAAATGGTTCCCCATTCCTTTCTCAGAGGACTGATAGGAGATTTCATGAGAAAAGAAGCCCGTTTTTCTTTCTTTCTCCAAGCTGAAGCCAAAACAGAGATGGCAGTGTGAAGTTCAGCAAATGTGGCCACATGAAATTCTCCCTGGAGTATAGTCCAGAGGAAAGTCAAGTTAGAAAATGATTCTTTGGTTATGTTTGAGAGAGGTTTTAATCTCAGCAATGTCATGTGTTTTCAGTTAAAATGTACATTAGTGAAAAAAAAGAAAAAACAAACGAGGGCACCGACAGTAAGGGGAATTGGGCTTGGGAATGTCAGTTTTAGATAGAGGCAATGGAGGATGGTTAGGGCTATTATCAGAGCATAAGAACAGCAGCCAAATTTCAGCTGAGAGCAGGGATAAACACTGTCACAAGCATCTGAGCATATTTAAAAAACAAAACAAAACAAAAAACCTGGCTTGAGAAAATGAAGATAAGCATTTCATGTTCCTGGTATAGTTTCATCATTTACATAAAAAGAGAACACAAAAAGCCATATTCTCCGGGTGGCAAACTGTTTTCTGTCCTGACAAATTGGAGAGGAACACACTCATCACGTGGTTTGATATGTCAGTAATTCTCACCTGGTGGGACGTTGCACACCAAAGTCTGCAGATAGGCAGGTAGGCAGCACGAACTGTGTAAGAGCTCCTTTCCCTCCCTAGTTGAGAATCAAGCTATAGCATCTATTATGGCACCCACTCCAGTACTCTTGCCTGGAAAATCCCATGGATGGAGGAGCCTGGTAGGCTGAAGTCCATGGGGTCGCTAAGAGTCGGGCACGACTGAGCAACTTCACTTTCACTTTTCACTTTCATGCATTGGAGAAGGAAATGGCAACCCACTCCAGCGTTCTTGCCTGGAGAATCCCGGGGACGGGGGAGCCTGATGGGCTGCCGTCTATGAGGTCGCACAGAGTCAGACACAACTGAAGAGACTTAGCAGCAGCAGCAGCTAGGGAAAAAATCAAACTATTGGGGTTAGAGTACTAGCTCTTTTGGTGTGCAACCTTAGATGAATTAATTAAAAACTCCAAAATTTAGTCTTTTCAGCCTGAAAAAATACTTTGCTTTACTTCACATTTTTAATGAAACAGTATGCACAGTCTACTATTTGCACCTATAAAATATGTTGCAAGTTTAAGTTCTTATTAACTGATAGTGATGAATGTATATACTTGGCTTCTAGATTCTTACTCACCCCCCGTATTTGCTTACTTATTTTCCCTAAAGCTAAATCCCAAATACCTATGTTTCCTGTTTGCCCCAAACAGATAATGTTTCACCAGCTGCTACATACTTACTGTCCAGGGCATCTCATGAGGAGTGGACTTGTTCTCATGAGTCCATTTTCAATACAAAGAAAAAATGCTGCTCCAGGAATGGCCCCCAAATTCCTAATGATTCAAATTCATTGTGATTTTCCCCCTTTAAAAAATAAAAATGGGTATTTAGTTACAAAACATACCTAATAATGAGATCATGTGAAACAGTTCTGGTGAGAAGCTGCTAAGTAGCAATTCTGGAAAGAAAGCTTATAGAATATACTTGGCAATGCTGAGCATTTCCATTAAAAAGAAGGAAAGACCACACAACACTTGCTATGAAAAGATATTACATTTTCTCCAGGAAAGGAATACTTCCTTTTTCATCCTAGAGGTTCACTAATGACTTTAAAGCATCTTTGCAAATTATTTTACCTGGAGTTATTAAAACTCACAAAAATTTGCCATATAATAATAAAGTGGAAACTGTTAGTACCCCAAGCAAACAGATATAAACAGTAGTCCTAAGAAAATATGACCTGTCTAAAACCTCTGAAAAAAAAATGGATACATCCAGAAATAGAATCTAAGCCGCTGACTCTAAGCATTGGACAACACTTCCTCTCTTCAGAATTATTATTGTTAATAACCTCTTCACATAAACAGCTTCCTGCTCCTTGAGAATGGATGAGATCATACGCACAAGTCACCCTTTCTTTCCATAAGAAATACTGCAGTCATGGCCAATGAGCTAATTCATAGAATTTTCTTGAGCCATAGTAAACACATACACAGGCATGCAAGCACACACAGAATCCCCTTCTCAGTTCATTTTGTCCTGGTTTGTTTTCTTAAACTGAGCTCTAGTTGAAATTTTAATTTCAAGCTTTAGCTCACAATTTTTGCTTAAATTTCACACTCTGTCTTTTTCTATTCTGACTTGTTCTTCCCTCCCTAAACCACATAATGAAGATCTAGACCGTGGTAAAATGGATTTTTAATAAATTTTATAATTTAGCTATTGTTACTTCCACAGACTGTTAATTCGACTAGCATGTATTATGGACATGAAATAGAATTTGGAAGGTTGAAAGTCATTCATCCTTGACTGTGAAAAGTTATCTGATAATTTAAAGTGATCACATCAGATGACAATTGGTCGTAAAGGTGCTGAAAAATGAATATTTTTAAGAAAAAAATAGAGGCAAATAATATTTCAATATAATTTAGGTAATTGTGTAATATATATATATACCCTTCCCTGCCAAAATACTTCTGGGAAAGGAAAATGGAAAAGATAGTAATAGTAAACAGAAATTGGCTCTTCAGTGACCAGCTGGATTTATAGTCAAAAGGCACTTTGACCATGTGTGTGGTTTATAAAATACTGTTGGCGTACATTAGGTTTTATGTCAAACTGGCACAGGAGGGCAAAAGCCATTTCCATTTATATATGAAAGAGGATATTCTGGCTACATTGTTGGTAACCAGCAATTCTTGATTCATCTCTGCAATCTTTCCATTATAATGCTCATGAAAACAGGAAAAGCAATGCAGTTTCAACAACAGTGGAAACTAGAAATGTTGGTCAAAAATGTGTCAGGCAAAAGTTGGAGAATCAACTAAGCTTAGCCTGGAGGCAGAATGGTAAAGTCACGTGTTTTAAGGTGGACAATTTCCATCTACACAGATTCAGAGAGGCACAGGTCCCCCTTTTTGTTCCACAAAAGCTCCTCAATATGGAATTCAAACACATTGTTCCACCCTCTGGCCCCTCTTTAGTGTTTAATGCATCTCTCAGCTCAATCATCCTCAGGAATGAAACATTGCTGAGGCCAATGTGAATGTGGTAACCTTTTAGATCCAGATGTTGGAATATTTGTTTCCCCATTTGGATTTTTTTGCAGTGCAAGAAATACAGATCACTTTAGGCTATACAGAATAAGACTCTTCCCTTATGATAAAATAATCAGATCATAAGACCATGGGGTTGTTACTCAGGCCAATGGATCCTTACTAAAGACAATACAGAACCAGAAAGTTGATTGAGATTGTAAACATAGTGACCTCCTGTGACATGAAATTTGAAAGGATGATTCTAACTGGGCTAAGATAAAATGAATACCAACAGATTAATACTGTTCTTTTCAAGTTCAAGAGAACATCTTTTCAAAACAAATAAGTATCATGTGAAGTGATTCTACTCTATAAAACACAGAAACTATAGCACTGGAAAAGAACATATTTTGAAAACATTTCTAATTTTAAAAAAGCTTGGAAATACAATATTTAGGTTCTAACAATTTTATGAAAACAAGGTTCCTACACAAGGAATTCTTATTAAATTCTTATTAAAATAACAAACTGAGATACAGAATGAATTGATGAGACAAAGTAAGATAGTGGTTGACAGGGGCTGAGGTGTAGGGGTGGGGAGATTAATGGGTACAGAGTTTCAATTTCACAAGATGAAAAGAGGTTTAGAGATTGTTTGATTACACAAAAATGTGAACTTAATACTACTAAACTGTCTGCCTAAAAATTAAGTTGGTAAATTTTATGTTACTTTTATTTTATCATCACAATTAATGGATGGGATGGGGAGTGGAAGGGAGGTACAAGAGGGAGGGGATTTTTTTTTAAGAAACATAATTAAAGGTAAAAGAAATGAATTAATTGGATGAAGAGCAAGCTAAACAAACCAGAGAAAAAGAAAGCTTACTGTGCAGCTCATGAATAAGAGCATGGGCTTTAGATTAAAAAATGCCCAGTTACTTGTCTTGCTTTCACTATTTTCCATACTTTTGATCTCAAAAAAGTTAATCTCTGGAAGTCTTATTTTTTTCACCTTTATAAGAGATAATAATAGTCAATCTTCATAGGATTTTAGAAAAAATCCATTGAGATAAGATATTCAAATGTTTAAATGGTGTTTGGCATGTAGTTAAGTGCTCAATAAATATTAATTATTATTAATATATTCTAACACTAAAATGTAATCAAAGATTAAAGTTATTGTTAGAAATAATAAAGAGCTGTATCAGCATTACAGAAAATTGAGCTTTTAATAATGAATAAAAACTTGAGTGTTTGTCTTAGAACACAGGAGAAAAAAAATAAGGAAACAGAAAGAGAGAGAAAAGGCAACTAAAATCAGAGAAAAATCTTCAGCATATGCTTAACTGGTAACACAATAAAGAAATGAAAGTAATAAATAAATTACAATAGAAGCCAAACTTCCTAAACTAATACTTTAGTATGCAGAACAAATTATGTACCAGATAAGTAAATGGAGAAAGCAGTGAGACACAGGATTCCTATAGTTTTATTTTATTTTTCATGTATCCTACAATTTCAATTTTTAAATAAATCTTAATTCCATCCAGTCAAAGCATTAAAAATAAGAGATCACAACAAACCAGACAACAAAAGCCAGAATTGTTTCACAATTTTCTTCATGGATACAGAATTCTAAAAACCAATCAAGCAACATCAGGGCTCACAGTCCCAGTGGCCATCAGATGTCAGGCAAGCAATGCAAGAGAGTGGAGTCCTGCCAATAGGCACTATGGTGAGTTGGAGATTGTGCTGCTGCTGCTGCTGCTGCTAAGTCGCTTCAGTCGTGTCCGACTCTTCCCATGGACTGCAGCCCACCAGGCTCCTCCGCCCATGGGATTTTCCAGGCAAGAGTACTGGAGAGGGGTGCCATTGAGTTGGAGATTGTAGGTTTAGACTAAAGGCAGAAGTTGCCACTCAACTTTAGTTCTGTATTCCCATATGAGAATGGCATTCCAGGGCTGCCAACCATTATAACCTTTTGAGAAACACCAGAAATGCAAATTTTTATGTGAAATTTCCAGGTTTTAGATTCATCAGCAAATTTACATTTTCTGTTACCACTCTAAAACCACATCAGCAGACCATATGGTCTCTGAACTAATCCCTAGTCAACAGTTCATAAAGAACAAGAGCTGTAACCTAAATAAAAGAATTCAATTTTTAGCCAAGTCTTTGTTCATATGTAAGAGAAAAATATATTTTCATAAATCAATTATTCTTCTAGATTTCATAGCTAGCACATCTTTTCCCATTCTTTTGCTTTTAATATAATTCTTTATATTTATATAATGAATTCTTTTAGGCAGCATATAGTTGTATTTGTTTTCTGACTTATCATACAGTCCCTGCCTTTTAACTTCGGTTTAGACCATTTAGATTTGATGTGATTATTGACCATCTATTATTCTGCTACTTGCTTCCTATCTGTCCCATTCATACTTTTCTTCTCTTTTCTTCCTTCTTTTTAATTAATTTTTATGATTCTATATTCTTTTGTTGGCACATTAGTTATAACTCTTCAGTATGTCATCTTCATATTCACTTTAGGGTTTAAAGTACACATCTGTAACTTATCACAGTCTAACTTAAAGTGATATATACATTTATGCATATTATAAGAAAGTTAAAATGATGTAGACCTCTTTCTTCCCTTCCAGCCTTGAATATATTGTAATTATACATTTTGCTTTGACCATGTTTTCAACCTTGTTATACATTGTTAGGAATTTTGTTTTAAAGAGAAGATTATCTTTTAAAGACATTTAAATGATTTTCTCACAAATCTTTATATGTACCTACATAGTTATCATTCCTGGAGAAGGCAATGGCAACCCACTCCAGTACTCTTGCCTGGAAAATCCCATGGATGGAGGAGCCTGGTGGGCTGCAGTCCATGGGGTCACTAAGAGTCGGACATGACTGAGTGACTTCACTTTCATTTTTCACTTTCATGCATTGGAGAAGGAAATGGCAACCCACTCCAGTGCTCTTGCCTGGAGAATCCCTGGGGCAGGAGAGCCTGGTGGGCTGATGTCTATGGGGTCACACAGAGTCGGACACGACTGAAGTGACTTAGCAGCAGCAGTAGCAATTATCATTCCCAGTGCTCTTTATTGCCTTCAGATTTTGTAGGTTTGAAATGTCTTTATTTAATCCTTGTGTTTGAAAGGTACTGTCAATAGGTAAATAATTTTAGGTTGATAGTTTTTCTTTTAGGACTATTTAGTTTTGTCTGCACTACTTCCAATGAGAAATCTGCTGTGATAATTATTGTTCTTTTATATGAAATGTACCTCTGGCTGCTTTTTAAGGCTGTTTATTACAGATTTTAGGCAATTTTATTGTAATGTGACTTGGGAAAGTCTTTGCTATTAAATATGTCATTTATACTTGAGGCTATTGAGTTTCTTGGATCTGGGGATATATGGTTTTCAGCAGATTCAGAAAAATTGCTCCCATTATTTCTTAAACTATTCGGTCATCCCTAATTTCCTGTCTTTCAGCAACTCTAATCATGTGTTAATATATATTTGTTCCAAGGCTAACTACTATTATGTTCGAGCTTTTTGGCCTTTATTTTTTATATTTTTCCTTCATATTAGGTAGTTTCTATAGATATATCTTCAATTTCATTAATCTTTTCTTCTGCAATATCTATTCAACCATGAATCCCTTCCAGTGAATTTTTCTTCTCAGATATTATAGTTTTTATCAGTACAAGTTCAGGTTTTTAAAAAATACATGTTATATATCTCTATGTAATATGTTCAACCTCTTTTCTAGTTTCTTGAACATATAGAATAGAGATATAATAGCTTTTTTTAACATTCTTGTTTACTAATTCTATCATTTATAATATTCTGGCTCTCTTCTAATATTATTTTTTACCCCATTTGCTTTCTCTGCTTCTAGAATTCAGTTTTACATATCAGGAGTTGGTAAACTTGTGTTAAAGACCATATCTGGTCTACACCCTAAATAACTAGGGTTTGCCAAGTCATTTGATGTGTTGCACCTGCTCAGATATGCCACTGCAATGAGGATGCTATCATATGCAATATGGAAACGAATGGACATGGCTTATGATAAATATATCTTCTTGTCCAAGTATTTCTTTTATCCGTATGTAACATCTTCTTGGAAGTAAATTATATTTGTAGGTATACGGTTACTATGTCAGTTTTCTTTTGGTTCGTATTTGCTTGATACATCTTAATATTTTTCTTTTCTCACACAACATATTATTTACTCTTTTTAAAAATGCATTGTTATATATAGTCTCCATTTTTAACTAGTATGTTTAACTCAGTGTTATAGATAACTATAAATACTAGATAAATATAACTACCAATATATTGGTACTTATTTTTCATGTAAACTTCAAACTTTTTTCTCCATCTGTGCTGTTTGAATGATTTTAATTTATTCTGCTGGTTAAAATTTCTACATGACATTTATTTATTTCATTCTTATGGCAGTTGTCCTTCTCCAAAGATCCAAAATCATCATTATTTTCTTGTAACAAATATTTAAATTTTATTATGTATACACACATACACAAATTTTATAGTTTTTCTTCTAACAACAGGAGTAACAACCAACTTTCCCAAAAGAATATTTTCCTAGACAAACTATCACTCATTCCTTAGGTTTGCTAACTCATTAAATTGAATAATGTTGAATTTTATTTCCAGGTTACTCTATATATACTTTTCCATTTGCTCTAGATTTTTTCCATTCTTTCTTTCTCTCTCTCTCTCTCTCTCTCACACACACACACACACCCTCACCCACACCCTCAGTCTTTGCCAGCATTAACTGTTATCACAATATTTGATAATTTTAATTATCATATCTCTTCCATCATCTTCTAGATTTGTGCTTTTCTAATTTGATTACATCCTCTAAAATTGTTTTCACTTGGAGTATTTGTTCCTTTCTTTGCTTTCTTTTTATCAGTGTTCAGAATTTTATACTTTAATTTTCTTAAATTTACTTATTTGTCTAGGTGTAGGTTTTTCATTGTCAGTACTATTTGTTACTCAGTGGCCCTTCTAAATCTAATTTAAATGAAAGAACTCTCAGGATTTCCTTAATCCTGAGAAGAATTCCTAAATTCTTATGCATCATTTTTCCGTTTGGAACTTCTTTTGTGGCTTAATGCTACTCTCTTATATGGTGAATATCTTCTAATACTTCTATAACTATATTTATCATACTATTTTTAATTCTTAATTATAATTATCATACTATTTTTAATTCTTAATTATAATTATCATACTATTTTCAATTCTTAATCTTTCTTTTTTGTTTGCCATCTAGTTACCTTGCTGAGTTCAGGCTCTCCTGGTGTGTCAGCTACTCTGTTTCAGCAGGATCTCTGAATAGAAAACACGGCCCTGAATTCCTGGAAATGTGTTTTGGGTAATGGCCAAAGGTGAGGATCCAGTCTATGTGAATTTTGGTGAATTTTAAAAACAGAGGAGGGGTTAAATCCTTGGGCAGAGAGTCTCAGGCATCCCAGAACCTCTGTGGATTCCAGGCTGTTAACAATTCTCCCACAGGAGTTTCATCTTGTGGGTGATTCATGTCTCATTTTTTATGGTTGCACAGCAATGGGAGGAGGCAGTCTCCCTAGGCTGATATTCATCAGCGAATGGATGTTGTTGGAGAAGCGGGGGGATAGTGGATGCCCGAGAGCAGCTGGTCAGCCTTCACCTGTTTTTAATAATTCATCACTCAGGCAGGGTCTTTGTGCTGCCCAGTGTTATCTCAGAGACACCACTTTAGCAATCTGAGCTGCTGCAGAAGATTTCTGGTGAATGGGAAGGTGATGATTGTCCAAAGACAATGTGAAAGAAAGGCAAGTACATGTTTAAGAAGGCTTTTCTTCACTCTGTCTCCTCAAGGGTCATCTTCGGAGCACTCCCATAGGAGGGTGCAACTCCCCGTCCTATCACACAGCAGCGATTCTAGACATCCTTCATCCTCAGGGCCTTCTGTTAGTTAGCTCCTCAAAGATGTTTTCCTGTCAGGACAATATTACAAAATAAACTTTAAGGTTGATTTGAGGAAACAGCCAGCAGAACAAGCATTTTACCATCATGACAGGAATTGGAACCTTACAGTTAGTGGCTTAGTTAATTGTATAGGTAATTTGCATTTGTTTGTTGTTTGTTTAAATAGTTTTAAACAAGTCTCCCAATGTTTTTTTTTTTTTTTTTTTGCATAGTTTTCTGCTCAGGAGCTCTTCATTAATATATGCGCAACACTTTTAATTAAAGATATAATAATATACCTTTAACATTTCTGTGCCAAAAGGGGGTGTCCATTTCAATAAGAACCACACCAGTTTAAATTCATGTCTTTTAAAAGTGGAGGAAAATAGAAGAGCTTGGGCTGAGATGGTTTCCTGTTTCTTAGTGTCTAATTTAGAATAGTGCTCTCCTGCTAGTGGTTCAAGCTGACAAAAGAACAGCCTGTAGCATGAAAAAAACTGAATTACATTTTCCCTTCCTCCTTTATTTTAGGTGCATTTTCAAAATTAGGGATCAAAATGCAAAAATAAAAAAGAAAATTAAAATGCAGAAATTTCTACTTGCAAAAAGTCTGTACAATTTTAATTCTAAACATTTCTAAAAACTCTTCTAAGATTGTATATATTGTGTGTCTGTGTGTGTGTGTGTGAAGAGAGGTGGAATGGATAATTTGAATTACAAAAAAGCCTTGATAACCCCCCACACATCAATTTACCTGTGAACAAAAAGATTCACACTGAGAAAATGGGACTTGGGACTATTTGATAAATTACTACAGACTACTTGAATATTCCATTAGCAAAATAATAGCTCATTATAGAACCTCAGAAGAATGTAGTATAATTACAATAGTACTATCCTCCCTTGGGTGGGGGGAGGTGGGAGGAATGCAAATGTTAAAATGATAGCTATTTAACCAATGTTGGGGAAAAAAATGCCTCAAAACAAACTAAGAAGGTACATGGTTTCTGGAATTCAGTGAAATTTTTGTAGTTTCTACCAGCTTTAATTAGTTGAATGTGTTCTGCCAAGTAGAAGGTTATTCACATTCTAGGATTCATATAAAACAAACACATGCACAGCCCATGTGACAGTGATGATAGAATTGCCTTAGATGCTTAAATTTTCTGGTAAACCACACCTAGATATATCTGAGAAGTGATGGTGTTAGAGGAAGCACACTGACTGAAACTGCCCCCCCTGGCCAGGCACCATAGTAACCATTTGCATGAGTTGTTTTAGGACAGGAGGTCCTGGTAAGGAACACAGAACTAATAAGCCACCACCAACTGGAAGGTCAAAAGGAGACACCACATGTCCAACCACCTCCCAGAGATGGATCCCGCTCTCTGGCATCCATCTTGGTTGAACAAGGTGAGCATCACCAGGAAGGACTCTGAGTCAGAATGATTGGCTAAAGACAACCCGGAAACAAATCCTGTCACCATAAAACCTGAGACTGCGAGCCACATGGCAGAGCAGTTCCTGGGTTCCCTTACTCTATTGCTCTCCACCCGGGTGCCCTTTCCCAATAAACTCTCTTGCTTTGTCCGTACATGGGTCTCCTCAGACAATTCATTTCCGAGTGTTAGACAAGAGCCCAGTTTCGGGCCCTGGAAGGGGTCCCCCTGCCTGCAACAATGGCATGTTCATACTCTCAGTACTCGGTGAGAAACTTTTGAGAAGATGAAAAATGACCAGAGATAGTACTGTAGAAGATGAGAAGAAGGGGATGGATGGAAGGCAAGAATGGAGGAGAGGATGAAGGAGGAAAGAGAAGGAAAAAGGAGATAATGAAAAGAAGCCAAGTGCCTAATATACATTATGATAATGTTGATCATAGAGCTGAAATACAAAATACTTAACAAAAATTCTGCACATTCATGAGCTAATGAATTTGTAGCAAATGGCTACAAATGGTACAAATACAAATACCCACTCCAGTGCTCTTGCCTGGAAAATCCCCATGGACGGAGGAGCCTGGTAGGCTGCAGTCCATGGGGTCGCTGAGAGTTGGGCACGACTGAGCAACTTCCCTTTCACTTGTCACTTTTACGCATTGGAGAAGGAAATGGCAACTTACTCCAGTGTTCTTGCCTGGAGAATCCCAGGGACGGGGGAGCCTGGTGGGCTGCCGTCTATGGGGTCGCACAGAGTCGGACACGACTGAAGCGACTTAGCAGCAGCAGCAGCAGCAGCAGCCCTTCTCTTGCTACTAAACCAAAATGATACAGAAGTGAATACACAAAACTCATTTTTTTTTTTTTTAAGAATTTAGCTTCATTTTTCAGGTCTGAGGTTGTTAACTGTGACATTCAATAAACCACCTGGGAAAAGCTAAGCTGTGCTAACCAAGTCATTTAAACTCTCAAAGTGAAAAAGCTGCTTAAGAAAATAAAAGGTATAATTATTAACTTCAGCTGGGAGAGTACAAATCGGAGGGTAAAGAACACTAGACTCAACCTGTGGCTTTTTTTTTTTTGCTTTTGTAAAGCTGACATCTTTGCCCAAATTTAGGAAATTTGCAAAATATTTCAAGGCAAGATTTTACAGTGAGTGTTATGCTCAGTGAACAGGAATATTCATACCTAAACCACACTGTTATGTTTAAGATCGTTCAGTTGAACATGAAGTTTGTAATGGCCCCAAACTTCTTCATGTGGAGTACATTTGAAGAGAAATGTGATCTGTCCAGTCTCCATCCTGTTGTAAAGCTCACCAGAGGCAAAGTCTGCTTGCAGAATAAGTAAGATAAAATCATCTGCATGTTCAGAACAATAGTACAGACCAGTTGTGCTTGTCAGCAGGCCTAGGCTATTTTATTCAAATATCCACACTAATAGAATGAAGACAGGACCTTAACCAATTTATTCACTGCCACAATGTCAAAGCCAGAATTAGATGAACATGTAATAAATACCGGCTGAATGAATAATATAGTAAGAAATGTACAAAATAACATGTTACGGTAAGAGTGTACATGTATTTCAATATATAGCCACTTTCCCCCTTTCTGTACTAATGATGGTAATCAGGGGCATGGAGAGTCCAAAGTGATGACTGTTTAAATTTGTAAAGTCTATATAAATATTTAGGGGAAAACAGTTTAACTTTCTAAAAGATGATCTTTATGGATACAATAAAAATAGCCTTCTAGTTTTTCAATTCATATTGGCAATGTGATTGGAAAGTGACTAGGAATATAATTAAATAAATTAGATTCCTTCTGATAATCTATAAGCAGAAAAACAAAAGTGACTTATTTAACATTCATCTGCAATAATGTTATCCAAAGTGTGAGAAGTAATATTTTGTTATATTTAGTAATTTCCCCAGAACATCCTTATCCTTGGCTGAAATTATTCTAGAAGAATGAGGTTCCAGTTCTGGGTAACATGGAATAAGCAATCCTTGTCTCTCTGATTGAAAGCAAATATAAGCCTGGATAGAATGTAGAGAGCAACTATCTGTGGGTGCCATAAAATAAATATTAATAGTAGCAAGTGGACTGGAGATGAAGAATGGCCTTTCAACACTCACAGTTTTCCTTTTTTGTCCCTCTAGTATCCTCTGGCCTGAACCTAACACAGCCAGAACTGTGGAAGTGAGCACTACTGGTGCAGAGAAAGCTCCAGGGGAAACCTGGTTTAAACAGTTGCAGGTGGAACTTAACAACGCTGAGTGAGAAACCCAACCCTTAGCTGCCATTCTCCGGACCTCACCCCAGCCACTAGCCAATCTCATGGCAGCAATTGGAGCTGTAGCTATGGAAACCCACAGGAGACAAGCTAACTCTAAAGGAAGTTTCCAGCAGCTGCAATTACAAAAGGGCTGGGTTAGTAATCCCCCTTACTTTTTCTCTCTTTGTCCTCTGGCTGCCTGGCCCAGGATACAAACAGAATCTACAAGGTAGTGTTTCACCAAATTTAGGAGGTTTTCAGCCATTGTTCCTTATGAATTTTTACCAGCCTCACACTTTTTTCTCTTCTCCTTCTGGCACTGTGATGGTACAAGTGTTAGTTCTAGAGTCTGTTCAGTCATTGTTTTCCTTTGGTTTTCATTATTCAGATTGAGTAAGATCTATTCATGAATCTTCAAGTTTACTGACTCTTTCCTCTGCCACCTCCATTCTGATCATTGAAACCACCTTATGAGATTTTTATTTCAGTTACTATAATTTCAATTCTAAAATGTCCATTTAGTATTTCATAATGTTTTGTATTTCTTTGCTGAGATTTTCTCTTTCCAGTTTCAAAGGTGTTTCTGTCTTCTTTCTTATTTTTATAATTTCTTTCAAATTTCTCTCAGATAACTCCAACAACTCTATCATCAAAGATTCATTTCCTACACAAGTTGAGATTTTCCATGTTTTATGTATGCCAAATAATTTCATGTTATATTGTGGACATTTTGACTATGATGTTGTACCCTCTGGGTCTAGCTGAAACCCCACAGAGAATGATAATATTTTTGCTTTAGTGGCGATCAACTTGGTTGGGTTCAAGTCATATTTTGATCAGATTTCTTTGGGTTGTGGTCCCAATATCAGTTTGGTTTTAAAATCCTTTGCAGTGTTATTTAGATCTGTCCTTTAGGTCTTCCAGGCAGCCAGGTTATAGGATCTGGGTAATAGACTCTTCCATCACCCCTCCTCAAAGTCTGTGTGTGTTTTTTAAAATTCAGACTCACACACCTGCAACTCAAGTGAAGCCAAGAGTTCATATACCACTGATGGGAGTTGCTTTCTTAAATTCTCTCTCTGCTATCTCTGTGGTACATTCTGGTTCCTTCAGATTCCATTTTTTTGCAGTCTTCAGGTCAGAAAGACCTCCTGCCTTAAGACATCCTGCTCAGCTGCCTGTTTTCCTTGACTCCACCCACATCAAGGTCAAGGGGGCAGGAGAGAAGAAAGTGGTGGGGAAGGGGGGACCTGAGAAAAAGGAAGTGAGTAGGGTAAGTAGCTGGGGCTCCTCCCATTATTTTCAGACCATAGCTCCTTTGTTTGGAGGGGAAGATTTTCTTCCTTCAAAGTAAAGGGACCTACAGGGTCTGATTGCTGCCATTGCCACCACTGCTGTAGGATCATTTGGGGGCTGAGGCACTGAAGAATGAAACAAGGGAAGAAAAATGAGGAAAAAGAAAAACAGATTTCTATGCTCCCTCTGAGCATTAAGGCCCCTCCCACCTTTTTTTTTTTTTTTAATGGACAGAATCTTTATTGTTCTGTGCATTCCTCTTATGCATTTTAACTTGAGGACCAAGGGATAAGAGTCAAAAAATGAATGACATTCATTTCTCAAATTACTTGGAAAATCTGAGATTTTTGTAGCAGATTTTATACACCCTATTATTGCAAAGGTGATGGTTGGATGGCATCACTGATTCAATGGACATGGGTTTGGGGGTAGACTCCGGGAGTTGGTGATGGATAGGGGGGCCTGGCGTGCTGCAATTCATGGGGTCGCCAAGAGTCGGACATGACTGAGTGACTGAACTGAACTGATTATTGCATAGACATGACCACCACACTGACATTAAGGCACCATTAGAGTAACTAGGGCTGAGTCAGCTGGCTATGAAAACACTGTGCTTGACTGTGTAGATATCTAGGAGGCCTTTTTAACACTTCTTGAGCCAGAACTAGAGTGCTTCTGGATTTCTGTATATGGCAAGAACCCCTTCAAGTTCTCAAGCCATCTTGAATTTAGGTCATGGAACCCCAGAGGGTAATAAAATTGGTGAAGTCATTGTCTGTTTGCTGGTACTTTTAATTCTAGTCTTCTTATTCAACCCACTTGCTGCTATTTTCTTTTCAAAGTCCTCAAATAGCTAGCTGTTCCATGCACATTCTTTCCACATTTTAAAGCTGCATTCAATAAGACAGATGGATTGGAGAGTGCTTAGTCCTTCTTAGCCAGGAGTGAATGAATCTCTCTCATTTCATTCTGTCTATCCAATTATCTATCTCCGTATCTCTTTCTATTTAGCTAGCTTTGTTGTGGTGGTTTAGTCACTAAGTTGTGTCCAATTCTTTTGTCACCCCCATGGACTATAGTCCAACAGGCTCCTCTGTCCATGGGATTTTCCAGGCAAGAATAGTGGAGTGGGTTGCCATTTCCTTTTCCAGGAAATCTTCCCCACCCAGGGAATTGAACTCATGGCTCCTGCATTGGCAGGCAGATTCTTTATCACTGAGCCACCTGGGAAGCCCATCTAGCTAGCTAGCTATCGCTGTATTGAACTAACTTTGATGCTTGACTTTAAAGCCATAAATAGGTAATCGACTTTTTTGGGGGCAGACCTATTAACTGGGTTAAAGCTTCTTTACTCAAAAGTCACTTTCATGACTCACTGGTATAAGATATTCAAGGTGTAATGAGGTGCTTTAGAGAAACTGAGTTAATTAAATTTGGTGCACACAAGGTCAGCTATATATTTTTTCAAACTACCATAAAGATTTAGACCCATGATGAGCTTTGTTATTTTTAGTGAATTCATGTTTTAAGGGACATGGCAAACTGAACAGTTTATCTACCACAAGCTTGCATCCTTTTGATAGTATCTTTGCTAAGTGGCAATCCTTCTTGGATGGATCACGAAATATTACTTTCTAAGGCAGTTTAGTTTGATGACTATGAAATTCTTTTCTAAATTAAGGCCAAATCAACTTTTTTTCTCCACTTTCCACCCGTTTCATTTTTCTATCTTTTTCAATCTTACAGAAGAGAGTTTAGAAAAAAACTTATTTATTTATTTATTTTTTCCAAACAGGAAAACCCTTTAAACATTTGAAGATAGCTTAGCTTTTCCCACCTAAATATTCCTGGTTTCTCTGAAAGCTTTTCATTTAACAGTCTATGGCCTTGTTTCTCTGGGTGGTCTGCAGACCATCTGTTGCAGAATCTTCTGAGGTTCCTATTAAAAAATACCAGTCTTTAGGTTTCACCTCAGATGTACTGAATCAGAATGGCAGGCTGGAGAGCTGTTACTCCCTGTTGGGGGAGTTGGGCCCCAGCTGGACCCAGAGTCAGACTGCTCGGCACTCCTTTTAACTGAGGTTTTTTTTTTTTTTTTTTTCTGCCCATCAAGTGAATACCAGTGGGGAACTCATTCCTGAGAATCTCAAAAGTACTTCAAAAATGTTTCCAAAAATTGGCAAGGGCATATGTCTTGGGATTCCTGTATTCTCTGATGGATGATACAATTTATAGCAAGCCTTGTAGTGAGAGTCAGGCTAAGAGTCTGAGGTACTGAAGCTACATCTTTTAAGTGGCTATTTCGAGATCAAAAAGACTAATTGGGAGAAGAGAGCTGGAGGTGTGGAGTTTGGTAAAGTGACTTATTGTTTTATTGTAATCCATTTGGGCTCACAAATTGCGTTGGCACAGTCTATTTCTCTGTAGGAGGAAGGCGGAGAAGTTTTGTTCTAATTCTTTCTTGGTGCCTTAATAGAAATCCTTTTGTATGACCTTTGATGCTCAGCCACAAAGAAATGGCAGCCATCTGGGAGGGGTTTTGAGCCCCATCTCTCATGTTGTAGATTCAGCTGAGAGTTGGAAACCAAACAGCAATGACTGGCTTCCATGTCTAGAGATTATGACTTAGTTGGGCTGGAATAAAGCCCAGACATCCATTTTGTTTAAGTGTTCCAGGTGATTCTAATACGCATTGAGGGTTGAGAAGTATGATCCTAAATAATTAAAATAGAACTACCTTCCTGCTGGCATGTATTGTCAAAAGTGATGTGAACATTTCCAGTTAATTGATAAAAGAATCATGAAAAACCTGGTAACTATTTGGGGCTAAAATGGCTCTCTCCTAATCCACTGCTTTTGAAAAGAAAAAAAAAAATCCAGTTTGAAACTCTAGAGAAGAGAAATATATGCTTGAATTATTTGGGGAGGAAAAAATCTCTTTGCAGCAGAGAATAAATAAAAGGAAATAAGTCCAGAAAGAAAAATCTTTCCCTTTGTTTCGTGGGATACAGTGGAAATCAGTTTAAAATAAATAATTTTGTTTTGCTAGCTTGTTTTAACATTTAGACCACCCCCTACCCCATCATTATTCAGGTCATGAGAACTAACAAAAAATTGAAAATACTGAATGTTTTTGGAGATAAGTTCAAATGCATCCTAAAGCGTTTCAAAGACAAGTAGTTATTCATTCTGCCTGTAGCTGCATATTTGTAATGGGGGTTGTGGGCCCAATCTCTTTAGCTTGAAATAAAACGAACATGTTTTTCTCATTTTTCACTCTCTGCATATTCATACATAGTGGTTTTTCCCTCTTCTGAAAACAATACCTCTAGTAAAACCACATTATAACCAGTCTTGACCTTGTTTTTTTTTCCACCTCCTCTCCCCCGCCCCCCACAAGATTCAACTTTTACAGCTGTTGTGAGCAGTGGGCCAAATCAAAGCTGAGAGCAGCTTTGTAATTTCTGAAATTTCCAGTTCCTTCCAGAAAGTAACAAGAAGTCTTGGGATGAGTGAGCCACTGCCAGCCAGTGGCAGGTCTCGCAAGCCCCACCTCCCCTCTCATCTCTCGGGAACTCAGCTGATTGAAGAAAACCACCTGTTCCTAGGCCACTGACTTTCACTGTAATCAAGACATAATTCAGACAGGAGAAGTATCTCTTTGTTGGTTTTGGTGAGCACCCTCGGAATTTGTGGTGTAACCAAACATGAGCAAACTTCAGCTGAAATCAATGCCAAGAGCAGAGCAAAGGCATATTAGTAGTTGGTTTTCGTTTTTCTTTTATTACCGTATGTATCTCTATTGATATTTGAGCTACTGCTTCATATTATGTAGCTATATAAAGAAGGTATTTTTTTCCTTTCATTTTGGAATTTCAGCTTATTTGCCAAGAAGAGCTTTTAAAGGATGATGTTTCAGTGGTAACAGAGACTTTCAAAAGGGATTCGAGGGAGAAATCAGCTGTCTGAACATACCAGGGCATGATCTAGGCTTGGGCAGTTGGATGTTGAAGCTTCAAAATTTGACTCTGGAGCAGACAATTCAGAGAGAAAGATTGAAGAGCCATTCATAGCTCTCGCATGTTCAGTAAGGGTGCAGTGTCCGCTTCATTAGTGTTCTAAGGTAACCAAGGCAACACCTCAACTGGACATTTCTGCTAAAAAGCAAATGTTTTTCTCCTTGCCTTCACCAAATTCCCTTACTTTTGGTTTATTTCCTAAGCCTGATTTTTCATTGTCCACAGGTTCTGTGAATCCATTCTTTACCCAGTAATGGCTTTTCTATTTAAATTACCCACGATCAGTTTCTGTTGCTTGCAACCAAGGATGTTACCGGATACACAGGTGATAAGAATGATGTCATCATCAGAATGGGAGGTGATCATTGTTAATTCCAAGCCTAACAATATTTCTTGGGGACATTTCTGCAGTTTTGCAATATATATGAGATTATAATCTGGAGCATAAATACACGATTAGAGATAAATATGGGAAAGCTCAATTATAGGGTACTGTAAAATGTTGATAGGGATTTTTGAATTTTGAGAGTGAATATTTTTTACTAGGATGCCTTAAAATTAAGTAAATGCTCACTTTTCAAAGATGAGTGCAATCTTGCTTTGAGGCAAGGGCCTGTCTTCATCTCTCTCATATAATGGATGTTCAGGGTGCTTAGCAATTAAGTTCAATGTGAGAAATATGGTCCTTTCCTTATGTTTTGATATTGGAAGTCTCATCTCCTGATGATTTGAATCTGGGTCAGATAATCTCAACTACTGTGGGGTTGAGGAAAACCATCAATAGTCTTTCTATCTTTTGCAATGTTCCAGCCCTTTTATCAATCACTTGGGTCGCCTAGTTACAAAGGATTCCTCTCTAGGGCACCTAGACTTTGAGGAACCCCAAAGGAAAGAAAATAAAAGTATCTAAGCAGGTTTTTTGTGTTGGATGAGGGCTGTGGCAGGTGAATGGAGGGAGTCTAAGCACTTGTCTGGTTAGACAGGGCGAGTTAAATAAGAAGAGCTAGGGAAGCCCCTGGGAGTAAAGCCGTTCTCTCTATAGTTTTCCTTTGTAAAGGATAAAGTTAGGGTTGAGTGAACCCAGAAGCTTTTTCCTGTCAGGCGGGAATTAGAACAAAGATTTCCTTTAAAGGCAGTGTGCTTAGTCGTGTCTAGTGACAGGCGAATCTCAAAAGACTCCAATGTGATAAACCCCAATGTGTAGAATCTCGGCGGAAGCACAGAGTAACTTCTCTGAATTTTTCTCTGCTTGTGCTTTGTTCCCCTGACACCGCATTTCCTGTTTCTGGCTCTCTTCCCTCATTCTAATCCCATCTGGCCCTTTACTGAGAAGTATTATTAAAAAAAAAAAAAAAAAAAAAGTCCAAGTTGTCCCCTTTCTGAAAAGAACTATAACTTCAAATTGTTGACCAAGCGTCTTTTCACAGTGGACTGGTGTAGAACTGAAATGGTGAGGAATTGGTTCCCATTTTGTATTATGTTTTCGGCCTCATCTTAACCTTCTGAAGTTATTTTTTCAAGAGACTCATATTTATTTACAGTGCAGGAAGTCCTGAATGAATAAATAATTATGATCAGTAAACCACTTAAAACACCTATTGCTCTGGATATGATAAATATAATAATCCTACCATACGTGGTAAAGCAACAACTCTACTTTCCTATATTATTCCCTTAATCCAGCCATTCCTCAGCCCCTGAGAACACAGCTCCACATGGTTATACAATTGTTATTTATTTCTCTGTATGTCTTGAGTCATTATGTTGACTTTTTATTATGACTCAAGTGTGAGGTAAAATTTTACTTCATGAGAATAATTTTGTATTACCTTATTTTCTAATATGGTATACCATAATATATGATATATTATAATATTATCATGTTATATTGAGTGTTATATACTCAGGATAGGCTGGATAAATAAGTATGAAAAATTGTTGAAAAAAATTTTGACTGAAGTGGCCTAATTACATGAAACAAGTGGGATTCTTTAGGCCTTATGTCCTGCACTTTGATGCGGTGTTTCTGTCATCACTCATCTTTCTCATTAGCAGATGTCTCTCAAATAGCTAGACAAGTGGAAATAGAGAAATGTTCCCCAGAGCATCCTCCCCCCAGGGTTGTGCAGATGCACACGGAACAAATTTAAGGGGAGCCATTCTCGTTGTGGTCATTACGTTGGCTGCTCTGATGTACCCCAACTCTGTACATATTCTCCTTTTCTTTAAGACAGTACCACTACATAATGTGTGGACTTCCCTCATAACTCGATTGGTAAAGAATCTACCTGCAATGTGGGAGAACTGGGTTTGATCCCTGAATTGGGACGATCCCCTGGAGAAGGGAAAAGCTACCTATTCCAGTATTCTGGCCTGGAGAATTTCATGGACTGTATAGTCCTTGGGGTTGCAAAGAGTTGGACACAACTGAGCTACCTTCACTTTACTTCACTTACTACATAATATAAACAACAGAGATCTCCACTGGGTCACTGAACAATATATAAGCATGCCGACTTTGCTAATGATTCCATGTTTTGTGGAGTTGGCTTCTATCTATTGACAGGCTCATAGCACCATGATTCCCCTCTGTTTATTAATGCTGCATCTATTAATTGGGTTTCTACTGTGAGCCAGATAGTTAGCTAAGTAATAGTTATGATACCTGCCGTACTCTAGTCAGGCTTGTGAAACCTGAATTTACTATGCTGTATTCTATTTACGGATCTTTGCACATAGTCTGTTTTGGCCTTTCTGAAAAAAAAAAAAAAAAGGTAAAATGGGCATATAGCATCATTCATTCTTTTTAAGGTAAAGTTTTATGATTTTGGGAAATACATATAGCTGAGTAACCACTGAGGAAGGCTCAGTGATCAATGCAAAGAAATAGAGGAAAACAATAGAATGGTAAAGACTAGAGATCTCTTCAAGAAAATTAGAGATACCAAGGGAATATTTCATGCAAAGATGGGCACAATAAAAATGGTATGGACCTAACAGAAGCAGAATATATTAAGAAGAGGTGGCAAAAATAAACAGAAGAACCGTACAAAAAAGATCTTCAGACCCAGGTAATCACAATGGTGTGATCACTCACCTAGAGCCAGACATTCTGGAATGCAAAGTCAAGTGGGCCTTAGGAATCATCACTACGAACAAAGCTAGTGGAGGTGATGGAATTCCAGTTGAGCTATTCCTAATCCTAAAAGATGATGCTATGAAAGTACTGTACTCAATATGCCAGCAAATTTGAAAAACTCAGCAAGTGGCCACAGGACTGGAAAAGGTGTTTTCATTTCAATCCCAAAGAAAGGCAATGCCAAAGAATGCTCAAACTACTGCGCAATTGCACTCATCTCACATGTTAGCAAAGTAATGCTCAGAATTCTCCAAGCCAGGCTTCAACAGTACATGAACAGGGAACTTCCAGATGTTCAAGCTGGTTTTAGAAAAGGCAGAGGAACCAGAGATCAAATTGCCAACATCCATTGGATCATCAAAAAAGCAAGAGAGTTCCAGAAAAACATCTACTTCTGCTTTATTGACTATGCCAAAGCCTTTGACTGTGTGGATCACAATAAACTGTGGAAAATTCTTCAAGAGATTGAATACCAGACCACCTGACCTGCCTCTTGAGAAATCTGTATGCAGGTCAGGAAGCAACAGTTAGCACTGGCCATGGAACAACAGACTGGTTCCAAATAGGAAAAGGAGGACGTCAAGGCTGTATATTGTCATCCTGCTTATTTAACTTATATGCAGAGTACATCATGAGAAACGCTGGACTGGAAGAAGCACAAGCTGGAATCAAGATTGCCGGGAGAAATATCAATAACCTCAGATATGCAGATGACACCACCCTTATGGCAGAAAGCAAAGAAGAACTAAAGAGCCTCTTGATGAAAGCTAAAGAGGAGCATGAAAAAGTTGGCTTAAAACTCAACATTCAGAAAACTAAGATCATGGCATCCGGTCCCATCACTTCATGGGAAATAGATGAGGAAACAGTGACAGACTTTATTTTGGGGGGCTCCAAAATCACTGCAGATGGTGACTGCAGCCATGAAATTAAAAGACGCTTCCTCTTTGAAAGAAAAGTTATGACCAACCTAAACAGCATATTCAAAAGCAGAGACATTATTTGCCAATGAAGGTCCATCTAGGGAAAGCTATGGTTTTTCCAGTAGTCAGGTATAGATGTGAGAGTTGGACTATAAAGGAAGCTGAGCACCGAAGAATTGATGCTTTTGAATTGTTGTGTTGGAGAAGACTCTTGAGAGTCCCTTGGACTGCAAGGAGATCCAACCAGTCCATCCTAAAGGAAATCAGTCATGAATATTCATTGGGAGGACTGATGCTGAAGCTGAAACTCCAATACTTTGGCCATCTGATGTGAAGAACTGACTCATTGGAAGAGATCCTGATGCTGGGAAAGATTGAAGCCAGGAGGAGAAGGGGATGACAGAGGATGAGATGATTGGATGGCATCACCAACTCAATGGACATGAGTTTGAGTGAACTCTGGGAGTTGGCAATGGACAGGGAGGCCTGGCGTGCTGTAGTCCATGGGGTTGCAAAGAGTGGACACAAATGAGCAACTGAACTGAATTGAGTGATCTGTTGAGGGACATTTGGGTTGTTTCCAGCTGTTATTTTTTATTTTTTTGAATTTATGAATAAATGTGCTATAAACATTGATGAAGGAGTTTTTGTATAAAGATATATATATATATTTTTTTTTTATTTCAATGGGGCAAATATCTAGTAGTAAAACTGCATCATTTGTTAAGCAGATGTTTATCAGAAATTGACAAACTATTTTCGAAAGTAGCTAATGCATTTTACATTCTCACCAGCGATGTGGGAGATATCTAGCTGCTTCAGGTCCTTTCCAATTTTTGGCCTTTTAGTTGTTCAGTTTTCGTCTTTCATTTTATCCATTCCAATGCTTAGGTTTCTGCTTGGGGTTTTAATTTGCATTTCCTTAATGACTAACGGTGTTTGCACACCATTTCATTTATTTGCCTATATTCTTATCTGATTTTCTTTTTAGAGTCTTTTATTGTATGCAGTTGTTCAACAACAGAGCAACTATTACCCTGTCTAGAACACTTTCTCAGGCTGCCCTGCCCCCACAGCCAGGGACGGCTCTTTCTCCTCAATGTGTGAGTGCCAGCAGGAATTTGCTTCTCTGATGTGTTTCAAACTTGCTTATCCCCTAACCTATTTCACTAAAGATGATAAAACATCAACTGAATAGGACTTTGCTCTATTCTTGTTTGTATCTTCAGTGCCTGTTTCAGAGCCTGGATGCTTAGCTTTGGCTAGTTTGTGACTGACTATATGAGTTCAGCTGAGTTTCCTCACATATCCAATAATAGGGTTAAACAGTAAATTATGGTAATCCTGCCTGTCCAGATGGTGTATGATTTTATCCTTTGGTCCGCCTCCAGGAACAAGGTCTAGTAAACTTGTCGAGAGTGCCGTGTGGGGGCAGATACATGTCTACATGGCCACCAATAATGGAATAATAAACTATTATTAATAATCACACATACTGAATGCATTACAGGCGGCTGGCATTGTAGTAAGTCAGAAGTTTAAAGCGTTATTTAATTTGTTCTTCAGAGCAATCTTCCCTATAGCTCAGATGGTAAAGAATCTGCCTGCAATGCAGGAGGCCCACGTTCGATCCCTGGGTCGGGAAGATCTTCTGGAGAAGGGAATGGGAATCCACTCCAGTATTCTTGCCTGGAGAACCATCGATAGAGGAGCCTGTCGGGCTATAGGTCGCAAAGAGTTGGACACAACTGAGTGGCTAACACCACTACTACTAAAACAGCCTTATGAAGTAGGTATTAACAAAAATCCTCATTTTACAAATCGAGAAATGGAGGATGAAGAGGTTGAAGGAAACTGTCAAACATTGCCCAGCTATTAGGTTGCAGTGATGGGATAGGTACTCAGGTCCCACATTCTCTTCATCCTTTGCAGTGTCCTACCCAAGCTGAGTTCTTATGCTATGCCATGCACTGTCCTAGACGCATGGCACCCTCTGTATCCCGGTCTGTCCATTCTAACCATCATAGCTTAAAGACCTGGGAATGTAGGGGTCCTCTGCCTTTGAGTAAAACTAAATAAAATGTTAGCATTTAGGAACGCAGAAATAATAGGTGGAATTTAATGAGCTCTTTTGGAGGAGGAAATGGCAACCCACTCCAGTATTCTTGTCAGGATAATCCCATGGACAGAGGAACCTGGCGGGCTTCAGTCTGTGGGGTAGCAAAAGAGTCAGACATGATTGAACAACTGAGCGCACACATATGCAATGAGCTCTTTGGATGTCTAGGTATTTTATCATTGTTAAAAACATTGTACCTTCCTATGAGAAATCAAAATGCCATGTCCTGGGTGGATGAATGAGAAGGCTGATGTTTTTGTTGATCAGAGTTCACAGCTGTTAGCTACCAGTTATTCATGTAAGCTATTTGGGGGAGGAAGGATGTTCTGTTTTTTCCATCAGTCCTGTCCCTCAACCCAGGATCCTGTTGCTTCCTGTAATTGCTTCTGCTTTATTTGATAGCACCTGACAGTTTATTAAGGCAGAGAGAAACTGTGGTGATTTAACATTAAAACTTCCACTGTAATTACCTTTCCATGCACGTAACCTCTTGTCAGCCTTACAATTCAGCTCAGTATTGCATATGTTAATGTTATTAGGATATTAACAGCCATTAGATTCTAGCAGAGCAATCTGTTTTTTCATTAAGCTATAGGTAACAGGCAGGTATATGCTATGGAGGATATTGACAAGTAGGCAAAACCCTAGGGCCGGACACAAGCTCCACGTGTAGGTAAACACCGCACAGCCACCCCCTAGTTACAGAGACACACCATCCATCACCTGAGTTGTTTCCTGGAAGTGTCTAGCCATGATGGGCCTTGGAGGTGTTGCTGCTGCTGCTGCTAAGTTGCTTCAGTTGTGTCCGACTCTGTGCAACCCCAGTGACAGCAGCCCACCAGGCTCCCCCATCCCTGGGATTCTCCAGGCAAGAACACTGGAGTGGGTTGCCATTTCCTTCTCCAATGCATGAAAGTGAAAAGTGAAAGTGAAGTCGCTCAGTCGTGTCTGACTCCTAGCGACCCCATGGACTGCAGCCCACCAGGCTCCTCCATCCGTAGGATTTGCCAGGCAAGAGTACTGAAGTGGGGTGCCATTGCCTTCTCCGTGGAGGTGTTGAGTGGAGGGAAAATGTTTAACGCATTAAAGAAACTTAGACACCATATCATGATACCCTTTCTGGATAGATTCCTAATGTTAAAATGATGTCATTCTATCACTTTGTGAGTCACAGGGACCACAGGCTGGTTCCTCTCCTCTGCATGTCCTCTCTCTCAGACTCAGGGACCATCCTTTTCTATTCCACTAGACGAATGTAACAGCAGTGACCATTCCTCCAATATTTTCATTCAGGCAACATGCATACTCTTTTGAGGTGTAGTGTGGTGTTGTTCAGTTGCTCAGTAGTGTCCAACTCTGCGACCCTATGGCCTGAAACACTCTAGGCTTCCCTGACCTTCACCGTCTCCCAGAGCTTGCTCAGACTCATGTCCATTGAGTCGGAGATGCCATCCAATCATCTCATCCTCTGTCGTCCCCTTCTCCTCCTGCCTTCAATCTTTCCCAGCATCAGGGTCTTTTCCAATGAGTCAGTTCTTCGTTGAGATGTCTTCTGGGCAGATCTAAAATCCTATCTTCATCAATGAACTATTTGGTGATGAAAATTCTAGGGATTATTTCTTCAAATTCATAAGATGATGAGTGAAATGTATGAGACATCTGGTGGTAGGACAACCAATATCAACTTCAAATTCTGCAAAGCAAATGGAGGATTTGTGGTGTTGCTGGAGCTTTTTACATGGAATCCTGTGTTCTTCTAGAACTTTCCTTCAGTCATGGATAAATGTCTAATTATTGTCCTTTTTGGGGAAACAGTGGCTTGGATCTCCTGCTGTGCTCCCTTGGTGCTATTACTCTGATTTTTTTTTTTTTTTGTATTAGCTGTATATGGTTCAAGGCAGCAACATGTCTATAAAAATGGCAAAAACACATAAGGCTAGTCAAAATGAAATGCAGTAATATTTCTGGAAAAAAACAAAGTAAAATAAACTCATGAGAAATTATGTTTAAGTTGTATGAAATGCCACAGTCTGATGGTATGGCTTTGAAAGCAACAAAGTGTAGTTTCCATTTTGGCAAGTTTTATGTATTAATATTTGCTTTACTGCTTTACTACATCTTTCAGAATGTGTTGACAACAATACTGGATTTTGTATAGTCTAAGAGTTTTCTCCCACATTAAAAGTATTCATTAGCTATTTGAAATACGTGTGGGTTGTATTTGGGGCTTCCCAGGTGGCATTAGTGGTAAAGAACCCACATGCCAATGCAGGAGATGTAAAAGATGCAGGTTCAACCCCTGGGTTGGGAAGATCCCCTGGAGGAGGGCATGGCAACCTTCTTAGGTATTCTTGCCTAGAGAATCCCATGGACAGAGCGGCCTGGCAGGCTATGGTCCATAGGGTCGTAAAGAATCAGACATGACTTAAGTGACTTAGCACAGCACACAGCGAAAGTTGTATTTGAAATCTGAAATAAAGGACAAAGGCGTAATTTGTGTCATGTTGTAACATGATGGTACATGCAGTGGTGGGGAAATTACTAGGTTCACTAACTCTCCTCCTGTCCCTCAGTCCCCTCCGGCGTCCCAAAGTAGAGTTGCTACTTCGGGTTAACCTCTCCCAGGCTGCCTTTGGACTCGTTTTGTAGTAACACACCATCATGAGGCAAATTGTTTTTTTTTTTTTTTTTTTTTTTTTTAAGCAAATGACTATTGAAACTTATCTCATTTCCCAAAACATGGAGCAGAGCAGAATTAGAATTTCAGGTAAGTACTCTCTTTCGTACCAAACTGTTCTTATTCTCATCACATCTCTTCTGTTTACTCCCACAACACACAAATTGGGCTCATTTTATAGGGGAGGGGAGTTGGTGGAGGGTAACTGTTAAAAAGCAGTGCATATAAATATAGACCTATCATTTTTGCTTCTTTCTTCCATAGGCTAAGCTGCTGTGCTTGCCCCAACCCTCTTTTTATCTCAATCTCTTGTCCACGTTATAAAAGCAGCAGAATTTGGCCTGACACTGTGGGGGATGAAGAGCCATGTTGATCTCATGCAGTTACTCTCATGCTTTGGATCTCTCATTAATCTCGTCTTAGTAGTTTGCTAGGGATGAGAACTTAAAGCCAGAGAACAGCCTCTACTGCCTAAGTCAAGCATTCCAATTAGATTTATTATGGGGTTTAATTGGGAGTTATGGACAGTTGGATAATTATGATAACGTGGTAACTGAATTTCTCGTTTGTCACTGTCTCTAGTGTGTATAGCTCTTTCTGAAATCTTGTAAGATTGGAACAATGAGACCATTGCAGATTTGGGGCCTTCCTTAATCTCATGGCTATAAATCAGTATGGACTTCCCTGGTGCCTCAGTTGATAAAGAATCTGCCTGCAATGCAGGAGACCTGGGTTTGATTCCTGGGTTGGGACATTCCCCTGGAGAAGGAAAAATTAGTATAACAAAGAACCTCATCATGATTCTTAATATTTTGATTATGGTGTATTTTTCAGTGGTTTAAGTGTAGGTACTCACTTTCAGACCTCTATAAAGATGATAGAAATATATGAACCCTTCCTAGATATGATGAACTATAAGAAGAGTTGCATTAATGGATGTTATTTGCATTTCATTTTTCAAGTATGTGTGTATATATTTCCCCAACTACATTGTAAGGTACCTTGAAGAGAAAAATAACATGTTATTCATATTTTTTGGACTCTATGAACACATAGTGCTCAGTGTTAGCTGAATATAGTTGACGACAATGTGTTTATGTTAATATTCAAAAGGGCTAATTTTCTGCTTATAGCTTTGTTATATTTCTCTCTACCTTTGACACTTCAGGAAAACAATATTAACAGTTGTTTAGAAGTCTTACTTTTGACCTTTCTATATGAATTAAAAATGAGTGTAGATCGTTGGTGCAGTTGATAAAAGAAACTACATTGTCATTAATAGAAAGAAAGGTTGGAAGCAGCAAAACACTGATCTTCCTGCTTATTTTCAGTGCAGACTCTCAGTCAAGCAGTCATATTTGTCCATAATGCCAGTTAGATGCAGTGTTGAATGTATACATGTAAAATTAAATTTACTGAGTCAAAGAATTGGTAGCAATTTAATTTTGTTTACAATTATAGAAAGGCTCAATTTACTTAGCAGTGTATATAGCAAATTCTGCCAGGGTGTTTTATGTAAAGAACGCAAGGAAAGGAGTATTGTCTTTCTCATTTCTCTACATTTTCCATTCTCAGAGTTCCTGCAATTCTCCGTCGCTATTAGACAGTGGAAGGCAAGTGGTTTTCTTTATCCTGGAGTACTTAGATATCACCAATAAAAGTTTATTGGGAGAAGACAGTTATTTCCAACATTAAAATTTTATAAGGATCCCATCCTTGTGAAATTTTGTATTAGGAAAGCTGGTAATAAGAAAAACTTATGATTACCAAGGGGGAAAGTGAAGGGAGGGATAAACTGGAAGATTGGGATTGTATACCCATTACTATCTATAAAACAGATCACTAATAAGAACCCACTGTGTAGCATGGGGAATACCATTCAGTGCTCTGTAATGATCTATATGGGAAAATAATCTAAAAAAGAATGGCTATATACTCCAATAAAAGTTAACTTAAAAAAGGGAAAACAATTTTAGTCTAGGCCACATGTGATCCCATCAAATAAGACTGAAACAACCAAAGATACAGCTATTGAATAATATTTGACTTGGTAAACTGTGGGCTTCCCTGGTGGCTCAGATGGTAAAGAATCTGCCTGCAATGCAGGAGACCCAGGTTCAATCCCTGGGTGGGGAAGATTCCCTGGAGAAGGGGATGGCAACCCACTCCTGTATCCTTGCATGGAGAATTCCATGAACAGAGGAGCCTGGCAGGCTAGAGTCCATGGGGTTACAAAGAGATAGGATCAAACTATACATACAGATTCCTTTCTAATCTAATTTATTCCCATTCTAAAATGCTATGGGTAAAGTGCTGAAAGTTGTGTTCTTCCAATACTGAAAATTATGTCTTTTTGAGACACGCCTTCAAATTTTAAAGCATGACTACCCCATCCCTTAACAAAAAAGACCTTAAGTCTTACATCACTGCAAAGAAGATCATTCACTCAGCATTCCCACTGGACTGTTGTCTATGAAAAATCAATTTCTAATGTTTGGGCTACTATGCTTTCATGGTTTATCTGTTTTAGCAGCTAGTATGGTCTTAACTACTGTAGTCACTAAACTTCAGTTTTTTCACATAGTTAAAAGGAGTGCAAAAGTATTTAAACTTCCTATCTACAATGCTTATCAAAATTCTATTTAAGTTAATACATGTAGGGCATGAAGTATGGAGAAAACTCTCAAAAAGTGTTGACTGTTCTTATGAAGTTTTGCTATTTTTATATGATCTCTGGGCATTTTACTGACACCAGCATTTTTTTTTTAGAAGACTTGCAGTCATGTACATGAAAGGATTATGCATAAATATATGTGTAAAATAATTAACACCAGAATATAATCACTAATGTCATTTCTTTCCCTGTGGATTGGGAAAAGGTTTCCACCATTTCAGTTTGTTGAAATACAGTGTGCTCTGGAAAAAATTACCTTGAAAGTAGGTTGAGCTCCATCCATAAAAATAGAAGATCAGAGCATAGTACCTCTATCTTTTTCACTTCACTTCATTCTGCCTGCAGTGCAGGAGACCTGAGTTCAATCCCTGGATTGGGAAGATACCCTGGAGAAGGGATTGACTACCCATTCCAGTATTATTGCCTGGAGAATCCCATGGACAGTCCATGGGGCCGCAAAAGAGTCCAACACAACTGAGCAACTAACACTTTCACTTTTACTTTCTCTTATTTTAGATTCATTTTGGGGCATCTTTTAGCTGTAAGTATTATAATGGTTGGTTTTGCAGTCATGCTCAATTGCTCAGCTGCCCAACTCTTTACAGCCCATGGACTGTAGCCCGCCAGGCTTCTCTGTCCATGGAATTTGCATGGACAGTGAAGTGGGTTGCTATTTCCTACTCCAAGGGTTCTTCCTGACTCAAGGATCAAACGTGAGTATCCTGCAGGTCCTACCTTGGCAAGCAGATTCTTTTCCATCTGCGCCACCTGGGAAGTCTATGATTGATTTTACTTGTTCTTAATCACAGGAGGGGTGATGTGGGGGCACTCATTGGAAAAGCTCCCAGGGAACAGCAGTGGGAAGTCAAGAGTTTCAGCTGCAGGTACTTCCAAACACGAGGACCAAGCATAGTATGAAGGGGAGAGAAGGGGGCCAGTGACAAACTTGGTCAGCCAATGCAACCAGTCATGTAAGGGATACACAGAAAAATGAGAGTATGCTTCTCAAAACCTACTCTAAATTGCACATATTCCTACTGTGGAGAAGCTTCTATTGACTGAGCAATTCTATCACGTAAGGATCTTCTCTGAGCTGCTCTCTGTCAATGTCAGAGTGATGAACTTGAAGGCCTCAGGCAAGATTGAGGGCCATTGATCTTAGTGGTCATTAACTGACAAACACATCTGACCTGGAGGTATTAATACAGCAGAACTTTCAAGAAAACCAAGGAAATCTCTGATAATGAAGTTCCCTTATATTTGGTGGTTCGATTTGTTTTCATATTTTTCCCGTGTAGAGTTTTATTGTTATTTATTTGTATTCTAGCTGATGACCAGTGGGAAATAGTATATGATTTTCTACAGTCAGAGAGATAGAGATACAGATCTCTGTTCACACGTCTCTATTTTTATCTCTCTATCATCTATCTAATTAGAGAGAGAGCTTCTTAAATACCTCATGAAGTTTTAGGTTTTCATACAGATTCTTTATGGTATTTATTTGGTCAAAATATCTTTTAGATTTAATTTAGAAAAGCAACATCAAAATGTGTAATGTAGTAGAGCTCCTAAAAGTACCTAAAATCCTGAAGACTTTTCTTAACTATGCTGTTTACTACTTCTACTACTCTGAATAAGTTACTTATTATTTTCAGTTTTCATTTTTTTTTTACTGGCAAAATGAAAAGAGTAATTTTTATTGTGTTTGAGTACAGTTGGTAAAGGGCTGGTGGCTCAGTGGTAAAGAACCCACCTGCCAATGCAGAAGACATGGGTTCAACCCCTGGGTCAGGAAGATCCCCTGGAGAAGGAAGTGGCAACTCACTCTAGTATTCTTGCCTGGAGAATCACATGGAGAGATGAACTTGGCAGGATACACTCCATAGTGTCAAAAAAGAGGTAGACATGACTTAGCAACTAAACAACAAAGATTATTATAATTGAAAGAAAGTATAAAATGCATAAATCATGGGGATACAATGTATAGCATAGGGAATATAGTCAATAATATTGGAGTAACTTTGTATGGTGACAGATGGTAGCTAGGCTTAATCATGGTGATCATTTCATAATGTAGAAAAATGTTGAATCACTGTGTTGTACACCTGAAGCTATTATAATATTAGAAGTCAATTATACTTCAGTAAAATATGCAAAATTAAGGTATTTGTATTGTTATAAAATGCATACTGTTAACACAGTCAACTGAATATCATACAGTAAAAAACAAATCTGTTTTACACCACAGTAGGTTTTTACTGATTTTTTTTTTTTGAGCTAGTAGAATACGTGGTCTTTGTGTATACTTTGTTCATCTGATTGCATACTCCTACAGATAAAATTTTCAAAATTTAAGTCATCACCATGACTGCCTTAACACAAATCTTTTTTCTTGATAAAGGATATATATGTTTCTGCAACACAAATGAATATTGCTCATATATTAGTCATGATTTTATCAAGAATATAATGTAATTTAAAAATCTAGTGCTTTGGAACATTTTTCTTCAGAAAACTGGGATAACCTCTGGGAAACCTGTTTTGGTGATAAATTATTGAGTTTTTCTTCTGGAAGGAGAGTGATGGAGATGTAACTAATTTGAGGAACCTTCTTTCCTCCTTGAAATTTCTACTTTTTCTGTTATGTGTGTTCTAAGCCTTTGACTGTGTGGATCACAATAAACTGTGGAAAATTCATCAAGAGATGGGAATACCAGACCACCTGACCTGCCTCTTGAGAAACCTGTATACATGTCAGGAAGCAACAGTTAGAACTAGACATGGAACAACAGACTGGTTCCAAATAGGAAAAGAAGTACATCAAGGCTGTATATTGTCACCCTGCTTATTTAACTTATATGCAGAGTACATCATGAGAAACACTGGGCTGGAGGAAGCACAAGTTGGAATCAAGATTGCCAGGAGAAATATCAATAACCTCAGATATGCAGATGACACCACCCTTATGGCAGAAAGCAAAGAAGAACTGAAGAGCCTGTTGATGAAAGTGAAAGAGGAGAGTGAAAAAGTTGGCTTAAAGCTCAACATTCAGAAAACTAAGATCATGGCATCCGGTCCCATCACTTCATGGGAAATAGATGGGGAAAGAGTGGAAACAGTGGAAACAGTGGCTGACTTTATTTTTTTGGGCTCCAAAATCACTGCAGATGGTTATTGCAGGCATGAAATTAAAAGACGCTTACTCATTGGAAGGAAAGTTATGACCATCCTAGACAGCATTTTAAAAAGCAGAGACATTACTTTGCCAACAAAGGTCCGTCTAGTCAAGGCTATGTTTCCAGTGGTCATGTATGGATGTGAGAGTTGGACTATAAAGGAAGTTGAGCACCGAAGAATTGATGCTTTTGAACTGTGTTGTTGGAGAAGACTCTTGAGAGTCTCTTGGACTGCAAAGGGATCCAACCAGTCCATCCTAAAGGAGACCAGTCCTGGGTGTTCATTGGAAGGACTGATGTTGAAGCTGAAACTCCAATACTTTGGCCACCTGATGCGAAGAGCTGACTCATTTGAAAAGACCCTGATGCTGGGAAAGATTGAGGGCAGGAGGAGGAGGGGATAACAGAGGATGAGATGGTTGGCTGGCATCATCGACTCGATGGACATGGGTTTGGGTGGATTCTGGGAGTTGGTGATGGACTGGGAGGCCTGGCGTGCTGCGGTTCATGGGGTTGCAGAGTCAGACATGAATGAGCGACTGAACTGAACTGAACTGAAGTACTAGGCACTTAGTCATATTTTCCGGAAACTAAGGCATGACTTTCTGCTCATCCTTCTGTAAATATGTTCTACATTTTTTTCTGGGCTGTTACAATGTGATCGTCTCATGATGTAAAGCAAAGGGTCATTTTGAATACACTCAGAAACATTTGCCCCCATTCAGAGGATAGTAATTGCTGAGCTTTAGGGGAGGCATATTTTCCCATAACTTACTGCGTCCAAAAAAAAAAAAAAAACTTGGCTGAAATGCCTTGCTTCCCCACAGTTGCTTCATAAGCCCAGAGTGCAAATATTTTTTTAACAAGGGAATTTCACTCTGGTGCTAAAGAGAAATGAGAGAACGTTGGTACGATTTTTTTTTTCTTTTACGATTTTATGGATTAGTTTTTGTCTATGCCCTCATTATTTTTATTTAAGATATTTAATAAAACTTCAGTTTTTCATTGAATTTTCTATAGCCACATTGTTTATAAATTTGGCCATGACTGGTAACTTAGGTGTTTATTTTTTTTTTTTTCTCCTGCAAAAACAGTGATAGTTTCCTTCTACTTTTGCTCACGTTTGGTGGTCACACCTGTTTCATATACTGTTGATAAAGGAGAGTGAATTGCAGAGATTTTTCAGGTTTAATTGGGTTTGGCTTTATAAGCAAGAGTAAAAGAGAGAGGCAGATACAAAGCTCCTGGTATTATGATGTGACTTTGTAAAATGAACCTTTTCCTGTCACACAGTATCAAAATGCTGCCATCACCTGCTTCTTGTTCCCTACAGAACATGGGAGGGAAGATGACTGACTGTTCTGTATGCCAATAGAGCTATGTTAGAAAGCAATTTCAGTGTGGTAACTTTCCTGGTAAAGTGCTCTATTTCATCTAATAATTTGAATTCAGAGAGGCTTAAAAGAAAGGAGCAAAACCATAATTAAAGTTGGAAGTTATTCCTTGCCTTTGATTGTAAACAAGCCAGACTGGGATATTTGGCGTGAGGACAGTAAAACTGGACGATGCTGAGTACGCTCCAAGGTTGATAAGTCTGGCCCATCCATTCTGCATTATGGCCACATCTTTGGGACTTAGAATCTGGCAAACGGAAGAGGAGTTTTATCTTGTTGGACGATATAAATTGGAAGATCAACCAGATGAAATTGCAAAAGCCGGGGGTGATGGAGAGCTGTAGAAATTTTCTAATTCTTCCTTTGCACTTAGCTAGACTACGTTATTCGAAACTATGTATTCATCATTTAAAGATACTTTCAAAAGAGGAGCTACAGTTACAAAGACACTATTAAGATAATATTTGTGATAATGTTAAAACTATGTCAGCATTTATATAATTCAAAAATAAACACAGTTAAAAGGCCTGGCCCAACTTTCTATCTATTGGCTGAGTAGGTTAGAGAGTTTCACGAGTTATCTTTTTGATGGTTTGTTAGCTGAATAGGTTTGCCTTTCTCTCTCAGGCCTCTAAGTTTTTGTTTCCAGGTTCTGATCCGTGATCTGCCGTTCTCCTGTCTGTGTTATCAGTGTAGTCATGGTTGTTACTCATGTTTAACTTGCCACTCTTTACATTTAGAGATGGAAACGAACATGGCATTTAAGTGGTTCAGGTACCTGAATTTATTTAAATGCAGAATTTTTCTCTGAAAATCAGTCATCAATGTCCATGCACTTGCTTTGAGCAGCAGTTGAATTTAATGATATTTTATTGAGCCATTCTTCAGATCAGATCAGATCAGTCGCTCAGTCATGTCCGACTCTTTGCGACCCCATGAATCGCAGCACCCCAGGCCTCCCTGTCCATCACCAACTCCCGGAGTTCACCCAGACTCACGTCCATCGAGTCAGTGATGCCATCCAGCCATCTCATCCTCTGTCGTCCCCTTCTCCTCCTGCCCCCAATCCCTCCCAGCATCAGAGTCTTTTCCAATGAGTCAACACTTCGCATGAGGTGGCCAAAGTACTGGAGTTTCAGCTTCAGTTCTAATTTTTTTTTTTACAATTATTAACTTATTTAATCTGTATAGCAGGAGATTATTACCTACAAAATAACCTTTTTATTTCTGATTTTTGGGTGAGGACATTTAGGCACAGAGAGGTTAAAGAATTTATTCATGTTCACATGGGAACAAGCATTAGATCCAGGCTTTAAGCCCAGTCAGGGTAGCTTTGGGAAGTCCTCTGTTAACCACTGCACCAATGCCTGCCAGTCTTATTTTGCTGACTGTTATATCCCCTGGAGAAGGCACTGGCAACCCACTGCAGTATTCTTGTTTGGAGAATCCCCTGAACAGAGGAACCAGGCAAGTTTCAGTTCATGGGGTTACAAAGAGTTGGACATGACTAAGCGACTAATACTTCACTTCACTCCATGGTATGTTAAAAACAGAGCAAGAAATAACCTTCACAACTTAAGCAAATAAACTTCAGTGAAGAAGCAGCCTTAATTTAAATCGAGTCACCAAAGATTTATCGGATGCATAATATACATCAAGGAATATACCTCCTACTATATTTTCATTAAATGTAAAGATTCTGGGTGAGTACCTGGCCAGGAATGAATGAGGTAGAATGAGAAATATTAAATATCATATATAAAATTAATCTATTGGCTGTATTTTGTTGATAAGCGAATGATACAAGAAATATGAATCCAATCTTGTTAGGAATTATTGTGAAGAATTTTATAATGAGTGTTTCCCTAATTTTGATTCTGGAAAAATCAGTAACTAAAATAAAATGAGTAGTTCACAGCTCTAAAATAGTGAACTCAGATGTTTAGTTCTCAGGACCCATTTGCATGCTTATAAATTATTGAGAACACCCCCAGAAACTCCTATAAACATGGGTTATGTCTGTCAGTATTTATAGTAGAAGTTGAAATGGATATTTCAACACCTATTAACTCATTTAAAAATAACAATAGTAATACCATTACATGTTGACATAAATGCGTGTTCTCATGAAAAGTAATTATCTCTTTCAACATAAAAAATTATGACTAGGATTGTTTTGTATTTTTAAACATTTCTTTATTATCTGGTTTAATAAAAGACAGCTGGATTTTTACATTCGCTTTTCTATTTAGTCCCCTTATGATCCCACAGATCATGGACTCTCTGGAAAACTCCACTGGACACTTATGAGAGAGTGAGAATGAAATAGGAAAACACCATCTGACTTTATTATGAAATTAGCTCTGACCTCATGGACTCTTTAGAGGTCTTAGTTTGGAATGCCAGGGGTCTTCTGATCACACTTTGGGAACTCTTGCTCTAGAATAAGTCTTCTGCCTGCTTAATCTTTTGTTATGCTGTATGCTTTAACCTCTTTTCATCTATACTGTCTGAATTTGAGCTTTCACAATTCAGTGTGTATTGCTTATCTGTGATTTAAATTAAAAAAAAACAAACCTAGATAATTCCTTCCTAGCATTGCTATATTTCATGTCTTTTAAATATCTATGAATATGATATGCTGCTGCTGCTGCTGCTAAGTCGCTTCAGTCATGTCTAACTCTGTGCGACCCCATAGACGGCAGCCCTCCAGGCTCTCCTGTCCCTGGGATTCTCCAGGCAAGAACACTGGAGTGGGTTGCCATTTCCTTCTCCAATGCATGAAAGTGAAAAGTGTAAGGGAAGTCGATCAGTCGTGTCCGACTCTTTGCGAACCCATGGACTGCAGCCTACCAGGCTCCTCCATCCACGGGATGTTCCAGGCAAGAGTACTGGAGTAGGGTGTGATATAAATTAAAAAAAAATAAAGACCAAGGATAATTTCAAATAGTCCAGTAACTAAGAAGCTACAGTATGGTGTGCAATGTGTACAAGGCGAATTGAGTACCAGATTTTTCGAGACAGATGGATAGATTGACAGGCAGACCAATAGATAAATGGAAAGAAAGAATTAGATATATATGCAAGTATCTCTAGGCATCTATATTTGGCTTAAGAAAAACACACAATTCTTCCCATCTACTGTTTTGTAATATATTTTGTAATGTTTTGTATGAATAGTCTAATAATTTGTCCTTGGACTCTTTTCTTAAATAATCTGCAGATAAGGAGATATTGATTTAGTCAGTAAAGACACTACTCTGATACAATTGAGAACACTGTCTAGGTGGGACCAGCTAATAAGATATTGCTAATTCCTATAATAATTTTTAGTTCTTGTTGACTATCAGTGTTTGGCTGTCAGTATTTGGTTTACTTTGTCATGTTTGCAATGCAGGCACACAGATAGTAAGAGTGTTTCTAAGCTGCTCCTGTTGTGGGACTTTAGATCCTTTAGTTTTCCCGAGGTCAGATGGGCAGGGGCGTGGGTCTTCTCATTTTACAGGAGATGCTTACTAATTGCCTTCTGCTTACAGCCTTTGAAGTAACTCCTTTCTTTTTCAGGGTCCAAATCTGTCATATACAGAGCCTTGTCAGTAAACATTGTGATTTAAAGAGAATCACTAGCTTTTATTGTTTCAAAAGAGTAGTTGAAAAATTTCAAACTGGCATTTTGAAGGAAAGTACAGCAAACACAATTTCATTCTGAGAGCAAGGAAGAGAAAATTTCTATTCCTGAGAATGGTAAACATTTTAGGGGGAAAAAAAAAGATAACGGTGAAATCCCATGGACAGAGGATCCTGGTGGGCTACAGTCCATGGGGTCACAATAGTTGGATACGACCTAGTGACTAAACCACCTCCAAATAAGTATGAATGTGTGTATGTGTGTGCGTGTATGTATGGGTGCTCTACCATTCCCAGGAAAAGCTGACATGGCCATGGTCATTCAAACTGATCTTTTCTGCTTGAGTGAAGAGGATTTTGAATGATATGTTTAATAATTACTCCACTAGAGCAGAGAAATGCAGTCTGGCCTCTACTCTGCGTTTGGAAGTGACTTGGTGTGGATGAAAGTTTGGGTGGCAGCAGCTAACCACTGAATATCACACAGAATGGCACTCTCAGTTACTAAGGAGACTCTAAGTTCTCCACACATTTGGAGAAAAGAGTCCTCTTCTTTCTTCGGCAACTCTAGGAGTGTTTGTTACCCAGTCTCAAAAGAATGTTCCTGAAGAGAGCTTACGCTAGACAATGACTTAAAATGTATACATCTACTTAGAGCAAGCCATTGCAAAACAGGTTGAAAAAATGCATTTGAAATCAATAAAGGTGCATTTATTCATATTTTTAGACACGATTCTGAAGCTTCTGTCTTCTAAAGTTTTTTCTTTGAAATTAGTTCTATGTTTGAGTTTTCAGAAATAGCCTATTTTCCAATCACTAAAATACAATATTTACAAAATTAAGGCAAAATTATGCTCCAAAGTAGGGGTTAACTGTACTCTGTCAATGAATTGGGATACAACAGGAGCTTCTCTTCTGTCCATGGAATTCTCCAGGCAAGAATACTGGAGTGGGTAGCTGTTCCCTTCTCCAAGGGATCTACCCAATCCAGGGATGGAACCCAGGTCTCCCACAGTGCAGGCGGATTCCTTACCATCTGAGCCACCAGGGAAGCCCACGCATTTGGTACGTAAGTAGCAATTGCTAAAGCCAAATCCATCACACTTCCAACCACATCAATTGTCAGGATGGAAAAAAATGAAGAAGCAATAGTGGAGTTTAAAAATAAATTCCACATGTAACTTGTAAGTTATAGATGTAACCAAAAAGTAAAAAAAGAACTCTACCACACATTAGGACACCATACATAAATCTCAATGTACACTATATTTTTGGAAAAGGTTTTGGCTACACATGAATATTTGGAGTTATATTTGGATAAGACCATTCTGTTCTGACAGGGAATCATCTTTGAAGCTTATATACAGAGTATGTTCTATCCAAAGACCCTGAATTAATGAGACCAGTCAAAGCGAGACATATTCAGGACTGCCATGGTGGTCCAGACTCTGCACTTCCAGTTTAAGGGATGCAGACTCAGTATCTGACTGGAAACTAAGCTCCCACATGCTGTGACCAAAAAATTAAAAAAAAATGAGATACATGTATTTAATTACCTTGAAACTTAATTACAAAATAATTGTTTCATGATATCTCAGTTAAGTATGCATGTATATGATTTTTTAAAACTAGTTTTACTAATCAAAGAAGAAATCTAAATAGAATTGCATTCCACTCCAAACAACACTCACAAAATCCCAAATATCTCCACAGTGGACCACAGTGAAGCAATTCTCGATGATCTGGTGTTGAAATTAAATTGTTTCCTATGCGGAAGGGTGAAAGATGTTTTTCAAAACAGAAAATATCTGTCCAAAAATTTCCATTCTTCTGTATCATTTGTTCTAATAGTTAAAATATTCTCTATGACTTATTGTAAGCCAGTTGTTGTCAGTTAAGATTTGAAGAACTCACTTTCAAATATTTCAGTTTCTCCAAATAAAATTATGCCATGATACAGAGTGTTAGGTTGTTATTTACATACTTATGATTCTGAAATTACTTTAGATTTCATTGATGGAAAAGTAAGTCCATAAAATGCAGGAGCTCAAGTTGCAGCCATTTTTGGATATGGCTGAAAACATGGAGGATAATGGAGTGGGAAATATTCTTTGGAAGATAATAACTGGAAAAAAATTACAGGTCAAATGCAACTGTTATGGTGAAAAGATATTCAGATTTCAGGTTTGAAAAGAAATCATTGTTTCACAGATTGAAAGGTGAACCTCAAGTGTCTGTCATATAGCCAACAGGAAAAACAAAGAAGTATTTTTCTTCTTTAGGTTGGAGCACATGTACAAATATTCAACCAGAATTCCTAAAATATACGGTGAATCAAACTCACGAATGGACACTTCGATTTTGTTCTTGAACCAGTGCTGTTTACAGAGTCCTGTGAGGAGGGACTTCTATAGAAATACCTTAAAATATGGTGTCCCCTATTTGGAAAGAAAGACAAACTATCTTTGCACTGTGAATATGCCCTTTGTGTTATAAACTGTTAGGACATGACAAGACCAAACAATTGATTCTTTCTTCTTTTGAAGCAGTTCTTGCTGTGGTTACTGCTATTGTTGGAGAGGATTAGGAGACACGTTTCTGTGTTCCTAGGCTTTTGACGTTTCCTGATGTTCCATGTAACTTTAACAATATAACTTGATGGAATAATCCGCCACGCTGTTGCTCTGACCCTCGCTTACCCTCAAAGGCCAAGACTGAGGGAACTTGGGGCCTCAGTAAACTCTTTTCTTTTAACAAGTTTTCCAGGTCAGGCAGATATTTTGTGTCCAAGAAACTGACCTAAGACTTTATCCTGAGGCAGTGGAGATGAAGGCACACTTGCCTTCTGAATGTGAATATTTCTATGTACTGAATATGAGATGAGCTCTACTCGTAACTTTCTGAACATGGACAGCTGGTGAAAACCTGACGATTAAGACATCACCTGGAATCAGAGACAGAATCAGAGAAGCAGAGTTTTGTTGAATTAGTTGGGCAAGGTATTTACTCACTCATTGGCCAGAAGCCAGCATGGTAGAGGGAAGTGAATCCAGGTTCAGGAGGTAGGGACCTGGGCTCAAATTCTTGCTCTACCAGTTAGCAATTGCCAAGGTTAGTTTCTTGCATTCTCAGAGTCCCCGATTCTTACATCTCAAATTTAGAATAATGTTTACCTCACAGAATAGTTAGGAGTGCTAATTGAAACAAAGTATGTAAAGCATAGGGCATAAATTACTCAATAACTATTAATACAATTCAGTTCAGGCTACAGTCTTTTTTTTTTTTTTTAACATTATCCAGCAGTTTTTTTTTTTTTTTTTTTAAATTAGAGTATTGTTGATTTACAATGTTGTGGTAGTTTTAGGTTAGTATAGCAAAATGATTTATATATCCATATGTGTATCCATATAGTCAAATATATAAGACTACCCCAGGTGGCACTAGTGGTCGAGAGCCCACCTGCCAGTGTAGGAGACATAAGAGACGCGGGTTAGATTCCTGGGTTGGGAAGATCCTCTGGAGGAGGGCATGGCAACCCATTCCAGTATTCTTGCCTGGAAAATCCCATGAACAGGGGAGCCTGGTGGGATCGCAGAGAGTCTGACACAACTGTAGTGACTTAGGATGCACATATAAGAATATTCATATAGTATACATATCTATATATTTTTTCAGATTATTTTATCTTATAGGTAATTATAAGATATTGAGCATAGTTCCCCATGATATACAGTAGGTGCATGTTGGTTATCTATTTTATATTTAGGCCTGTGTATATGTTAATCCCAAGCTCCTAATTCATCCCTCCCTTCACCCTTTCCTCTTTGGTAACAGTAAGTTTGTTTTCTACGTCTGTGAGTTTATTTCTGTTTTGTAAATTAGAGATGGTATTTTTGCCCACTTTGGCTCTTATTTATAGAGATATCTATATGATTTTCTTTTTCTCTAATATTTTATTATTAACATTCATTTTCAGTAATTTTTCTTAAATGGAGAACAAGTTCTTATAGGAAATAGAATATATTGGTAAGAACTATTCCATGGGCCAAGAAAAGGGAGATGTCACCCATGTTTATACTCGGCTGATGAGCCTACAGAGGCTTGTTCAAGGTCCTGATGTGCTCTCATGCAGGACCCAGATGGTTTCCTTGATCTTCCAAATTCATCAGTCTTTCAGTCTTGATATAAATAAATCTCAGCACCAAACTCCACTGAAATTTTAAATATTGAACATATTTGGTAGGTCACCCATATAAAAAAGGAAGTTTCTGGAAAACCATGCCTAAAGAGATGGTTAAAATCCTTCAAGAATTTAGTGGTAAAAATCATTCTACCTATTTACATAAACTTCAGGAAGCAAGCATGAAAGAAGACCTTTATCCAACTAGTAGAACTATCACATTAATTGATCTGTGTTTCAGATGAGTAATTATCTAAAATGGTCCCTGCTGCAAAGTCAAATTAGGCTTTATGGGGAGAACAACAAAGAACTTTCATTCTTTCTTCTTGAGGAGAGAAACAGATTTGCCTAAGACCATATTCTTTCTTAGTGGTAAGGGGAGAAAGTAGGTGATGCTTTGCTTCTCTTTTTCCCCTTAGAAATGGAGAAAACTCACCAAGAAAGAGAAGGCCTTCATTAACCCGCAGCTGCAGCTGCAGGGGCTTCTCTGGATGTTCAGGGCGTATAGCATGTGCAGATTGAGTTCTATTCCAAGTGCCCACAGTCTGCTCACATATTAATACTTAGGAGGCTAAATTTGGGTTTAGGTTGATTCTATGGCTTTCTGTTCCAAATCCTGTCCCAGACTTACATTGTGTCAGCATCACCTTCTTCAACTAATTTCTACCTCAGTAACAACATTCAGCAGTTTTCAAGAGTAACTGACCTCTAGGTGGGTAACAACATTCTAGGACATCATGGAAGTGAGATTTGGGGTCACCTATCAGCCTAGGGGACTCAATGCTGCACCTTATTACCCAACCGCTGCCTTTCAGTCAAATGAACAAATATAGCCTCCTTCTGTATGGATGTGAGAGTTGGACCGTAAAGAAAGCTGAGCACCAAAGAATTGTTGTTGGAGAAGACTCTTGAGAGTCCCTTGGACTGCAAGGAGATCCAACCAGTCCGTCCTAAAGGAAATCAGTCCTGAATATTCATTGGGAGAACTGATGCTGAAACTCTAATACTTTGGCCACCTGATGCTGGGAAATAATGAAGGCAGAAGAAGGGGATGACAGAGGATGAGATGGCTAGATGGCATCATCAACTCAATGGACATATGAGTTTGAGCAAGCTCCGGTAGTTGGTGATGGACAGGAAGCCTGGGGTGCTGTAGTACATAGGGTTGCAAAGAGTCAGACACGACTGAGCTACTGAACTGAACTGAAACTCCTTTCTATCAGGACAAGTCTTTACAAAGATTTTCCTACTGAGTAAATCTTTGCATCTCCCATATTGTACCAGGGACTTCAAAACAAAACTAAAATTAGGAGCATCATCACTAAGGTCTCAGGATTAAGTACCTAGACTCCTTCTTTTAGGTTATCCAAGTTAAAAAAAAATCAACTGAGTAAATTTTAAAGATCTTATTGGTTTGATTCAATGAAGCATCCAGCCCAGCACGTAGAAAGGAGCTCCAAGGAGCTGTGTGAAATGAAAGATTTTTACAGGCAGAAGGGAGCAGGAACAAGGAAGTTGTACCAGGCAAAAACATAGATTGGTTATTTTTGATGGTTGGTGGGGGGCCTATCAGGCAGAGTACCTAATGCTGATCAGATGATTCCTGATTATTTGGTTAAGAGCCTATTTCTGGGAGAGCTGAAAATGTATTAAATAGTTAAATCTCGGTTTGGTGACGTGGCGCCTGCATAAGTTACTCCATTTGGGACCTGTTATCTTGTTTTTAACATCCATCTTTGAAAGAGCTGAAGCCAAATTCTCTTTTTACAATCATGGTTTAAATTAAATATCATGTGTCTCAACCTGTTATCTATTATGAACAAGCTGAACTACAGTCTTAGACAAAAGGGAGATTCTTGGAAGCAGCATTTAATGAGGAAAACCACTGGGCTTTGCCTCTTTAGAAATGCAGAGCACGTTTAAGGGTTTTGTTTTTTAATTTGTAGATAAATATTTTATTATCAAGGTTCTTTAAAGGTAGTAAAAAATGGCAACTCATTAAGAGTGTACATAGGTACTGTAAACAGCAACAAAGTACTTCTGGCATATTTCATGGTTCAGACATCAAAAGAGAAAGCCATAAAATCTGCTTGCAGTAAAACAAAGTCAATTTTTTCCCCCCCTTGGCATGGCTGGTGTCTATTAGCTACTTCATATACAAAGAAAATAAAATGTTACTAGTCCTTTAGTCAGATGTATCTGAGAAGTTTTCTGAAGACATGTGAAATGCTAAAACATTTCTGTATTTTCTGTTCACTTTTTCGTACACTACACAAATGAAAATGACCTTGACCATATAAAGAGTTCATTCTGTTTCCAGTGATACAATCGGTTGTGTGTATTACAAGCTTTGTTAATCATTTACAAGTGGTAGATGACCTTGTTTTTTCTTGTCCCTTAATTTAAGGCATGACTAAGATTGTGTTTTTGTTTTCCCTATCTTATGCCAAAAAATCATATGTTAAAAATGCTGATAGAAATGAGTTGTTGCTATAAATAAGTGAGTTGAATGAGAGTTTTCTGGCCTATGTCATTATGACTATTTCACACAGAAAAAGCTAATCTTTCACGTCAAAATGTCAGTGGGGTACAGAGCCAAAGAGATAGATACACCTGGAGTAGATTACACACGTGGGGTTGATCTTCTCCTTAAAGCCAGAAAGCTCAGGTGAGGAACTGCCCCCTGTGTGGCAGAGCAGGAGAAAACTGGAAATTACACCCAGCGCTGCCAAAGCGGTTCATGAAGTGCAATGGACAGCCTCCTCTCTGTATTTCTAGATGGCTGAGAATCAAGTAGTTGCACATCAAAATGTGACTTTTTTCTTGCTTCTTGGCACAGGACCTTTATCTGTCATCATTTCATGTCCTCAAAGGCCTGAGAGAAGCTGCCATCCTTGAGCAATGAAGGGAGCCATGCAAAGCAGCGCAGAACTTGAGTTGTTTCAACAGACGCTGTTTTATGTTTTGCCAAAGAATGGTCCCTTTTATTTCTGTCATGAATGCAGTCTTTCTTTCCGTTGCTAAATGTTTTCCAGTATTAAACCTAATCCTTATCTATCATTCTTCCAGATAATAGGCTGTCCTTTTGCCTTTGGAACCAGCCTAGCCTTCACCATATAAAAATGGATTTGCGAAGAAATGGAAACTTCGTGTTCTCCACCTTCCAGCTCCTGCTGATTTCTTAGTAGGGTGGAGGGGCTGCATTTCAAGGTCAGGGTAGCTGAGCCAAGTCATTCCAAATGTAAGAAAAAATATGCTGAGATGGAAATGAACAATTTTACCCTGTGAAATTTTTTGCTTCTAGTAGGGGAAAGATTAGGAAAAGGTAGCTGGTTATGGGCAGAACTAGAATCAACAAAGCAAACTCAAAACTATTTATCCCTGTGTTTGTTTAGTGAAACAGAACCAGGAAGGGCTGATGAAGGCCTGAATTAATGTCGGTTTTAAGAAGGGAGGCTTTCCTACGAGGCAGTGGAATCTGTCTTTCTAGGAAGTGCTATCAGCAGTGACTCCCCAGAAATCCAAGCCATGTCAGGACAAAAATGGCACCCAAGGTCTTGGTACCCACCTCTAGTTCTAATTCTAATAAAAGGGATTTAAAAGTGTTAAAGAAAGTTGCTTAGATGATATTTTGAGAGTTGTTCTAATAATATTTCTTCTCACAAATTGAATCGCTTAAAAGAACTGTCCTAAGGATCTGATTTTCCACAATAGACTAGTATTTCTTCTCCTGGGGGCAGGCAGAGGGTAAACCAAGCCCCAAAGCTAGAACTTCTCCCATTGTACTTTCTAGAAGCAACTGAAGTCTGTCTGGTATGTTTTGTTCTGTGGCTGTTAATTTGGCACATCTTTATTTGACTTATCAAGTGCAAAACCACTGTACTGGTGATTTTGAGATATATAAAAGAAAATAGAACACTGGCTCAGGGAAGTTCACAAATAAAGTGAATTGTCTATATACAATATCACTCTGTATACAATAATAGCAGCAACGAAAGGAAGAACACAGAGATACGAGGAATAATGCACTGTAGAGATTTTCATAGATTTCAGTGATTGCTGTCCAGTCTCTTCTGTTTTGCTCTTTCTGTCTCTGATGAGGCTTATCAAAATAGCCACTATCTACGCACCCAGTCCTCTCAAAGGAGAGCTCTATGAAGACAGCAAGAAGCTGCTAGCCTATATGCAGGGTAGCTATGCTTGAGACCAGACCCACACTCAGTTACTATTTTTGATGAAAGGCCTAGAAATAACCATCTGGGCAATCAGACTTTTGCATTAACATGCAATGTTGGCTGAATCCACAGGCAGCTGGCTGAGGACTATTTAAACTGGGTGCTGAGATAGGAGAGTAGGCCCTGACAGGCAGTAGTTAAGGGACACGCATCTATTCTACGCATGTCAGTGGTAATGATACTGTAATTCTCTCCAAAATGTAGTTCTTTTAGTGTGTTTTGACAGGCTGGTTGTTATTCCAAGGGTCTGTATCATTGGAGACACATAGACTAGATACTAATATACATATATGCATATGCATGTGTTTGTATGGCAGCATATATTTATGAAAGAATTCATGAGAGTCAGTCATACACAATAAATATTGATGACTCTGCAGCACTTTATTGTGTGGTATAGAAAAATATGGAAAATTTTAGGAACTCGTGAGCCCAGGAGAGGTTGAGTCACCTTATTTTCCAGAACCTTACTTTGTGTTTCTGTCAAATAAACTATAGGGACCAACGGGAACCTAATGTGATTCTATCTTTCTAAATAAAAAATAAGACACATGGATTAGCTTAGTGGTTAAGAGCATAAGCTTTGGTGTCGGGTTTACTTGAAATATGACTGCAGTTTCTGCCATTGAAAAGTTCTATGACCCTGTGGAATTGATTAAATCTCATTGTCCTTCAGTGTCCTTAAAAGTAAAATGAGAAATTGTAATAGTGATCCACCTCTTAGATTGTTGTATGGATTGCATGCACTAAGGCATGTGAAGCATTTTGCAGAAAACGTGGGGAAGAATAGTTATTACAAAAACGGTAGCTTCCTTGATGGTGATAGTTATGGGAGTGGTGAAAATTGGGAAAAGTAAGTCAGCAAAACGAAATCAGCTTGATTTCTTTCCATTGACTGTTTGGTTTTTAAAGCGTTGACTGGATACATTTTCCCTGTCCTGGCAAAGTAGTGCATTTCTTTGTAAAGTTTAGAAGTAAGAAAAGAGCTAGTCTGTAAATCACTGAAATTCTATTAGCCCTCATTATTGCCACAAATGAATCCAGGCTCTAGGTAAGGAAACACTTGCATTTATTATTTTTTCTTGCATTTATTATTATTATTAAACACTTTCATTTATTGCAATTATTATTATTAAACACTTGCATTTATTATTATTATTGAACTGTAACCCCTTTGAAGTTGTATAACTGAGTGGCTTTTACTATATTCATAATGTTGTACAACCATCACCGATACAAAATTTCAGAACATTAGCAGTCCCTTCTCAATCTCTCCTCCCTCCAGCTCTTGGTATCCACCAGCCTGCTTTCTGTCTTTGTGGAGATGCTCATTCTGGACATGTCATAATAACAGAATCAGGTACTAGGTGGTCTTTTGTGTCTGGCTTCTAACAGTTGCATTGATTGAATCAGTTCATTAGCAGTGGAGGGGTGTGTGTGTATGTGTATGTATAAAATCATCTTTCTATCTGTGTGTCTAAAAGAAAGAGCCAGGATCTGTGGACTGGAATACAGGAGACTCAGATTCAAATACAATCTCTAATATTACCTGGCAGTGTCTCTGTGGAGGTGTGAGTTAATCGTTGGAGTCACAGCTTACTTTGCACAATAAGGGCTTGGGTATTAAACTGTCTCAGCTCCAACATTGTCCTGAAGTCCTGTGACCCTTTGTTAAAAACTGTTCCATAAATGAAAACCTCCACACTGAGAGTGACTAGGATGAATGGTGTTTCTCACATTAGAATTGGACATCTCAAGAGTTCAATGTCAGCTCAGTCAGCAACCTCCGGACCTCCTAGCCAGGATTGTCCTATTCAGAAGTGCTGTTCTCTCCACCCCACCCCACTCCCTGCAGCTCCAAATCCAACGGATATGCACAGGCAACCAACTGTATGTCAGGCACTGTATTTGATGCTCAAAATGTAAGAGAGACATAATCCTAATAAGGAAGACAAATAGTATTTACATTGTGTTTGGTGCTCAGAGAGCAAAAGAAAACTTCTGAACATTGCTGGTAAAGTCTGATAACTTTCCACACAAGTGTCTTTGGGGGCATGTTTTAAAGGCTGTCAAAGAATTGATATGGTAAATAAGATGATGAAAGAGTAGTAGTTCCCAAGCATAGAGAACAATCTTGTAAAGATAGAAAAGTATAAGAAATATTGATGCATTCAGAGAATAGAAATGACTTCATTACCACAGAAGTGAAATCAAGAACAATGGCCAAGAGGCCAGACTCCACGGTCGGACAATCTAGGTTCAAGTAATACCAGCCCCGTCACTTATTTAGGTGAAATGCTGGGTCAGTTATTTAACCTCCCTGCTTCAGTTTCTCCACCTATAAAATGAGAATTATAAAATATTGTAAGAAGGTGTTTTTGGAACATCCTCAGTCAATGGCTATTTTAATTAGCATTAAGCGGAGGGGATTTGTGAGTACACAGAGGAGAAAGCAGAGAGGAAGACAGTCATCTGATCATAATGAAAGGTCATTTTATATGTAAACATGTTACCTAAGAGGATCCCTTACATAATATTGAGGGAGAGTCATTACAGGGTTCACACTAGAGAGTCTAGTGGCCATTTGTATAGAATTGTGAAGGGTAAGTGAAAAATAAAGGTAAATTGGAGGAAGAAAGTTAATTTGGGGAAAAAAAACCTGAGTTGTAGAATATGCCAGTGTTTGGGCTTAGGTGACTGGGTGAACTGTGGCCATTAACACCTGAAGAGGAGGAGTCAGTCATTGGGAAATGGGACGAATTCACTTTTATTGAGTTGAAAGTGTCTGTGGGATGTCAGCTAGAGATGCCCAGTGAGTGCTTGGACATAAAACAGAGCCTCAGAAAAAAGTC